>NW_020456232.1:282058-303505 GCF_003342845.1 Nothoprocta perdicaria | reverse complement strand
GACTCTGTTCCCGCTGCTGTGGTAGTTTCAACAACAGACTCTGCTCCCGCTGCTGTAGCAGCATCTACAACAGACTCTGCTTCACCACCCAAAAGCACTTCCAGCAGCTCCCTAATTCCGAGGAATGCAAGGGGCCCAACTGCGGCCAGGCCAGCTGAGCAGATCCTCACAGAGGTCAGCAGCTCCCCCAGTCAGGAGGAGGCAGCTCCTGACCCCACGAGCGGCCTCCCCTCCCTGGTATCAGTAACTGCCTCCCCAGGCTTTCTCCAAGAGCTCCATAGCCATTCCTCAGTCTCTAGCTTCACGAGCAAAGGTGAAACAGATGGGAAGCACTACACAGCAGCCCACACTGGCTTTCCCCAGGAAGGACTCTTCAACCAGCCTACTAGCGACTATTTGACTGGAGCAACAGCAGATCCAGAGGCCAGCAACCATTATATTCCCTCCCTTTCTGCTGGCCCTGGGGAAGGCACAGCACAGACAAACCTCCCCCAGGCAAACTCCACAAAGACCAAYGCTCAGCTAGACCCTGCCTTCACCAGGACGCTGATCCACTATGTAGATGATTATGACTACGATGATCAGATGACAGAAACCCCAGCACAACCAGCATACATCTCCTGTGACTACAACCCCTGCAGGCACCTGCAGAAGCCATGCAGTGAGCTCCAGAGTGCATCCCAGTGTTTGTGTCCAGGCATTTCCAGAGAAGATGAGGTTCCAGACCCGCCAAGACTCAGAGACGTGTCTGAGGTCACAGACAGCTCTGCACAGATACACTGGTGCGCTCCAAATTCAGTTGTTCATACCTACCAGCTGATGCTTCATGCCCAAGGCAGTGARGAGGAGCAGGTTGTCCTGGACAATATTTATTCCACAGCACGGCAGTACACCCTGTATAACCTACTACCATACACCACTTACCACATCTGCGTGACTGCTTTAAACAAAGCGGGATCAAGCCAGACAGCAAGTCAGGAAGTTTCAAGTAATCCATGCACCAAGTTTAAAACAAAGCTGAGCTACAAGTCTATCTTTGCTGCTCTGGCTGCAGCAAGTGGACTCTTTCTCATTTCCACTATTGTATTGTCTATATGTCTCTGTAAGGCACAGAAAAAGCCTCCCAGTGAGCAATTTGGTACACACCTAGTCTCTTATAAGAACCCAGCATTTGATTATCCCTTAAAACTGCAAACAACCAACTAGCAAATGCTATACACGTTCAAACTCACTGTCTTTATCACTCTGGCATTATTTCCCTGAGACTCTCAAAGTGTTCTTCAGCAAAAGCAGGAAACAGCAGACCTTATTAGGGAAAGAAATACAGAAGGAAAGGAAAAAAAAATGAAGGTAGCTGAACAAAAAGAAGACTTTGGGCTCCTGTTCATGAGCTAAGTAGTAGCAAACTTGGACACTAATGTTGCAAAGCTACCTTTATAATTATCTGCAAATAGACTACTGGACATTTCACACAGTGAGACATCTTGCCAGCTGTCCGCCTCCAGAAGCTTTTATGGATAATCTGTACATAACCATAATCCAGGGCTCATCTATCCAACAAGATGAACAGCAACTCCACTCTTGTCAGAAAACAATCGGTGTCTGAGTTCTTTTAATGCCTATATAAAGGTATCACCAAGAAAGACAGGATGACTGGAAAGAGCAAAAGAAAGAAGTGCTTGAGCTCAGCTGCACGGTGCTGCACACATCTAACTGCAATAAATAACACCTGCAGGATCACAACGGCTCAGCCCACCTGCCGATCATGAAGAAKAAACATCAAAAATACGTTCACATACAGAGAGCAAGACCCTGCAGGATCCTTAAGGCAAGGATAATTGTTCTGTTGTGACTTCATACGAGGTCCTCCACAACAGAGGCGCCTACACTCTACCGCAGCAGCAGTGACGGGCAGTGAGCAGGTAGCGAGGAGACTGAAATACAGCAGTAACCCACAGAAGGGGGAAGTATGTTCACATTTGCTTCACAACAGATTTTGAATGGACTCCTCAATTCCATCCATAGATTTAGCAAGCAGATGATTTACCTCATGTAGAGGTAAAGAACAAAATAATGAAGTATTTTAATGCGTATGTTGCTGTGACTCGAAAAACTGAAATCCCATCCACTAACAGCAGAGATTTTTATGTATTTATGCAAAGATTTTTCAGATATACCTTTGGGTGCTAATTTGTGCTACAAAGATTATAACAGATGCTGAGAATCCAAGCTTTTCAGCAGCTTTGGGAGATTAGAGCTCTGAGAGCTGTTTTTATAAGAGRAGGAGTTTTTCCTAATCAAATATTTCCCTTTAATTATCACTGCTCAGAGTCCCCTATGTTTATAGTTCCAGCAACTGCATGTTTCTGCTGCTGTATAGATACAACCTGTAAATTCCCTCCAGATCTGCAAGAATGAAGGGTGCTATACAGTGTAAAAGAGTTTCTGTTCTCTGTCAGTTATTTTTAATGTCTCCCCCTATTAATGGAAATAAAAACTACAGAGTAAGATCTACAGACTGGTTCTTTATTAAGAATCTTGACCCTTTGCGTTGACTTTATCAACTACAGGGTTTCCCCAGAGAAATGAACTCCATCACTTTGTTGTTTTGGAGACTTAAGGATACAGTAAAGCATAATTTTTATTATGGGAAATTTGTGTTATTTTATGTCATGATAGTTTTCATCCTGCGTGCGCCTGGAGTGGGGCCCCCATGCTTTCCCCTGAGGGCGTGCAGCCCCCTCACACAAGCCCTGTCTTTCCCTACACCAGTGCTGGGGATGACWCATCTTCACAGAGGTGCCCGAGGCAACTCCTGCACCCTGTGACTTGAACTTACAATCAAAGTGATTTGCAAATGGAGAAACCAGGAGGGCATCACTGTTCACTTCAAAAATCTCTTTTGTTTTCACTTGCTGGTAGACTAGAGCTCTTTTGGTTTGGACTTTTTCACATTTATGATTATTTCATATTTTTCATATTTATTTCAGGCCTGTTTTTTTTTTCTTGCTTTTTTCTGGAAATTCTAATAAATAGGCATAAATGATATTTTGACCTTGTTCAAAGCGAGCAGGAGCCTTCAGTCTTTGACTTGTGTTTTTCCAAACTGGGGCAGGGATCAGATATTTCCCTGTGTTTGTTCAACATAGCTCCCAGAGACCTTGACTGGGGTCTCTGGTATTGTTATAAACAGAAACACAGTGGACCAAAATAAAGAGATTTGTGAATAGCAACATATATATTCCCGAAGATTAACTTGAGATATGATACTGCAACTAGGAATAAAGAAGATTGTTCCAGCTTAGCTAGGAGCTAGTCCAAAGAAACAGGACATCATTTAAAATAAGATTTTGAGAGAATGCTTCTATCTACTCTTTACTAAGCTGTAACACCCTGTGACACTTACCTAGAAAGCCACAATGCTCAGTGGAAGAAGGTTTTTGAGTAACAGGATTTGCCATCACTGAGTACAAGGGACAAGGGGATACTAATGTGACACCTGCTCAGAAGGGCAGCAGTGTTGGTAGCGTGGGGATATAGCCAGGAGAGCACCGAGCAGCACGATCACTGCTGCTCCAGGACTCCAGGAACACTGAAGAGCTGCTGCAGGCGAGCGGGCTACCATGGCCGGGGCTTCCACCCATGGCAGGTGCCTTGCTCCAGGATGTGGGAGCACCCACAAGATTCCTCTCATCACAGTCGAGCACAAAAGCAGTTTCTCATCACAGCCTGTGTGCAGCTGCACAAACAGAGTAAGCCCAGGAACTCAGTGGAAATCGCATGCCCCTTTTTGAGCCCCACAGAGAGGGACTCTCATGTCCAACGAGTTCCGAAAACCCTACATATCATCCCCAGGCTGCTCCAGGGCCACATCCCTACCTATCKTCATCAGCTCCAACCTGGGGCTCTCCCAAGCCACATCTGCATGTGGGCTGCCACTTAGCAAGATCTGCTCCACAGCATCCCCTACAGCCACTGCTCCACAAGCACCAGTGATCACAGATAAGTGGCCTGAGGGGGCCTGTAACAGCCATGATGAATAAAAATATAAACAAACTCCTTTGTGCGTTTCAGACAGGAGCAAAGTGTGGGAAAGATGCCCTATCACTTAGACTGCAAGCATTTATATTCGTTTTAACTCTGCCTTGCATTAGCCTTTTACTTTCTCCACCAGCAGCAATAACTAACAGTCCCTTCCCAGGGATGGAATCTTAGGGCACACCACCTTTTTTAGCACTATGTAAGCAGAGTTTTCTCCCAACTGCTGATTAACACCCATTTTTCTCTGG
This sequence comes from Nothoprocta perdicaria, assembly GCF_003342845.1. Lineage (NCBI taxonomy): Eukaryota > Metazoa > Chordata > Aves > Tinamiformes > Tinamidae > Nothoprocta > Nothoprocta perdicaria. The sequence continues at coordinate 299,216 of NW_020456232.1, read as the reverse complement.
ACTGCTGCAGAGATGGTACCAATAGCTCTGCACATTTGGAAGAGCTCCAATAACAAACAAAACACAGTAACTCCAGCATCCTGCTTCCCAGGAAATACACTGCAAGGAACAACTCTGAGGGTACAGGAGCTGTTGTTGAACAGGCAGCATGCTCAACAGCAGCTCTTAAATGGTCTGTTTATAAACAAAAGCACCAAGGTATTAGGGGAGCTGCAGTGCAAACCGTAAGGCAAGAGGGAGGAAAGCGCTTTAGGCAAAGGCATCACACACATGCAAAACAAACTGTTGTGTCAAGAGAAAAGAGCAGAGGACTGAAGCCTGTTACTACTGTCCAATTTCAGGAACTATATTGCTAAATATGCTCTGCAGGTATAACATGGGTTATCATAGAATCACAGAATATTCAAGGTTGGAAGGGACCTCTAGAGATCACCTAGTCCAACCCTCCTGCTCAAGTAGGCACACCTAGAGCACAGGGTGGCATCCAGGCGGGTTTTGAAGACCTCTAGAGAAGGAGACTCCACAACCTCCCCGAGCAGCCTGTTCCAGGGCTCTGTCACCCTCACAGTAAAGAAGTTCCTCCTCACCTGGAGACGGCACTTCCTGTGCTCCAGCTTGTGGCCATTACCCCTCATCCTATCGCTGGCCACCAATGAAAACAGCTTGTCCCCTTCCTCCCTTCATTCTCCCTTCCTGAACTTATACATATTAATCATATCCCCTCTCAGCCTTCTCTTCTCCAGGCTAAACAGTTATAGGTGCAATCAGACCAGAAAACATCTGGCAGAGACAGGAAGAGCACCCCACACCCTTAGCCAGAAAGGCTGCATGGTCCTATCTCACATAAATCCACACCCGTCCCGCGCTGGCTGTGAATTGGTGTGATTTCCCCACACAAACAGCATCCCCTGCCAAGCCAGGTACTGGCTACTACCTCACAGACAATTTATTTCTCTCCTGCCTCAGTCTCTCAAATCTTTCCCCATTGAGAGATACAAGTTTATCACAACTGGCTCCCCTAGTCAATTGTCTCCCTGATCTCTCTTGCCTTTTACCAGTCCGATACACTCTGCCAGAACCTCACAGTTCTTTCAGACTGCCTGTCCTAGGGACTGGATGACTGCGTTAAGTCCCACTAGCTCCATCTGCAAGTGACTTGCAAGAGGCCGGTTTCATCGGGGCTTCAGGAAGCCCAGGGCCCCAGCAGGGCTAGTGCCCCTCTCCTGCCTGCTCACACTCCACCCTTCCGCAGGAGATGCGTAAAAGCCTCCTCAGCAGGACCCAAAGCAGGATTTGTATTTTGTATTTATGGGCACCTATGGTGAACACATACCTGCTTCATGCTGGGAACTCCTTTTTGGGTTTTTTTGTTTTTTTTTTTTCCCCCCCAATTACCATTTAATAGTTTACACTAGTTTATTTTAGTAATGACTTCCTTCATTGTCTTTTTTCCTCTGCAGTAATCAGCAGTTCTCTCATTTCTTTTTCCTCTTATTTTTGCTRGGCTACAGCCACTCCTCTTTGGAATTACTGTATATATATCTAAAATCTTAAATAATTTTAAAGTTAAAAAAGTTTTATTTTTTCTGCTGACTTCACACATTCTGATTTGGATTTTTAAAAAAAAGGAAAGGCTCCCCCCTGCATTTCCACCCTGATCCCATGTTTCTTCTCAATAACTGCCTCAGCTCAGRACTAGGTAAAGTGACAAAAGTACAAATATCATTTGGGTAAATCGCAATATTTACAATGTAAGTATTCAGGTATAAAAAGTTTCTTTGAAAAGCACTGCTTATTGCTAGAACTTAATGCTAATATTTGCTTTCAGAAAAATTGAATCGCCACATTATTGTAGCTGAACATACCAATTTAGAAAGCAAACACTAGAAAGCAAGCAATATTAGAATTGCCAGGGTAAAATTACCTTGGGGCACATTTTCTAGCTTCGACATAATCCAAGTATAATTGCAGAAAAATCAGTCCAAATTAGTCAGTGTCATTCCCACTACCCCAGCCCAAAAGGCAGCGCTGTCACTCCTGCTGCTTTACAAACAGGAACTAGTTCAGAGGTTTCCTTACTATGGATTTGACAAACTAAGCATTTGGCCCTGCTCTTACAGTGATGGTTATGACAGGGGCAGCAAAGAGAACAAATCAGGAACTTTTCCTGAAATAAAGCCAAGATTTAGAAAGCYCCCTCCTTCCCAGCTCTTCTCCACTTGTTCCTCATCTTCCTATTTACACCCAACACCAAATCTGTTGCTGYAGTTCCACATAAACCTGTGACATAGCGACTGGCTTACATCTCTTAAATGCCTTTCAAATCTAATAAAAGCCTAGCTATTACCAAAAAAATGATAACTAGTAATCCACCAACTGTTTAGCAGTTCAACCTTGTTCCWTGAAGGAAGACAACTTGAAAAAAAAAATGCATAGAACATTTAAACCTGTTTTCTGACAGCTTGGGAAAGTTCTCTGGCTTTTCCCCCTGAAGCCCATTGCTACCTGTGTTCCTGAGAACTTTCTCCATTTGCTTCTCATTTATTTTCTTCTTYCTATAATGCTCAGCTCCAAGCAAAGGAAGATGAAAACAGCGAGAGATGCATGTGGACACATCCCCTGAATGCCATGGCAGAGGGGCTTGCTGTTCCCTSCCCCAGCTCAGCATTTCAAAAACAGTCAGCAAGTCTTGTGGAGTCTCCCAGGAAGCACAAATTCTTGGCTTGATGCTGAAAAGATGAAGCTCTTCAGGGGATAGAGGACATTGCTGCCTATGGGGGAACAGAGAGGGACTTCCCTGTCTTCAGTGCCACCAAYAGAAAAAGTAGCCATCCAGAGCCTCATCTGGGGCAGCAGAAGCAGGTGGGTAGGAGAGCCAAGCACATGAGCAGGACAAGGCTCTTCACCCAACTCAACCATGCTTCTGAGGCACCCGAGCTAGCTGGCTCTTAAGGGCAGGAGGCTTTTAATGGGCTTGCTGGGACAGACACATCAGTCCCTAGACTGCGCCAGCCCATTGTGGAAGGAAGCAAAATCAAACCACTGCACTCACTTGGCAAGCGTCGCACTAGCACGGATGAACTCTGCAGTGATATCCAGAAAAGTGCACATACTGGTGTTAGAAATGAAGCTGTCCCTGAGGGTTCAAGCTCTTGCTTGTCAAGACGCATCTAGCACTTTATCTGTGAAATACTGATATTAGTCACAAGTGCGAACGTGCTCAGTGTTTGCAGAAACAAACTTCATATGACACTTTTTCTTTTCATGAATCGGCCAAAGTACGCAGAGATTGTTCTGAAGGCAGGCTATATATTGCAAGAGTAACTCCAGCTTCTTTAAAAGTCTCCTTCTTTGGAGATCTTTAAAACCCRCTTGGACGCARCCCTGTGCCACGTGCTCTAGGTGACCCTGCGTGAGCAGGGGGGTTGGACTAGRYGACCTCTGAGGTCCCTTCCAACCTTGCGCATTCTATGATTCTAAAAAGTAATCAAGAAGGACAACAAATAATATTATTAGAGATATATTCAATAAAAAAATTCTTTACAGCAAGGCTGGTATTCTGCTGTCATCTAGAGGAAGACAGAGGAATCAAGTCTTCTAGGTATTACTGCATGTGAAAATACTTTATTCTTTCACAGAAGAACTTCAGCCTGCACATTACAAGGCCAGAACTTACTACCCTACACTAATCGTGTGTGCACTCGAGTGTTCTTACCCATCAATATTTGAAAATCAGCTGATTTCCACAAAATATGACAGTGACAGTCACTGTCAGTGACAGAGCATCTCTGATGTTTCATTCATCACAGGCAGGGTATAGGAGAGCTATCACTGTTGTTGCTGGGCCCTTTAGAGAAATTTTAGAACTCTTCATAGGATTGACAGCATTTATAGCAACATTACTATATTAGTAGCACTTATTCCCAATGTTCCAAGAGGATTCAACTGCCAGGATTTGCATTTGTCCTGCTCAACCCTCTCTACACAGAGGAATCCTTTGCAGAGATGTTACTGATGTTCAACAAGGGAAAAACTTCCACGAGAACTTCAGCCTTTAGTTACACAGAAAAATAGACTTGCTTTGTGCCACTGTTCACCTTGTTACTGATTTTGTACTGAAGAGCCCATTTGTTTTTATTCAGAAAGAGTAGAAGTGCTAAGAATTAAAAGCAGCAACAATCCATGTTCCATAGACTATTAATTCACAGTTTCTGCCCATGTTTCTTATTACACTTAGTGCTAATAGACAAATTTAACAGCTTTTGTTTTCTCAGACAATATTATTGGTCTTAAGAAACAGACATTTCTTTTACATTTTCCTCTACCAGTGTCAGGCTGGCAGAGCAGTAAGATTTTTTAGATGTTGCATAATAGGATGTTGAGATTTTGAAATTAGACATCAGATCACATTCTTTGCATTTACAGAAACAAAAGGCAAGGAGCACCTGTTTTTATTTTTGTTTGTGTTTTGTTTTATCACAGATAAGTGATCAGAACAAAGCAAATTTTCATATGATAAGCAATATTTATCCTAGCTGAATATCACTACCATAAGTTGCATTTAGTCAGACCCTGTATGCTTCTGTTTCTATTAAATAAGGTATTTTTCTTCCAGAGTGTAATATCATGTTGTCTGCTATAAAATCGTCATAATTCAGTGGTGAATAATATTACCTACTTGCACATATATAGAAGAGATACACTTACATGTCACTTTATGCATTTTCCAACACCCTACCACAGCATTTATCCTCATTTTTGTAATCTTCTTTAACAAGTGAATACCCTTTTCATCTGCTTACTGTGGGTCTCTGAGATGTTTTTTTAAGCATGTAAGAGAGAAGAAAAAAAGTCTCAGAAAAGGAGGGATTGTTAGAAAGGGGACAAAACGCACGCCATACACAGGACTTGGATACACTCAGTACAGAAGAGAATCAAAGAAAACCAAAAGAATTCCAAAAGAAATCACAGAAAAATCCCCAAGATCCAGATAAGCGCCTTTTCCTGTAGGTGGCAGCACCGCGGCGGCTATTGCTGCCCTGATGGCGCTTCCACCAGGCGGAGACCCCCAAAGGCTACAACCCCGCGAGAAACAAGAAAAAATCACATTTCCATTACTACAATAACCACTAGGTACCGACTTCATTATTCTTTGCATAATCTACTTACTGTGGCAAAATGTTTTGTGCTGGGGAGTATTTGCAAACAACACTGTCATTAAATTTATTACATGTTCAGAAGCTATTCAGTTTTATCAGCAAGAAAAAAAGACCAAATAAGAATGCTTAAAACTTAAAGCCATTAGATTAAATGATGTCTCCCTCTTTTTGGTACTCCTCTGAGAATTATAGACAAATGATCTTCAGGAAACAAATCAGTCCCTATGTGAGATTCAAGTTCACACCCACAGCCTGATAAAAAGCAGCATAGGATATAGCAAAGTCATACATTGCACATATTTTCTATCTTGTAAAAAAGAATATAGATGGAAATATTTCTAGAAATCATATTTTATCCTCATCACTCCTATACAATTCACTGATGTTATTTATGCTGAGAAGGTTATCAAGTCAGAGTGCAGCAGAATTAGCAAGCTTACCTCACATTAGGACTCTATTTTACAAGATACTACACCAAACAGGTAGTAAAAGCTTTTATTCTACAGCTGCACCAGACAAGGAACAGTTGGGCAAGAAAATCAAGCAGTAGAGAAGCTTGTCAAAAAAAAAAAAAAAAAATGTTGACATTGCCTATGGCTGCTGCCCAAGCAAACCACAACTTTGAAAGCCACCCAAAACTTCGCACCACTCGTGGGCACTAGAAGGTAGTTAAGAAAGGTTTACCTTTAACTAAATTTAAAGCAGGCGAAACAGTAATAAAATATAATGCAAACCACTTTTTGTGTCACAGCCCACTGCAATACCTTAAACCCTGCAATGATCTTAAACCAAACCCTAAGCAAGGAATTTCTAGTAGACAGGATCAGTCACATGAAGGAGACAGTGGATGATAACAACCTTTAAACCAGAAGACAACTCCTTTTGAATCCAGCACAAACCTAATCACACAGGCAAYGCCGAGAAAAGCCTTCGTGCTGCCTCTGCCCTGACACCCAGCCTCAGCTCTGACGAGGCAACCCTGCCAGACCAAAATTATTACTACCAAGGTAGCCACTAACCATACAAGCCCTAAACTGAGCTCAGCAACTTGTCACATACCTATTAAAAATCCAGGCTCTCCACCCAGTAATGGAACGACCTCTATCCCCAATTTACTCTCAACACCAGAGAGGCTGTTTTTGCCAAAAGCAGAGCTATGTGTTACTACTGAGAAACAAACAGCACAGATTTAGCTTTAACATTACATTAGTGTCAAACGCCCAGGATTTAGCATTGTTACCATAMATGCTTCGTTTATTCTAATAGGTTACAGATTCCAATGGCCTTTGTCATGTGCTTTTGATGACAATGTGCTTTTGAGGACTTTAAAAAAAAAAATCCAAGCTAAGGTTAGACAAGATCCACCATTTACAGCTCTTGGCCTGGATGTATGCAGTAGTTTATCTTTAAGCTTATGACTCCTGATGTAGATGTATTACTTGGAAATGGAAAGCAAGCTCAAGAGTCCACCGCCCCTGCCTGCTTCTTACAATACAGCGTGTCTACATTGTGAGCACCTTGCTGGTGCAGGGATATATTTCTTGCTGTGTAATTTCCTCTATATATGAGCACTTTATTGGCACTGCCATACTATAAACTCTAACTCCTAGCAGCCGGTCTGGAATAGATATGTCATAAAAAAATGCACATTGTAAAGCATTGTTCGAGCATTTTCATTTCAGGCAAAGCTCTTTCGAGCTGCTGTAGCACTAGTAATAACATCCTGGGTCATTCAAAGACTGCAGGTTGTTTTCCTATAAACATTTCCAGATGTATCTCTCTTTTTGCCCTCAGGAATCCTCAATAAACACACACATTTGTTTCCTATTTTGAACACATTTTAGAAGTAATTCACTATGCGGATTCRAGTGCATTCAAACCTTGTTCAGTTAATATTCTGCTCAGGGTGGGTAAAAATAATTCCAAATATATATTCAGAAATACAGTAGTTGAGGTAAGATCAACTTAACAGTTAAGTATGAGCTAACTTCCAACTCTAATGTTTTTTACTGATATAAAACATACCTTTTTAATGTGATGATACAAGCTGTCCCTCAGACACATAGGATGATCAGGGTGCAACAGGAAACCATACATTGTTTTTGTTCTTCCTTGCAATTCAAGTCTAACTTCACTTGTGAAAAAGCAGCTGCTCAAAGTCCTTTTTACTCATCTTTAAGGAGGCTGCTGGTCAATCTCCTGGAGTAATAAATTCTGCAAAAGGGAAAATACAGGTGCTCAACATCTAATCAAAACATCAGAGAGAGTATAGYGGGTCTTCATCTCAGCAGGAGAGGAACTGCAAGATGCCATCCCAAGGCCAATAAAAGCCAAGGGCTGAACCCACAAAATACTGCAATAGACCACAAAAGAAACTARGCTCCAGAGACACTAACCCGACTTATAACTCTGAAATCAGTGGCTTTGGAAAGGCTACCTGCCAGAGAAATTATTTCTAGACTAAGAATGTATTAGCAAATGTTTTTAACATTGCTGTGATTTGCTGTGGTCAAAGAGCCGTAAATGGACAATATTGGGAAACTTTGGGACAATGTGGGAAATTCAACATTTCCTGCAATCTTTTTTATTGGGCAGATTAACATTCAGAATGAACACCAGGAAAGCAGCACAAAAGAGGTCTCGTCTGATGGAACTCAATCACTCCATATGGCATGGCCAGCTTTCTAGTTCTTCCAAAGAAAGGAACCCAGGAAACTGCCAGAGTCTCCRTAAAAATGCTTCTTCTAAGAAATGTTTTTTAAAAAGTTTAAATAATGCTGTATTTTTTCCTTCAACATTTTGCAAAACAATAACCCTAACCAACCCAAGCAGTAAAGTGGGGCCGCTTTGCTTGCTTGATTCCCTAAGCTCTGCTGAGCTCCTGGAGAAGCAGGACTCACTTGAGAAGACAACTGTGCCACCTCCAAGGCACTCTGGCACTCCAGTTGGATACCCGTAACACTATCGGGGCTCTGCCCAATTTTCCCCTCGTGACTTTTGCTCCTTGGTTGCCTCGAGCTGCCCCTCAAGACTGAATTCATAGCGGCCCACCAACAGACCGCATTCCCTGCCTTTGCGCCGCTATTTATACATCCCTCCGGGCCAGGGACGCCAGCAACCGTTAGGCCCCGCCCCTAACGGCTGGGGGAGGCCGTTAGGGGCGGGGTTGGGCGGGGCGGCGGACGGAGCTTCACCATTGGCGCAGCGGCACCACGTGGTCCTCCCTCCCAACCCCTCCCCCCGCCAGGCGGCTCCAGCGCGCGGGAAACTCCTCGCAGGGCCCCGCGCGGCCCCTTCTAGAAGCCGCCGGCGGCACCGCCCCCTTCCCTTAGGTGTCCGCGGCGCGCGCCGGCAGCGGGATGCTCTTCCCTCCTCCTTGGCACAGGCGCACGGGAGGGCAGCCTCTGCGTGACGTCACGGCGCGCGCCGGCCGCGAGGACCTGGGCGCGGCGGTCGCGGCGCCTTCTGGAAGGTTCGCGGCGGCGGCGCCGGTTCCGCGGCCCATCCGCGCCCATCCGCGCCCAGCGGCGCCGGCTCCGCGGCCCATCCGCGCCCATCCGCGCCGGGCGCCGGCTCCGCGGCCCATCCGCGCCCATCCGCGCTCAGCGGCGCCGGTTCCGCGGCCCATCCGTGCCGGGCGCTGGTTCCGCGGCCCATCCGCGCCCAGCGGCGCCGGCTCCGCGGGCTCATCCGTGTTCAGCAGCAGCCAGCGCCGCGGGGCGGGTCCGTGTGCAGCGGGCGAGGATGCCGGAGAACGTGGCGCCCAGAGCGCACGGCGGCGGCGGCGGCGGCCGGGCCAAGGGCACCTACCAGGACCGGGACAAGCCCTCCCAGATCCGCTTCAGCAACATCGCCGCCGGCAAAGGTGCGCGGGGCGCGCGCGGGGCGGAGCAGGGCCCGGGTGGGGGGCTGGGTGGCCGGTGCCCGGACAGGAGGCCGCACTTGGCACTGGCGCAGCCCCGGTCGGGTTACAGGCACGTAACGTCCCAACTCGGTTTTAAAATGGCTGTATCCACGCGCTCAGATGTTAGTTGATGTTAAAATCCCAGCGGTGGGAATCGGTGCTGAAGTCCCAGCATCTYGTATAAATTTGCTGTTAGTGGTGGCCAAAGCTGGCAGGATCAGGTGTGARCTGTGTGATACTGGGAGCCTCCCTCTGCAGAGCAAGGGCATAGAGCGATGGAGTGCTTGWAGCTTCTTAGTTCAACTTGGAAATGTGTTTCTTCCCTGCTAGCTGTCGCYGATGCAATTAGAACAAGCCTTGGACCAAAGGGAATGGATAAAATGGTAAGCATTGTGGTGAAATTTTAAAGATGCTAAGTTTACTGAAGACATTATAACGTGAAAGTGTTTTGCCTAAGACAGCTTTTTTGCTTTGAGCTTAATTCCTAAGCATGCATGAAAAATAGTATTTTTTTTATCAAATCTGGTTTCCATAAAAAAATGTACATCCCAGTTTCAGAAATAGTGTTGACAATAAAATGCTTAATGCTTAGGATCAAATCACCTTTTGAGATTTGCAATTACTAATCAGAACTGTGTTTTTTCCTCCTTGCTAGATCCAGGATGCTAAAGGAGATGTGACGATCACTAATGATGGTGCTACCATTCTGAAACAAATGCAGGTTCTGCACCCTGCTGCCAAGATGGTAAATAATTATCCGTGGCTTGGTCGGTGTTACATGCTGGAGCTTCATTTCCAGGGTAGAAAACTAAGAAATGTTTTGTGTGCACCTGGGCAAGAGATTTTGCTTGCCATGTTCCAAGACTGGGTGCCTTGTTAATAAGGTTTCTTCTTGTTCTAAAAGAATCTAGCCTGATCATCTTTCTCTTGGCCAAAAAAGGAAAGTCAGTCATGTCCCAAAAAAGTAGAATGCATAGAAAGAAATGCATAAAAGGAAATGAGCTGAGCTAAGTTATGGTCAGGTGGTTGTAGGAAGCAGCCTGCATCCCTGCTTCTGAACAGTCTTTGCTGCATGTTCTYTTCTGTGTCCCAGCTGTGTTCATTGTCCCACTGAGCGTGTCCCACCACCCTAGCTGTGCTCAATAATAAAGACAATTAGTAAGGATACTAATCCGACCTCATGTTGAGGGGTGAGAGGGGAAGAGTCTTCAATAGCTGTCTAGCCTTTCAGTGAGTTTGTATCCCAACATGGGCAGGAAACACTGTTGTGGCCTTTGGAGAGCTGAAACTTGGGCCTCGGGCCTGCGCTGTGGTTGGAGATGAGATGCCTGGAATCCTTCTAAGGGAAAATCTGGACCTGTTCAGTAGGTGCAATCAGCTCTAGCTTCGGGGAGAAGCTTCTTGGCTTCTGTAGGCAATTGGATTTACATGAGTTGTACTTCAGCCAGACATACGTAGAGGTGTGATAAGTGAGCTGCAAGAAGGACAGATTTCAGATGGGGGAAAGGCAGGATTGGTCCTGATAGTAAGACTGAGTTCAGTAACATCACATTCTTGTTTATTTTTTTTTCTCAGTAATTATCAGTGTTTTAAGCAGTGTTATCAAGCTAATGTCGTAATATCTTGTTTAGTTGGTAGAGTTGTCAAAAGCACAAGATATTGAAGCTGGTGATGGCACTACATCTGTCGTTGTCATTGCGGGAGCTCTTCTGGATGCCTGTTCCAGACTTCTTCAAAAAGGTATATATATTTTTTTCTTAAATAAAAACAAGACTGGAGGTAATTAGATTGTATACTTGGTTTCACATATTTAATGAAGCCTAAAGTAAGCTTAAACTTGGAAAATAAACTTTAATCATAGAAAGAAACTCAGGTCTTCAGATTTCACCAATATCCTAGTTTGATAAAAATCTCTTTAGCTTTCTGTTTTGAGTTTTGATTTTTTTTTAATACAGGAAATGGTGTCAAGGTGATGTGGATATTGACTTGGAAAAGCTCACCCTGTAAAAGCTTACCTAGATGATGCTCTGTTTCTGTCACAGGCATAGATGTACTGTTCTTTGGTTTTAAGAAAGGAAAGTACTTAAATCTCTTACAAAAAAACATAGCAAGTTTTTTTTTGCGGGTAGAAATCATGCTATAAAAATGCAGAGGCTAGGCTTTGAGGTCTGGCAGTGATCAGAAGTAACCATCCCTGAGGCATCCCTGAGGTAGTTAGAAAATGCTTCATTAATGGTTTTCACTAAGCTGCTTGTTTTGAAAATATAAAGGCTGTACCAAGCACTGCATAGAAATCTGGAAAATTCTGTAAGCAGCAGTGGAGAACCAGACTCCAAACACCTGGAGAGAGAAAAGAAAAAAAAAAAATCAATGTCAAGGCTCCTCACAGGCATTACCTGAATACCTGCAGCTTTAAGAATGGCAAGAAAAAAGACAATTTTGAGAACACTTAGTTCTGGAATGTCTTATGTTGCAGGGAAATGTACGCTACTGCCCGTGAGGAAAAAAAAATGGTTAGGAATACTGTAGTACTGTAGGGTTTTTGGGGGGGGGCTCCAGAGTTGTAACAGCRGAAAGAAGTCACCTGTTCACAAAGAATGCATTTTGCTAAAATGGTTTTGATTAATCCAACATCAGAGTCCATCTAAATGGGGAAAAAAAAAAAAAGCAGTGGGAGGGAAAAGGCTTTTGGTTTGAAAACATGCCCTTCTAACTCTGTTTTATGCAATTTTGCAGGAATTCACCCCACCATCATTTCAGAGTCATTCCAGAAAGCTTTGGAAAAAGGTATTGAAGTGTTGACCAACATGGCACAACCAGTTGAACTGAGTGACAGAGAAACCTTGCTAAATAGCGCAACTACGTCACTGAATTCAAAGGTGGGACTGATGCCCGACCTCCCTGCCTTCTGGCTAYGTGGTCCTTTCAGTTTTTCCCAGCTAATGCTGCTACTCCCTTGTTGAAAATCACCACGGATCTGGTTGCAGAGGCCATGCTACTTTTGTTAAATTAGAGTGACTTATTTAAAACTATGATTGACTGAGATTGATTTGAAGAAATTATTTTTTTTCCGGAATAACTGGATTTCAGAGCTCCTTGTTTTTGCAAGTGTTCCCAGCAGCTGCAAAACAGTAACCATGACTTTTTTTTTCTCTTCCCTACAATATTTTGCATTGTAGGGTTACTTAAAAAGGAAAGAAAAGCTAGTCTCCCTCCAACAGAATAATATGTGAAGCTTGCTAGTACCTATATAAGTTCAAAAAGGAGGAATTCACATTTCTTCAGATAATTCCTAAAGCCCAGATTTTCCCCACCAAAATAGGTGGGGTTTTTAGTGGTGGTTTGGTTTGGTATTCTTTTAAATTAAAAAAACTGCAGTAAGACATCTGACTGGCTGACAGGGAAAACAGTCTGTTTTAAAATYAGAAATCAAATGAAGATGTGTAAAATAGAATAGCATTGTGAAGTTACTAGCTAGTGCTTATCACCAGTAAATATCTCACCCTACTGATGGTGTTCCTTATTAAATCCCTTAGGTTGTGTGTCAGTATTCTAGTTTACTTTCTCCAATGAGTGTGGATGCAGTGATGAAAGTGATTGATCCATCAACAGCTAGTAGTGTGGACCTCAGAGATATTAAAATTGTTAAGAAATTGGGGTAAGAAACAATTTGTAAACAGAATTTCTCATTTTGTTTTTTAATTTGTTTACCAAAATAATTGATTGATGAATTGTTCTTGTTTCCAGAGGAACAATTGATGATTGTGAACTGGTTGAAGGCTTAGTCCTGACTCAGAAGGTGGCAAATACTGGAGTAACTAGAGTGGAAAAAGCCAAAATTGGTCTAATTCAGTTCTGCTTGTCTGCTCCAAAGACAGATGTAAGTTTAAAAAATTACTACAGTGAAAACTTTTGCTGTATGGCCCGAGAGGTCTTCTCGATCTCGTACGTCTTCTTACAGTATTGTGAGGTCYGCTATATTCTGCAACTGTAGTAAAGCTCTGTTAATGTAATGTGCTAGGAAATGGTGAAGTGCTCTTAATTCTTAAATATAAAGAAGATGTTTCAGAAGTTCGGTATTTCTTATGTTTGTAGAAACAAACCTCTAAATCATCTTKTCACTCAAATCTCTGTCCAAGTCTATTTGCCTTAAATCACAGCCTCCTAAAGTGTTAGAATGTAGAGCATCTTGACTGYCTTTTGAAGTTGGCACTTCTGTGTRATACTTTTTTTTCCTCTCTCTTTCAATAGATGGATAACCAAATTGTTGTTTCTGATTATGCCCAAATGGACAGAGTGCTGCGTGAAGAGAGAGCCTACATTCTAAATTTAGTTAAGCAAATTAAGAAGGCTGGCTGCAATGTGCTGCTGATTCAGAAGTCTATTCTGCGGTACGTTAACTCCTGATGTAYTAACCTGCTGTGTGTTTTTGGAGAACAAATAGAATTGATTTGAATACCTGGAGAAGTGAAGCCAGGCATTAGCACTGAACTGGCCCTGGGCTGTCAGACTGACTTGACTCACTGCGCTTTTACAGTGCACTGATGCTCTCTGTGTTCTGGATTTAATAACATCCCTGCTTCAGAGTCTGAAGAATTTGAGCACTGCCCATAAGAGCCAAGTGGCTGGCTCGTGTAACCCAAGCTTAACAGCACGTGCTGACTGCTTCCTTCTGGTTTGTAGGGATGCTCTCAGTGACCTAGCTCTGCATTTCCTGAACAAGATGAAGATCATGGTGGTTAAAGACATTGAAAGAGAAGACATTGAATTTATATGCAAGGTAAAGTCAACTATATAAGTGCCTATTTGAGTAACAGCCACATATAAACTGGGTACCTGGCCAGTGCCAGTTTATTATGATGGGTTCACGGGTTTCAGGCCAACAAAATGCAATATTTTGATGGCAGTGTAGGAGCAGGCAGGACATTGTTCTCCTGAGCAGTCAAATTTGTAGAAGGATTAGCAGTGGCTGTAAAAACTGCAGTGTCTACCTACATTTTCCTGTGAAATGCAACACTACATAATGCAGTATTGCTCACATAATCTGGAGATCAGATTCTGATTTTTTTTTCCTTTTTGTTTTTTTTCCTCCTCTGCAGACAATTGGAACGAAGCCTGTTGCTCACATAGACCAGTTTACTCCTGATATGCTGGGGTCTGCTGAGTTGGCAGAAGAAGTTAACTTGAACAGCTCTGGAAAACTAATAAAGGTGAGTGAGGGCCATGTTAATACTATTTTAATWTTTGCAAGTTCTTTAATATCAGCTATTAAGTGTAATAACTTCAATAAGAAGAAACATGAAAGCATCTACTTCTAATCCCTGGCTAGCCCCTGACTTTGCAAGCGTAGTGGGTTTGCTTAGCAGAGCTCAGTGCTGTTTCCAGAGTTTAACATGGTAACTTACGTCTTTGTCCAGAACTGGTTTTTTAGTTCATTTTTGTTTTGTTTTAGATTACAGGCTGTACCAACCCTGGAAAAACTGTAACAATTGTGGTACGTGGATCCAACAAACTTGTCCTTGAAGAAGCAGAGCGTTCAATTCATGATGCTCTGTGTGTCATAAGATGCTTAGTTAAGAAAAGGTAACATCTTTTATCAGATAGTCACTTAGTGTTCTCATAATAGGGATGGTCATTAGTGCCGAAGATTTTACTTATTTTGAAATCTCTGTTCTCAGAGCTTTAATTGCAGGAGGTGGAGCACCAGAGATAGAGCTGGCGCTGCGCCTCAACGAGTACGCTCGCACGTTGAGCGGGATGGACTCCTACTGTGTCCGTGCATACGGGGATGCACTGGAAGTCATACCCTCTACCCTGGCRGAAAATGCAGGCCTCAATCCCATTTCAACAGTGACAGAGCTGCGAAACAGGCACGCTCAAGGAGAGAAAACAGCTGGCATTAACGTCAGAAAGGTAATGCGTTACACACACACACAGGA
The DNA here is from genome assembly GCF_003342845.1 of Nothoprocta perdicaria. Lineage (NCBI taxonomy): Eukaryota > Metazoa > Chordata > Aves > Tinamiformes > Tinamidae > Nothoprocta > Nothoprocta perdicaria. The sequence continues at coordinate 284,214 of NW_020456232.1, read as the reverse complement.
TTAAGCTTAAAACAAGCATGGCCCCATAAATGGAAAATGAAAGCATTAAGAACTGAAATAAGGAAAGACTAGGTGTGTCTGCTGGCTGTATTGTCCTTAAAGCTGTAGTGTTTRGATAGATCATGTCTTGTTCTTCTAGGCTTTAACATCTTATTTGGGGTATTGATAATACCATGCGCATAGAACAAGATAGCTGTCATTTGTCACAATTTTGGTTATCACAAAAATGTCTTTGCAGAATGAAATGCCTTTGTTGTAAAGCACAGAGTTTGTGCACAGAGGCAAGAACAAGTAGTACCAGTGCTGAAACTGTAGCCTAAAACAACTTACGAGCTTAAGTGGCTTCACCAACATAGGGTGAAGAAGAAGAGAATAGAGTAAGAAGGATCATTTTGAAATTTAGAGTTCATAATCTTTACAGCTATCAGAACTAGATTAACAGCTCCTTGAATAACGTTTTTAAGTTTAGAATACATTCCTTAAAGAAAAAAGACAAGGCAGGAAGGGAGGTCTTTGTTTTGTGTTCATCTTTAATGCTTTGTTTGCAGCACAGAGGGCCAGCTTCTTGCATATCTCTTCCAAGCTTCTCTTAAAAGAGAGTGTTAAAGCTGGCTGTAGTGGTCACATTCACCCAGTAACCTCGTTTGTTCTTGCAGGGTGGGATCTCCAACATCCTGGAGGAGTTGGTGGTGCAGCCACTGCTGGTGTCTGTGAGTGCCCTGACTCTTGCAACAGAAACTGTGCGCAGTATTCTTAAGATTGATGATGTGGTGAGTAGTGTTTGCATCACACTCTGCTTTTTATACAAGCCCCAGAATAAGTGTTGCCATCAAACTTGCTCTATTTCACAGTGTTTCATTGTGTAGTCTCTATAGTAACTGCTGATGGTAACTGTAGAAGGGTAACTAAAACTGTCAGACTGCTGTTAGTAATGTAAATACTGTACCATAGTACAGTAAAGGGACAAAAAATAGTCTTTAAAAGAGAGGAGTAGAAGTAAAATGCGTTGTGACTTATGCCTGATTTTTTTTTTTTTTTTTTTTAGGTGAATACTCGGTAAGATGAATAAAGGAAATGGGGCTGTGCCCAAGAAGTACCTTCCCTGTAGTTTGGAAATGGTTTCCTTACCAAAAACGCCTGTGTGAATCATCTTAAAGTCTGCAAACACTTATGTACTTTTCTCACGTTAATTTAATAAAATCTCTGATTTCAAAAAGCAAATACCGTTTATCCATAATATATTATGAAAATGCCCTTGAAGGGGCTATCATTAACCCCCTAATTTACAGTTACCCATAGCGATAGGATGTTTCCCTCTTAAATTTTACTAGAACTACGCTGCAACAGCACAACAGTCTCCTTAACACTTTACTGCATGCTCAAAGGGAGTMAAATCAGGGCCAGGTCCTGCCTGCATCATCCCTGTCCATTTCTGGAYATGCACATCTACTTCTGAGGGAAGGATTGAAAGGGATCCTCCACAACTCCTTGGGCAATGAAGACTTAAATATGAGCCCTGGGTGCTTCCTGAGGTCTCCACTGCTCTACAATGTAGAGGAGGGAGCAAGGGATTTTATTTTTTAAAACCTGGATAGTATTTGGTAATAACGGGGATAAGCCCACTTCTTTAAAAAATAAAGTTTTATATAAAATATTTTTTTCCAGCTGCCACAGCTGGAACACTTAAACCTAGCTCCTCTTTTTAGTCATTTCCATCACGTTCAACTCACAGGACCATGGGGGAAGATCCCAGGAGTAAAGCCTTGTACAACAACCTGGGTCTTTTGTGCACGCCAGGGCCCCTGACAACCAGGAACCAGGCTGGTGTGGGTCTAAAAAAAAAACGGTTAATAGCTGTGCTAGTAACTTGCAGTCTAAATTTTACATTAGTGCAATGATCAGTTGGTTTCCTTAAAACAGCCTGGGAGTCATATTATAAATTCCGTTATGCTGTTACAAAGGACACTGACTCAATTCATGGGAGATCCCATAAATTGTGTTAATACCCGGAGCAACACGCCCCTTGCCGAGAGAAGGCTGCTGAGGGGTGGCACTGCCCGCCCCGGMGGGCTCTCAGAGGCGGGCCCGGCGCGCCTGCACCGCCGGGGACGGACTCTGGGCCGCAGCGTTTCCCTCCCCCGTCCCAGCGCTCCCCG
>NW_020456232.1:202156-281787 GCF_003342845.1 Nothoprocta perdicaria | reverse complement strand
CCAGCCCGAGGAACCGCCGCGGCTCCTCCCTGGTGTTCGGGCCGGGAACGGGCAGCGCCGGCGGGGCCCGGGCTGCAGCCGCCGCGGCCGAGGGGCAGCCCGGCCCGGCTGGTGCCCGCCGCTCCCTGCCCCGCCGCTGCGCTGCCAGCGACAGAACCGGTTCCGCACTGAGAGCACGGCAATCCCCGACCCAGGCGCCCCTGGCTGGAATGGAAATGCCTTTAAATACCCCTGGGTGGAAGAGGATGAGCCTGTTCACATGAAGGAATTAAAATGTTACAGGATTTAATATGCTGCCTAGTTACAGGATTAAGTAGAGTGCCTAAGAATAGCTCCAAGGATCCTTTTCTGTAGACACGAAGCTTGGGTGCTGTTGTTGTTTCTGTTTTAATATTTTGTTCTCTAACTTTTTCAAACTTTAAAAATATGTAAACACTGCTCTCCCTTGCCCCAAAGTGCCATCTGGCAAARCGCTATTTAAGAATGAAAATTATGCACAATACTTCCTACTTCCACAAGCCCTTGTGAAATAATAGGAGAAATCATTTATASAAAAGATAGCACAAAGGTTCTGATCAGACTAGTGATGAGAACGAGAGGCAGACCAGACTGCTTAAAAAATGTGGAGTTTTTTAAGTTGCATGTGGTAATCAAGGCAAAACTACTATTCTAAAAAGACTGTGCTCTTACTAACTCATTTTTTTATCTTATTTCCTGCTATAATATCCTTATTGCAGGATACACCATTAAAAAATTCACATGCTTTAGATAAAATCCTTAGGCTAAAAATTATTGTGTAGTAAGATTATTCCATATAACTTTGCATTCAAGTCTATACATATGTTTGTCTGTTGGATATTACTGTATCACCCATTGGATTTAATCAGATTAAGTGATATTATGAATTTTGTCCCCCCCCCAGTTTTTTTTTTTTTTTTACTAACAGTCTGAAGATCTGATAAAAAATCTCTTCTAGGACAGATTTCATTTGGATGCAAAAGCTGAAGAAGAGCAGACCTTCTCTGCAAATGGGGATCGTGATGAGTGGATAGACTTCTCCAAAATGTGCAATTCCAACCAAGAATATTACTTGAAACTAGAAGAACTGAAGAATGCCCACGTGGAGACCATGGCGAAATTAGAAAGTATGTGTCGGAATAAACTACGCTTAAAAGGAATACAATCCTTGGGCAAAACAGRTGCAGCTTCTAATATATGTTATAGGTAAGTTTCTTCACAATCTTCCGTTTGGTACTGCTTTCTGGTCTTGTGCAGCATGCAGGGGCTTTGCAGACATCACAAGTAGGGCTTTTTCTTTTCTTTTCCTGAAGATGGCAAGTTTCCTTATCATTTCCTAAAAGCAGGTAAAAATCCTTGCTAATGAACTGCAAGATTTACAGTGTGTATGAAGCTGAAAGCAGGCAACTTGTTGAGTAAAGCATGGTACCTTTGTTTAATTAATGCTGATTTGTTCATAATCTAAATTTCTTTAAAAGTATGATCCTTTGTGAATGCCCCATCCTCTTCCCCATCAGCTCTGTCCATTTTGTTCTCATGATGACCCTGGAAGTGGAAATCACTGGCTTTGCATGAGTGTCTGTTGAACTTAACTCAAAACCTTTTTTCCCCCCACCACAGATCAACTTGGAAGAAGAGCTCCTATCAGCCTCTAATTTTGCACAGATCCTTCTCTGAGTCTGACTTAGACGATCCCATAGGTTCAAATGTATCTGATGAGTTTGACAGAGAATTAATGTTTGAAGAAAACGGTAGTGAAACTGGATCATCAGCGTTTGCTAAGCAACAGATTGAAAAAATGTGGGACGGGTTTTCTGTGGAAGACTATGTCCCCCGCACCAAGCAGAGCCTACCGAGCTCGCCAGTGCGCCGGGCGATGGGGAAGCAGCCCAAGGCCTGGTCCCCRAAAGTCACCGTGCCCAAGCCCTTCCAGATGACTATTAGGGAAGCTAGGAAGAAAGAACACAATGTCAAATCAAAGTCACAGCTTGAAATGGAAAATAACTTACTGAAGAAGCGACTCGAGGAGGAGGCAGAGTGTCAAAAAAAGTTCCGAGCCAACCCGGTGCCGGCATCCGTTTTCCTCCCGCTCTACCGTGAAATCGTGGAGCAAAACGAAGAACGTAGGAAATTTGTGAAAGAGAGAAGCAGGCTGATGCTTTTGGCTTCTCAGAAGCCATTTAAGTTCATTGAAAGAGAGAAGCAAAAGAATGAAATTAGGAAAATGCAATTGAAAGACCTTTCTGTGCCTGAAAAGAAAACAAAACCCTTCAAGGCAAAGCCAGTTCCTTGGTGTGTTTACAGTCCAGCTGTTAATGASAAGTTAAAGGAGGAGGAGCTTTACAGGGACATAAGGATCAAAATGAGAGCTGAGGAGCTGCTACGCAACKCATCTCTGCCCAGCAGCAGGCTGGCTGTTAAAGATCTTGGTAAAAAGAAGAAACACAAATGCCTTGAACCAAAGGAAACCGAACACAAACCCAGGATCAAGTCACATGTTCCCAATTTTGAAGTACTACACCAAAAATTTCAGAAACGGCTCCTGCAACAGAAGCAAGTGAAGCACATCACAGTCTGTGAGCCCTTTGATCTTCGAACTCCGTATATTCCCTCAAACAAAGGGAAGATTTTGAGGGACATTCAAGAGGATGAAGAAAAACTGAAAGAGACTCGCTGGCCATACGCCTCTCCGAGACGTAAACCTGCAAGAGCAAATTCACTTCGCTTAAGATCTGGAGAATCCAAATCACCCAAAATCACAGAATCCACCAAAAGACGGCTACAGGCCATAAGGTGACCCCTTATGTGGTGCACTGAACTTTGTAAATACTTAAAGAGTATTTACAAAATAAAGAGTAGACCTATTTTTTTGTACTTCTAAATATGTAGTTAATTCTTGTATGCAGTAAATATAGGAGCAATATAAGGACCCTATAACCATATTATATAGGGTTAAATAACTTAAGTAAAAGACTTAATTAGTATTTATGGCTTCTATAGAAACAGTAGAGCATTTTTCTCAAAGTGTTCATAGGAAATGGACAGATGACTGCTCTTTCCCAGTATATGCCTGAATCATTTAAAGTAGGTTGTGTCTTCTGCCCTTTTATTCCATCCCTGTTTTCATCCTGCTTTCCTCCCTCGAATTTTCTTTGCCAAATCTCCTTTGAAGTCTTGTTCTTGTCTTAAAATGAGTTCAGCCTTAGTTTATTTTTCCACCCAGGAATTCACTTCAGGAAAAGAGAAAACTGGAAGAAGAACAAAAACGGAACAGAACAAAGCAGAAACAAAGAGCGAGAAAACTGCAGAAAATCATAACAATCCGGGCTGAGGCCAATGACCCACATCAGAGCCTAGCTCAGATGTCTAAATCCAAATTAAAAACATTCAGGTATTTTGTTGCATTCCCCCAAATCCCAAACCTCTCGCTGTAAGTTGTAGGCTAAATATACTATGTAAAATCTGGTGTAGTCTAAGTTTACATAATTATACATTTGATAAATTATACATTTCACAAGCAACTAGTTTAAAAAAAAAAAAAAAGGCCCGAATTAGTATTTCCTCTGGGAATCTGTTGCCCATTGTAGTGATTTTAATCTATGCCCTTAACCTTATATAATTAGAAGTCAGCTAACAAGAGACTCCTTTGTTTGCTGAAATAACACCTACTAGAAAGGAAAATGAGTTTTAAAAAATCGGAAGGAGGAATGAGAGCCCAGTTACAAACCATCCTTGCACTGTGGACTCACGGACAGTGGTACAGCTTCGCTCCTGTCTTGCTGCTCCTCATGTAGGGGATGCTTCACTTCTCTGTCCTTCTGCTTTCCCACTTAAGAGGAGCARGAAGAGCAGTAATGGATTACAACTTTAGCCCATATATTAACAGCTAACCAGGATGCTGATGGTCCTTAAGAGGGACGGACTCTAAAGTTACCTTTAGTAAAGATACAAACACATGTTTTTAAATGATTAAGAAGATTGGCATGTAGGAAAAAAACATCAGAGCCTTCTTAAAAGTGCTGTAGGGTAGCAGTCAATAGATCAAGGTCTGAGGAAGCTGGAGCCAAGCGCAGAGCTGCTGCTTGGCCTTGTGCACTTATCTAACTTGGTATTTCTGCTCCTTGTTTTTATTGGTGCTGGAAGCAGCATTACAAATGAACCTTTAATGAGCTTTTGGAGCCTGTTTGCAGTACTGTCCTCTCCCTAGGGCTCGCTTTCATGGAGCTGAGAGGGGCACTAATGGGCACTAACAGCTCTGGTGTTTCAGGCGCAGCAGCCCTTGGGCAGCAGGAGAGGCAGAGCCTGCACCACAGGGCAAAACATGTAGGGTGACTGATTAGGAGATACGTCTGACTATAAGATTCATAGCTTATACTGGCAGCCTTTACATTAACATACTACAGTTTAAGTTCAGAGTATTGTCCAGGGTAGAGGTGGTTCAGAGATATCTCTACATACAGAGAGGCTGGAAGCCAGGGCTGTTTTTGTGGAGGCTGAGAATTTAAAGCCAGCAGTGAGGTTTCCCATTCTCCCTTGCTTTATATGGATCTCTTCTTGCTTTAGAGTTAAAATAGGAATAGTTAAATATAAGTACAGTTAAAATAGGAATAAACCCACTATTTTCTTAACAGTCTTTTCTACATTATGACTGTAATGAGCAAATTTGCTGAAATGCTGCAGCACCTTCTGCCAGACAATACTACATGTTGTTTCCCCACCAAACCTCCTAACAGTTACTCACCACCAATATTGCTGCAGTGTGACCAGAAATAGAACAAGCAGCACAAACAGAAGCACACGCTCTCATGCACTGAAAGCAGGAAGTGCAGTGGCCAAGCAAAGCAAGCCGGGGGGTCAGAACACCGCTGCAATAAGCGTTTTCCATGGGACAGACCATGACTAGCCAGGATACCTTGAGGACACTAGGATACCTGCACCCTTCCGCAGGCAGCCGAAGCCAAAGCACAAGGAGGAAGCAGCAACAGTCTCCGAAGCAGAAGGGCTGAAGCAGGGTCCCAGGGAGCAGACGAGCAGAGCATGACTAGAGCAGCAATGGTTTCGAGGCAGTTTGCCTGAGCCCAGAGCTCTGGCACGACTGGTTTTGCCCCACGCCAACTGGTTCAGAGCAAGAGCTTGATGATGCACGAGGAAGCACTCCTGTCTGGGCAGGGTCTCCGTGGGCACAGGATGATCTACTGTCTAGGAGAGATGCAGAAGTGAATTTGAGTTAGAGTAGCAAGGTGGAGATTTGTGAGAGGTGGTGGGAATGTGTGCGGGTTCAATTCAAGTTCATTCAGTAGCAAACCTCACTTTTTTAGTATTTAGGTTAAAGAGATTTTCTTAGTATTGTAAAACATTTTTGTTTAATTCTTATCTGTACATACAATTATGCTACTACACAGCAAGTGTGCTTCCTTATTGCTGATGGATGCATTAAGGCTGTTATGCGGGGTTAACTTGATAAATCTTATTTCAGCATCGGTTGGATAATAAGTTATATTAAGACAAGTGTTCTTCTAACAGATAACTGAGTTTGTAGAAAGCCTTGAGAGAACTGGCAAATAACAATGATATTCACTCCTTCAGCCTGGTGGTGCAAACACTGCAATTTCTGCAAATATTGCAGAAATTCAGAAAATGGTAGGTGAAAGGAGAAAGAATACATAGATGTATAATGTGCCCTACTTATCTCCATACATATGCACTTACCTAAATATCGTGACGTAGTAATACCAGAGCAGGGCCAGTGCAGGAGGATTAATTACCTGTGCAGCAGACACAGCTGTGTGACTGCCAGGGCCCACCCAGAGTCACTTCCAACGCGAGCTGATGAGCGGCGAGTCCTGCGCTGCCTCGCGCCGCGGCGCTCGGCGCGGCCTCTCCGTCTCCCACCACTCCAGCTCCACGGGATTTGTTAGCTTAGGTGCAACCACAGCTGGCTGCACGCGTTTCCATGGGGCCTGAGCAGATGAGCCAGCCTACAAGTGAAGCAWCTGCAAGTAAAGAGCAAAAATGTTAGTGCTTTGGTAACAACAAARGCCTTACTGGATCCAAATCAAGCCTGCCTAAGTCAGGGTCCTCACACACCAAGAGAACTACAGCCCATGCTACCTGGATTATCTATTGCTTACAACAAGTTTAGGTATGATTTAATTTGATGAATCAAAAATTTAGTCATCCCACTATATTGATTGAACCCTGGAAGAACTATCTAGGAAAAAAAATTGTAACCCTGCTCACAGGCTACGCTGTTCAAGTAGCAAAGGGTTCTTCTCATTAAGCACAAACCTAAAGTACTGTTTTTTGTTGTTGTCGTTTGCTTGTTTTTGCTTTATGMTATCAAATTAATTTCTTACAGTGTATGCTAATTTTAACAGTCCTTCCAAGCTTCAGTTTTGCTTAGAACAACTGGGTTTTTTTGTCAACATATGAATTCAGTGTTTAAGAAAAAACTTAAGAATTCTTAAGAATCCAGATTCAGACCCTTATATTTAACCCCACTAGCAAGGACCTTTCTCTGCAGATGCAAAGTGCCTGGTTCTGAGCTAGTTTTGTTTCAGGCCAGCAATTGCTGTGAAATGAGACATTTTTTCTCAGACTCTGTAACCAGCAAAAAATAATTTATCCTTTATGTATTTTTAAGTAGGACAATATTTAGTTTGTCACAAGCAATTAAATCTTAGCTGCTATAGGAAATTACTTCTGTATTATAAAGTAATAATCAGTATAATGTACTATATTTCCCTTAGGGATTATGAGAAGCAGAGAATGCAAGAATATTTGCAAGAATTGCAAGAAATGGAAGAACGAGTAAACCAAAGGCCATTGCTTTTGGAAAGAGCCACTCAGGTTGTCTTGAATTACATCTTCATGTTATCTTCAAATGATGCCTAAAACATTTGTAGTAGTAGTCTAACATTTTCAGAAGATACTTGAAAAATATTTTAAGGGTAGTAATTGCCCCTTTTAACCTCTATTGCCATGTCTCCATAGTAATATTTCTATTATCTGTGGCCAAGCTTCCATGGCTGGCTTGCTGAGAGGACTGAGATGGCTCTTGTAAACATGACTTTTTTTTTTCTCCCAAAAAAACAACTATTCTGGTTGTGATGCAGTGTCATCCTTGTTTTTTAATACTGGGTGTACTTTAATAGTCAATCCTGTTACTAGAGTTGCAAGAAATTGTAACTCGTCATCTTCTCCATTTGACTCGAGTCTTAATTTTTCCAATAGCTCTTTCTTGTTGTAAAGCTACTAAAAACACAGACTTGAAGATAATTTGTTATATCTTCTTACTAAATAATTCTTATTATTATCAAACTCTCACAGTAAGAACTGGCAAAGAATATTTAGGGKTTTTTTTATTTGCATTAAACAAAAGCTGCCAATACAAACATTGAAATTGCCAGACTTTTTTAGTTATTTAAACTAACTATCTAATTCATAGCTGACAATTCATAGGTGAATAAAACCCACCTAAACAGCATAAAGACAACTTTTTTTTTTTCTGACAGGTGCCTTGCACAAGTCACAGAACACTAGTTAATGGCTTGCCCAGGCAAATGAGATGAAGTGTAGCATGTGAAAAGTACTGTCAAATGTGAAGTTCAGAAAAAGCTGTGAGAGTCATTTAGTCTTCTGAGAGGCAACCACTGCAAACACTGGCACGGAGGAAAACTTTACATGCTTTTGTCTTGAAGGGAAAACCCCATCCTGTCTGATTCACTTACAATGTGAATAGCTCTAAATACAACAATATTTAGAGCAAAAATGTGAGAGCTGCAAGTTGAGAGGTGAACAGGTAGAGGGGAACTCAAGCATTCTTTGTGCTACTATTAAGTTAGATGGTTTTATCATTTTAAATATCCATATACACTATATACGCTACATGCACACACATATATATTCACTTACTCTGTATATGTGTGTGTACGTGTGTGTGTTTGCATATATATGTGTGTGTTTGCATATATATGTGTGCATATGTAAATTGTATGTAAATATGCAAGTATAGCCTTTAATTAGCCAATGGGGCAGGAAGCAAACTGGACAAAACCTAGTACAAAGAAGGAGGAAAAATCAGTATAAAATTTTTGAGTATTGTTTTGCCTTTCTTATCTGTAAGGAGTAGTCATTTAACCTGGTACATGCAATTAGAGCATTAGTTATCTAAACAAAAGTGTCAAAAAGCCAGGCATTTAATGCATCTAAATAATATTTAACCTTTCCCCCCCCCCTTACAGATTAATGCGAGAATCGCTGCAGAGAAGCATTACTCTAACACCCTGAGGGAACTCGGGATATCCACAGAGTTTGTTTCAAGGAAAGGGCAAACAGTGAGTTTGCTAGAACACCCCAATGCTGGAGATTTTAAAAACCTGACTAGCTTTAAAAAAAGGTAGGGATTACCAAATATTTTTCCTTTCCTTTCCTTTTTGCCATTTTATTCCTAATAATTAGAAATCTATTTTTATTTTTTTATGAAGCTATTTGTACTATTTCCCATATAACTAATCAAAGGTTAACATTACTTCTTTTTTTCCTGAGTATTATTTAATAAGACAGAGGAATGCACTGTAATGAACTTCAAAGGAAAATGAAGAAGAGAAGTAGTTTTTTTATGTTCTTTTTACTATAAAATTCTAGTAGTTCACTAGTAAGTCTTGGTTCATTCTGCATTACATTTGCTGCATTTTTAAAATACACCTTTTWAAAAATATATATTTTTTCAATGTTATTCTATAGAAAGAAATAGAGGAGGCCAAAATGGGAATAYACAAGCAATGGTAGTTAGAAATACTTAGTAGCATAAAAAGATAATCTAGTGCCCTTCCCTTCCCTTTTCCTCCCCCAGTTCTACCCCAGCTTAGTCTACCAGGATTTATCCTAGCTTACACAATAGTAGTATTCCTATAAAAACTACCAGGTGAAAAAAAAAATCTCACCTGAAAAAAGAAATCCCTGGTGCAAATTATCTTTTCAGATTCACCAAAGATTTAGCCAGAGAGCGCCAATCCCCCGAGGAAGCAGCAGGCAGCAGYCCCCGGTCTGAGCAGTCCCGCACCGAGGAGAAGGAGGAGAAGAGAAAAGTGGTCAGAGCCTCCACGCAGGATGACCACRCCAGTGAGGAGGAGGAGGCAAGAGGCCTTCGTGCTCACGAGCTTTGCCGTGACAGGGAGGCCAGCACCAGCCCCAACTCTGACCAGGGCTGTGAAAAGGAGGAGGACAAGGAGGACGACGACGACGACGAGCATGGGGAAAGATCCAGCTCTCAGTCTGAGCATCCTGGTGAGCAGGACGAGGGTCAGTCTGATCCTGAGGCTCAGGATGCCTTCAGATATGATGATGAGGACTATGAAAATGATGATTCAGAAGAGAAAGCCAGTGATGAAGATGACTGAAAGCAAGATAGGAAGGCTGAGGCTCAAAAATACACCTCATTGCTGACAGTGAAGTAGATAACAAAGAAAAACAAGGGTTTCAGATAATGATATACATTTTTGAGAATTTAAAGCACTTAACCTACAGTCTTTCCAGGACAGAACTTGTGTCTGTTTTCTACTAAGAAAGATCAAGTTTTGCATCTCCATCAAGAAATTTCTTTGGTTACCTTTATATTTACCTTTTTTATTCTAGAATTTCATTACATTGGTTTACCACTATCTATAAATGAACAACAGACACTGTTTACAAATAATGTCTTGCATACTGTGATAGTGCGTACTAAGGTTTGAACATGTCCAGCTTTCTGTATGCTGGCAAAACCAGATGAGATGCTAATGGAATAATTTGCATCCCCATCTCAGGCATTTCAGTATTTCTCTGATCTGTTCCTGTAATATCTCCTACTATAGCAACAAAGTGCCAGGAGGAGTTTACATGTAAGACCTCCTGAGTGTTATTGGAGAGTTGGCAGGAGGAGGACAACTTGTGTAATCAGAAGAAATGACCAAATTAGTCTATTTCCTTCCTCCATCCACTTCAAGCACATGTTTGGCTTCTGCCTGTTTAAATCAGATAAAGGTGGTGACGAGTCAGATAAATGCCAGCACCAGAAGAGCACAGGGAGCACAGCTTTTCCAGGAAGGAAGCTGTTAGATCTACTAGACTACTTTGTCTAGTTAAAATATTAACAGGATCTCGGTTGCTGAGGGCTGTCCCCATAGAATAGGGATAAAACATCCAGAATACTCTGAGAGGAACTGACAGAACTCTTTAATGCTTAGAAATGAATATGGTGGGAGAAACGAGTAGAACTTATTCCTAAGGAAAAAAAAAATACATGCTGCAGATTTTATATTAGTGTCTAACTGTCACCAATACTGGGGATGAACCTCTCAACACCAAGGCAGCATTAAGAAGGCAGCAGCATTATCTTTACTGCACTGTGGGATGCACAGGGGATCACTCCACCTATCCTGCACCCCATATAAGCTGTGGCTAGTGCAATGTATCACAGTTACATACACAGGTATTGGATTTCCCAGCATGATCATGCAAAGTCATTCTGTTTCCTCAAACAAATCACAGCATGTCCCACCGTCACACGTGTCACCCTGGGGCACACCTTTCGGGACCCCTGGTGATCATCTTTGTGTCCTTTCGATGAACTGTCTCAAAGAAATTTCAAAATTAATGTCAGTATTTGTCATTACCTTCTAAAGAATTATTTTACGTGACCATAGGAAGTTTTTTGAGACAGTAAACAGATATTGTAAGAAGAGAAGATAATTACATCAGGATAAAGGTGCAGCCAGCAACTGTAGGTATCTGCACAAAGGTATGGTAAGGAAAAGTTTGAYTTTCTTCACCTGCTACTCAGAAGGGCAGCTACTACACAACGGCAACAAAAAGCAGCAGCAAACAGAGGCCTTTTCAGCCCTGTTCTTTGCTTAGCTGCTAACCATGTCACATCCAACACTAGGACAGAAAATAAAACAATATATATAATTACATTACTGTTAGGGATTTAAGAGAAGTTTTGCAGGCTTAGTAGAGAACAGAGCAAAATGTTACATTACACAGKATCTCAAAACACATACACTGAATAGTAGAAAACACTGTATTTGTTAAAACTACCAAGTTTGCAAAGGCATCCGAAATGCCTAACAATGGGGATTTCTTGTAATCATTTTCGGCGTCATATGGAATAGCAGCAACTACATCTGCTACTATTCATGTTCCTCCAGACTTTGAGGAATTGTGCACTTACTTGGAAGTTAATCTTTATTTTTATTTATTTATGAAGTGTAGAATGATTAATACCCGTTTCAAGCTCTAATTTTGTATTTAAATAAAATATCCCTTTTATATGTATCATGCATGAAACTAACAGTCATAACTCGACAGTGAAACCCATCCTTTGCAATCTCCAGTTACCCCCCCAAGGCACCACAAACCATCGTTACTGCGCAGCTCTTGCRCGCTGCAGAGGCTGGGAGTGTGTTAGGGCACTGCCAGGCACACGCAGCTAGAAGGCCCTTCCAACCTCGACCACTCGGTGAGTCTGCAATACTTGTCTCTTTAGTAAAGCCTATTTGAAAGCAGGCGGAGCAGCTTCGGATTTTATTTCCTCCCACAGAGGCTGCTTGAAGGTTTTTCAAATGTATTAAGTTCAGATAGCGCTCAAGTATAGGCTCTGAAAGAGCACATATATAATTTATATAATGGTTGAACCTGTCAAGGTAGGGAGTAATAACCATTACTCTAGAGCTGTCGTCTTTGTAGAAGAGACGGCAGATACAAGGATATCAGTATATATATATGTGTGTGTGTGTGTGTGTGTGTGTGTGTGTGTGTGTGTGTGTGTGTGTATAAAAGAAAAAAGGACTTGGGGGAGGAGTCAAGGATCTATGTAGAATTTAGACATTTTGAAAGAAAAAAAAAAAGTTTTGAAGTGATTAAACCATCTCAATTGCCCATTTAGATTTCTTAGGCTTCCAGAATGGCAGGAAGTAAAACTGTCCAACTGAGTTTGAATTGAAATGTCATGAATCTTCATTGAAAATGCCAGTCTTCAATCTCTGGTTGTATAATCTTTCGCTAATCTCTTGGTTTAGGGCAGAAAAGGGTTGTTGGAAACTCCAGCAGAACTCAAAATCATTTCCTCCTTCAGTACAAAGTTTAGTTCTTTGAGGAATGCCAGATCAGAACCAAGACTTATAATAGTATCAAAAAGATCTCCTTYCTACTGTGTACTAAAAAAGACCAGCAAACAGATGAAAAAAAGCAGAGAAAACATGGATTACATGAATAAGGCAAACTGCACACATACCAAGTTGCAGGAGCTAGCGTGCCGTTTTAGCTGTTAGTTTTGCATTATGCAATAAGAACATTAAAGCAGCAGGGTGCTAAGCATCCACCAACACACAGAAATAAAGCTCCAATTCCAGGACTATTCCTGCAGAACATCCCTGCACACCCCAGAGGAAGCACATGATGTTTAATCAGAGAGGTAAATCCCTGCACAGACAGCTGAGCAAATACAAGAGTTTGCTTGTGCCCCCAGCGGGAGTCACCCCTCTCTCCTCCCATCTTTCCTTCCTATCCGTGTTTTCCAGATTCCTCACGGAGTCGCTGAAGTCCCTAAAAGAGCCCAGCCAAAAGCAGGGTGTGAGGTTAGGAGATGAGAGAGACAAGCAGGACTTCCCCCTTTCAGTGTGGGCCAGTTGCGTTACTCAATCCTAATATTTTAGGATTAGCCGTAGGAGAAATTCACCCATCTGTGTAGGTGCCTGCAGATGTACAGGGAATACAGATYGTTTACAGGCTCTCTCTGAAGCAAGAGCTTTCGCTTTGTTCAGTGCACACAAATGGTGCCACAGGCACTAGTGGATCCATTGAAGTCAACAGGACTCAAGCCAGGCATATCTGCATTTGTTCAGCTCACAACCTGCTGCTAACAGCTAGGCCTACCAAGGGGGACAGCAAGGAGACCACCAGCCCTGGGCAGCAGGCTGGGGAGCAACAAGCAGCCAGGAACCACAAGGTGCCAGGGCCACCGAGCAAGAGTTCRTCACCAGCTTTGTGAGATGCTACTGGCCACCTGCTTACCAAACTATTCAAATCATTGTTTAATTCATTCCTTTTATTCCAATGGTAATTGCAATGRTTAAGTAGCAAAGAAGAAGCTGATACGACTTTCTGGTTCAGCAAACTGATGCTTCTGGGGGAAAGGAAATGTTTTGTAATTAATCAACATTTTTCACTATTGCAAAATTCTTTCCACATAGCAAAATCATTTTTCTTTAGTGCCAGAATTAAAGAATAAACCTGCTGGGTGACTCCAGGAAAGGAGAAGAAAGGAGTTTAAAAAAAAAAAAAAAANAAAAAAAAAAAAAAAAGAAAGAAAAAAACTTGTGGCTTCTAATTAAAATAAACTCTTAATAAGAACCCAGTCACTCTCACTTTAGATGAGAATAGAAGCTGAAATATTAGTATATCTTTGCTTCTCATTCTCTTGTCTGGAAAGCAACTCAAGGCTGCACATAAATAGCCTTCACAGCTTCAAATCACCCGTGCAGGTTTCTCAGAGAAGTATCTGGACACTAACTGAGAATAATTGCTGGGAGTTTTGCTTATGCCCATTCCTCATCTTCACCAAAATTCCCATGTATGTGTAAAACACTAAAACCCTTCAGCACACGCACAGCGAAGTTGTGCTGCTCCTTTCAGGAGCAAAGATCACCAACCACGTGGCAGCAGTTTCTCAGTCTGAGAAGAACAAGCCACCTCCGTGCTGGTTCGTGTTCCTGAGCAGAGGCAACGATGCCTCTCCAACCTGTCCACCCGAGCCCACATGCAGTGGATTAGCTGGAAAATACCCATAGCCCAAGGAAAAAAGAATTAGCTGGAAAAAAAAAGAATCCCCCCCAAAAAAGATTAGCTGGAAAATACCCAAAGCCCAAGATAACATTCAGTGCTAGTAAGGCAATAAATATATCAGGTAATATTCAGCTTACTATAGAGTAACTAAAACCCAAGTTTATTCAACAGCTTGTTCTCTTTCAGATCCCCCACAGACTGTCAGCACAACAGCTATTGTCTGGCCCTTCTCACCCTGTGCAGAGGCAGCAAGGATGTAAAACATGGACCAGACTCCACACAACCCACCTCAGACTCATGTGTCTGTGAAATTCACTCAGTTGAACACTAAAGGAAAAGCAAATCTACCCTGGAGAATGTACTTACGAAATTAATACCTGCATAACTCCCCTTTTCAGGACAGGTTGACACATCCCAAAGGAATTTCCATCTCCTGCTATCCTTGGCAGCTGTAGGGACAGGAAATCTAAGTGGGTAGCACTCAGGGTACACTGAACAGTTCCCAGAGCACTTTCCACACCTCTCTCACAAGGCCTCTATCTTCACACAGAAAATTCTTGTCATGCCTGCAAAAACCTTTGAATTCTTCAGGTAAAAATCCTCTGGAAAGGCCAAGCATTAGCATAAATAAGCAGTTGGTCTGCAGGCTGCTTTCTTAGTAATTACCTTGAAGATGAGATTCCTAATAGCTTCTCAAAAGGGAACTCAAAAGTGATCCCAGGAGACTGCACAGCAGTTTTTGTTTGTTTGTTTTTGTCTGAAGAGCTTGCAGGAACCAAGTAGTTCCCATGATGCGCAAAGACTGTGATTTTTTACTAATACTTCTCTCAATATCTCAGTAAAGCATTATCTAAACAATATCATACAAACACTGACCACACTTCCTTTCCTTTTTCTGCTGCAAGTTGTATTCCAACGCAGTTCAATACCATGAGATTCCCTTTCATACATCACCAATTCARTATAGGCCTTCAGTTCTGCTATCTGCTTCAGACAGATGTCCTGCAAATAATTAAAAACAATCACAACTTTACAATGAATTACTTGTTATCTCTGTATATTTACATATCTGGTGGATACCATTCACACGGCATAAATACGAGCAAATGACAAGGCAGGACATACTGATTAAGAAAAAGTTTTCAGAAGGACTTGAACAAACATGATGTTTCCCAGAACAGTTTGAGAAGAATTACGAGTTGGCTTTGGGTGAAAGGCAGCTGTCCCTCTCGTCTCTCCTGGCCACTTAGCACAAACTGGCTCAGAGGGTCCCAGGAGATGCAAAGGGTCCCAAGGCAAGTCCCAGGAGAGAAGCTCTTCTGGCTGGAAGGTTTGTAGAGGCCAGAGTGGTAAGTCCCTCTAAACAGCCAGTAGGTCTACTCAACTTCCTAAAATAGTAGGAGTCATCTAATCAAAATACTCCAAACAACAATAAAAACCTTTTGGTGAGACAGCAAGCTGTTAATTTGTCTCAGCAATAACAGAGCACATCTTTTTTCTTCCTTTTTTTAATTTTTTTTTCTGTTTTATTTATTCACAAATCGTTTTCCAAAGATAGCAAGAGATCTAATTCTCAGACTCACGACAGAAATCTAGCACAGATTTTTGGTGTCCTTTTGAAAATCTCTCCTCTGGAGTTCGTGAGAGACCTCACTCACACATAGAAAACTGAAATTTAGACAAGCAGAACAAAAATAAATAAATAAATAAAAAACATCAAAATGTGGGAGGGGAGGAAGACACAGAATGATAGAACTTTTGATTTTTCCTTACTCTTCAAATCTGTTTAACTCTCTAACGTCTGGAAATTTTCACTCAACTTGGCATCCTGGTCAGGTTCCTCACTTGCCATGTAAGTGCTTGTGCGAAGGAGAAACGAGACCAGTGGTAGAGAGGGCAAACCCTTCTCTAGGGAGCAGTGTCAGCTCAGAGCGCAGGCAAAAGAGCCTCCCTGAAGACTAGAATTTTGTGCAGTTGGAGGAGTCTGTTTGGGTCAATATAGAGCAGGAAAACTGAAACAGAAGCACTGCCAAACCATCAATGCCAGCAATGAAGTGAAAAACTCAGCCAGTTTCTCACRTCTACCATGAAAAACTGAAATCTAGGCCATTATTTCTGGCATCCCTTTTCAAAAAGCATCCTAGCAGAACAGGTACACCAGGCACCCTCCAAAGCCCACAGTTGCTTTCCATATGGGAACTATGACAGAGCTTTAAGAACATCCTGTACCACAGGCTCTTTGGACTGTGTATCCTAGACATCTTGCTCCAGAACACCCACTTAGTTCCCACTGGYGCTAAGAACAATCATATCAAGATGAATTCCACACTGTAAACATGAGTAGAATGAAATAGAAAATAAAGGAAAAAAAATAAAAGTAGGTCCCTTTTTTCCCCTTTCTAAAGGAAATAACATGATTTTTACCCCAGCATTTTTTCATTGTTGTAACAATGGTTCATTTTGAGCTTTATCTCACTGCATGTACAGYTGGGAAACCCCCATACAAACATATCAGAGCTGCCTGTGCTTTGTTTTCACTGTGTGTCTGCAACAGCTCCATCGATTTCAAGGGACCTATTGCAAGTTAACATAGCTGCCCAAGGGGATAGGCTTTCCTAGAGCACAATTCTGAAGATACCTACAGCGCCRGAGCACCCTCTATACACTGACAGTCATTTGACAGAAACATTTAACAATTCTTTTTAAAAAATCATATATTTTGCAGTGCAGGTTCAGTCAGCAGCTGCTGCTGAGGCCTGATCCTAGCTCACTGACCGGGGTGGATGTGTTAGGAGCACACTTTGCAGCTCATGTCTGAGTACCCTTTTATGCCCAGTGAAAGCCCTGTCTTTGGCTTCAGGAAAACTCCAGTAATTCAGTTCTTGGGATGTGAGTTGCTAGAGGAAAAAAACTCCTCACTCCCTTAACCAGGGAGCAACGTTGTGGCTTGCAAACTCACAGCCCTGGAGAACGTGAAACGTTAGGATGTCTTAACTGCATCCTCCAGGGTTTTGCCCAGAAGTGCACATCCTCACTGCCAGCACCACCACMGTGTTTCAACTCTGTAGCAAATACCAATTTTACACCATAATTGCTTGCTTCTTTCCTAGCAGGAACTCATAGTTTCCATGGGCTATTCTTCTCTGTACGAAAATAGGAAGYGCTCTTTCTCTGCTTGGGCCTGATCCAATACCATGGACATTAATGGAAACCCCTTGCCCTCAACTTCAACCTTCAACCTCTTTTCACCTTTCGCAGTAGAGGAAGAAAGGAACAGCCACCTTTCATACGTGGATCCAAAGTCAGCACACGCCAGAGTAAGCATAAGAGCTGAAAAATGTGGTAGACCAACACACCCACACTTGCTCTACTGAGCACCTTCTCATTTTCCAGATTGAGGATTTTTCATTTTCTTTTTTCTGGGTCCTTTTGAGCTGGGACTTTAACTCTTCTTTTTCAAACAGCAGCTCAGTTCGTTTCACACTGGGCATCTGTGTTTGTGTCTCTTCCTCATGTGAAGTTCCTTGCAGCCAGGCTCTTGACTCCCCTATTTCAGCTAATGAGCTGTCCTGGGCAAGGAGAAAAGCCACCACACGTTCTGCATTCCCTCTGAACAGCTTAGCTGTGCTATGCTCATTCTCAAGAGCCTGAGCAAATATTTGTAATAGCAAGACAAGTGGGAGGGATGAGTATTTCATGCACACCTGACTCATGTTTCCTTTTAAAAGCTGAAAATTGTTACAGATATGCATTTTCCAGAAGACACTAAAATCTTTGCCCACTCTAGAAAATAGCTACTATGGGAAAACCGCATCATCTTGCTCATCCTCTGTATCAAACACGAGTTATACATCAGTCACCTGTCAAGAGGTGCAAGATAGCAGACACATTAGCAGAGGAAGGAAACAATTCAGTCAATAAAGGAATTGATACTTGTCTATAGTTAGAAAATGCCTCTTACAGAATAAACAGTTCTTCTGAAGCATCGAGAAATAAGAGTTTTGAGTTAAGTACACACATGCATAATTAATGTAGCTTAACCACCAGTCTTTAAAAGTGTTTTATGATTTCAAATATTCTTTTATCTTGTTCTTTCCTCAAGAGTACATCTAAGGGCTACTGGGAAAAGAGAGAGATGTGAAAGGGCTCTGAATTCCCTGTATAATGAGAAGGGGACTGATATGCCAAACTTACAGAAATCAACACAGGGACTTCTCAGTTTACAGAGCAGGAAAACAGGCTTCTTGTCTCTTCCTGAAGAGAGAAAGAGAAGAGTATGTTGTCAGGAAAATGACGTTTTCCCTCTCCATCCATAACATGCAAAAATTCACCCACCTTCCTCATACTCAGTGGAATTACTGGAAGGGCAGGAAGGTCTCGCATGTGCAGAAGTGGTACCAAGGAGTTCTTTTGAGAAGGCTCATCTTTCACAAGCAGCATTGCTCACATTGTGCTTCACTTGCTGGAGCCCTGGTACCCTTGGAGGTCAGAGCAGTTTTCCAGATACCAGTTTGRAAAGTGGTGGCACCTCAGACCCTCCCATAAGGGCCATCCCCTGAACAATGGCCACCACACAAGCTGCAGGAGAACTAAACTGGCATTCAAGTCTTCACAACCCATAGAAAAGGCAAAAATAACTAAAGGATATCTCTATATCAGCATTGCAGCTTGGGTCAGGAGTGCATGTCTGGTGCATATCTTCCAATTGCCCCAAGTCTTGTGCTGCTYTGCACATTACTGAGTAGCCCTGAAACACACAAACTGGATCCCTTCTTCTGTTTCAAACTATCCAAAAGATGCACCCCAGGCACCTGGGTGGCTGGCCCCAAATCAAACCTCTTGAAATCATGCARAGCAAACAGGTTGTCACACCAGCTTCTTCCCTCTGCAGACCCCTTGTATGCCATGTTTGCTAAGGTAGACACAGAGAAAGTCTCCAAGAACCTTGGAGCAGGGACACTGTGGAGGGCATCCAGCAGATGGCAACCTGCTGATAGCAAAGCAGGAAGCAAGAGGTCCCACTTCTCAAAGCGTATTTTTACCTATTATCCTTATGTCCTTAAGAAAATATTTTTACTCATAAGATGAAGTAAGTCTTTCTGTCTACTTGGTGTCTGTCTCTCTTGAATTTCCCCAAAAGAGAAAAATGACTTATAAGGCAAAGCTCAAGCAATTACTTTTAAGCACTGCCTGACTCTCTCTCCACCTGCTTTGCACAGGTAATATCCTAAACTGATCTGGATTCTGCAGTTGCCACAAAAGCCTTCTCCTTTGATTTATGTTGTAGTCGATATTTGACAGGAGGAATCAGAAACTGCTTTTCACATTCTGCTGTTYGATAGTGTGTTTTTATGCATTGCACAGAAATTCTCCCAGTTCTTAAAATGTCAGAAAATGTTTTTGCTAGGAATAACCGCCTCCCTCCACCCCCCCAACAACTTACCAGTTATTGTGGTTTCCATTTGCTCTCTTCCAATTTATTTGATTCTGATCTGCTCACTATAAATGTCAGTTCATTTTTATATATYCCCACCAACTTGTCAGGATGGGAAACTTCCTCTTACAGTTGCTGCTGTTTATCTTTCTTTTCATTAAAGCAGGACTGAGTCCTTAGCCTCCTGGGTCACTGAATTCAGTCCCTTGGTATCACAGGTCTCCACACAGCTTTCACAAATTGATCAACTCCACATTAAAGCCAGATAGTTTTCAAAATATTTCAGAAGAGCTGGGTTTCAGTTCGTGAGGTAGTAACACACACAGTCATTAGAGAAAAGAGTCTGGGAACTGAAGCAGTAGCTTTAAAAAAAGGTTTGTGAGTGTAATTCCAACAGCTTATGAAAAAAGATGGACTTCATTTCTGAAGGCCAAAACCTGCAGAAATAAGCAAAGGTCTTGAAATGTAGGGTCAAGATCTGCCTTCAGGACACACACACCTAAGTAACCACAAGTCCTTTCTCTTAAACTGCTAGATTAGATTCCTACAGGAAGCCCCTATCAGATGGGTTGAGATGAGTTTTACAGCAGGATTCAAGCTTGGTGGTATTATTCCAAACAACCAGTTTGGTCAGCAGGCCAAACAGAAACAACAAATCTTTTGTGAGCACTGAAGTCTTCCAAAAGTGAAAATATTGACAGACTACATTTAATTCTCTGAGAGTATCCATTACAAAGCAAAACAAGACATCTCAGCAAACACAATCTATGCACATCAATATCATATGTTTCTGTCATTTAACCTTGTCTCAAAAATCATTATAAAAGACACTGTTGTCAGCGACAGCAACCAGACAGAAGAGATGAATGGCTCCGTACAGAGCTGAACACGGCCACGTCTGCAATGAGAACTCCCTTTGTCAGGAAACGCATTCTCATTTACACTGACAGAGAACAAAGAAAAAATCTGCCACGAGCTGAAAGGCAGAAGACTCACCTTGGAAAAAGGGACTACTTCATTCTCTGTGCTTTGAAATAACTTGCTATGTCCTGCATACTTTTTCAGCTCAGCTTCCAGCCCAACAATCCTTTCTTGCGAGGCCTCCTCAGCTCTTTTTGACTGCAAAATGATTTTGTCTTACTCGTTCCAGATCCTTCCTTCCCTTTTACATTTTGGATAGTCTGGTCCCCGCAGCGTTTCAGCTGTGAGTCCTTCTAGAGGAATCTTTGAAAACGGTACCTCAAACTTGGAGGAATTTTTTGAGCTCTAGCACTACCAAAGGCACATTCAAACGGTTTGAGTGAGCACTAAGATATCAACTGTGATCGATTGTTRCTTCTCTTTTATCCACTGCAGCAATGGAGAAGTCCTGATGCTTTCTCCCGTGGCTTCTCCACCTGAGGCAGGTTGATTTTCTGCCCCCTTACAAGCTCTCTGGAGACATTTCAGATTGGCACAGGGTCTTTGCAGCTTTTATCCATGGCTCTCGTGGAGGGACTAAGACTGAAATTAATATGAGGAAGGGAAGTCTGCAGCTGGGGAAACATTTTTAATTGTATTATTTTCTCAGAAATTAATAATTCCAAACAATTTTGCTATATCTAAAGAAATAAAATAACACAATTGCACTGTTAAATACTTGCATGTGTTCTATTGCCTTTCTAGCTCTAGTGTTAGGCAACAAAAATCAAGCAAAAAAATTAGTTTTACCTTTCTTGTGTTTGTATTTTCAAGTAGGCCCTTTTTCTTTTTTTTTCCTGGGATTCTTCTGAGCAGAAAGTGCACCGTTTGTCTTCGATTAAAACAGAAATAGCAGAAGATCAATAAAGATTTTCATCAGAACAGTAATAATAAAATTCAGTATCTGTCACATGGAACCACAATTTTTATTTTCCACAGAGGTGCTTTTCTCTCAGTAAAATCCGTAAAAGATTTTCTTCATAAATCACTTTCAGGTACAAATTAAAATATAGACTCATGAAAGCAACTGTCTAGAAATGGCCACATTATAAGGACTGACTGACATGAAAAAAGTATTATGAATTAGACAGGAAAGTTTGTTCAGAAAACTTGGGATCTTCTGATACAATTAATGTAACCTAAATAAAAAGCAGACTGCTATTAATGCCATACACACCAGGTTACCAGAGAGACACTACCTTAACATCAGGTGAATGGTCTGCATTTTGCCACCTTTGCAGCTGCCCATACATAATATTGTGGAAAAAAAAAAAACCCATAGTGTGTGATACTATACAAAAAAGTGAAAATACTGTGGAAAAAAAAAAAACTGTGTGATATTATGCAAAAGCTCTAAGCAACAGCAGATGTCCTTTTGAAGACCCAGGAAGAAACTACATCATTTGCTTGAACACAGCCCACATTTGTAGGATGTGTACCTGGTTCACTTGTGGTATCTACCATTAGAAATAGAACAAGCAGGGGCCAGAGAAGGCTGGTATGAGGATTCCTTCAAACCTATTAATTTAGACCTATAAATTTAAAAATGTCAATTTTCAGATTCTTTTGAGATTGAAGGAACTTACCCAGAAAAATCACCTATGCATACAAGATATGCAGAGTGTTCCCCTACATGGTGCAAAACATTGTCTGGAACAGGAGAAATATCTACATTATGCCCGACGAGCTCCACTCTACATTGGTGAGGGTTTCACAGTTGCATCATCTTGTTTTACAGCACAGCTACATACTCCAAATAAGTGACGAAAAGCAGTTTCCAGAAGAGCTAAAAATAAAGATGCGTGTAAGTTTTAATATTGGCAGAGGCTGCTAAACGTCACTTCAGGAACATGAGCTGGATCCTCAGACACTTGTACCCTTTCCACAGCCCTGCCAAAGGTTTGCCTTATAAGCTCACRCATGAGAAAAAAGAAATGGCAGCAGTAACTTTTGCAACAGAAACGTTAGCACTAGCACACTAGGGAAACCACTTTGGAGCTCAGTATAAGTGCTGCTACGTTATCATTTCTGTGGCATCTACTAAGTACAAAGTGTTTTAGCAGAGAGAACACCCAAAACTCAGGACTTTTGGTGCACTTTTAGTGTCAGCAAGTCTGTTCTGAGCGCTCCGTAAGGACAGACCCAAAGGCCTCCCATGTCCCCAGGCGAGTGTGTGCAGGAGCTCGGCTGCAGTGCTGCAGTATCTGCCTGTCTAGGCAGAATTTTGACAGCTTCTCTTCTCGCTGACATCTATAACCCTCAAAGCCCCTTTGCACACAAGTCCCTTCCCTTAGGTCTGAGCCAGTATGGCCAAAGCCACTCAGCCAAACACTTCATCTTCTAGAGTTCTTTCCTCTCATTCCTCTCAGAAAAAGAGAAATTTTAGTTAATTTGTTCCATCTCATTCTTTCTTCATTATTTCTAATCTCTACAGGTATGGATTTTGTCACGCTACAGCGGTCTTCTCTGTTTAGTGCAGAAACTCTGGTCTGGAAATCATGTCAACTGCTGCATGTTATAAAGTCTTAACAGTTCAGTAATGAAGTCCTGGGTAACACAAGGAAAGAAGCACTTCTGCAGAGAGGAAAACAAGTGTTTTGCATCATCATCCAAAACCTGCTGCCTCAAATTTTTCTGTGAACCTGCTCCTACCAGCACAAGGCTCCTGTATACTTGTATCCAGAGGAGGTGCCAAATAAAACGATGCTTCTGGAATGTCAGCCCAAGTTAAAACGGCTGTGTGGAAAAGATTTGCATATGACATAATTATGATTAATTGCATCTACTCTGCAGAAGTGTCTCATGACTACGAGCCTGAAGCTGTGCAAGGAGCTTAGTCTGAAAGAGTTCAAGAGTTCTAAGCAATTAATGGGTCAACACAGTGAAAATGCCTCACAAAGATCACCACTTACCAGATAAAAGCTTAAAGATTTCAGGTCTAGCTTCTACATGGGAGGTGTTAGGCAGTCTCCACTGCAGGATTCTAGAAGAACTACTGTATAAACTACAGATCCAGGAGCAAATACTGAAAATAATTAGGGGATAGTTTCAAGTCATGAGAGGAGCAAATATTGAAGAAGCAAAGGAAAACATGATTCAGTCAACTTCGATTCTGTTAACCTGGCTTTGATGATATACAAAGTTTAAAAATACATGCTTTTAAAAATAAAGATACCAAATTTAGTTAGAAAAAAAATGAGATTAAAATGCAACATGGATTTGTAAAAGACCAGTTATTCACTAACCAGATAGACCTACTTTATTTCCTATATCTAGAAAAATTACTTTTCCTGCCAGTCTGGACTTCAGAAATCATTTCATATGAGGAGTCAGTTMGAAACAGAAATGAGGATACCATTAGAGGATAGGAAACACTGAGCCAGGGGATAGACAAAATGGAACACATTAGGCTAAGGGAAGGCTGGAACTGATTTCATTTAACATGCCCGCTAATAGATGGAGGAAGTGACTTAACTTCTACATCCTCAAAATACAAACTCAGCTTTTTACAAATCATCTATGGGGCCAAAGCTTYTATTTACTTCATGTAAGTTAGACATTTATGAGGTTATAAACACATTTTTTGGGGTCACTAGTTACTAGGTGGCAGATTTCYTTTATTTTTCGTGTACCACACATAGAAGTCTCAAGAAGATCAGGAAATCTAGGCACTACAAAAAATAAACTCAGCAAAATACTACTGGCCTTAGCAATGAAATAGAATCTGGGTAGGACTTTAGAAGAGTCAATTTCATTTTCATAGACAATGTTAAGTTACGTAATTAACAAGTTTGGTTCAACGGTTGATCTTCCACTTTCAAGTAGCATCAKGTGAAAATGATAAGATTGCAGTGTTAATAGCAATTATGACTTCTCTGAAACAGTAAAATGTTAACACACACGCACATAAAAAATAAACTATCATTTTCAAGTGCAATGAGAAGAGACTACATTGTTACTATAGACCATCTGCTAGGAGGAACACAGAGCAGCAGATGATGAGCTARATTCACATCGGGTGTTTAAGGATAAAGTTCCATTGACTTAAAAAAATTAATCCCAAATTCCTGTCTATTACAAATTAATGACACGACACAGTGCATGCTAGTAAAGGYAAAACAAGGTTAAAATCAGAGGCTGCTACAGCATTCTCATTTAAAGTGATTTCATACGTATTTATAGGTGATAAAAGTCAAGACTGACAGCTGCTCACAAAGGTTAATACACTTCAAAATGAAAAAACTGCCATGAAAAGAAAGAACATATAGCCCTATTGCCAGCTATGGGTCCCTTTTAAACCATTTTCCTCAATCCGTTTTGCTTTACAATTACACTAACTACAYCACGATTGCTCTCAATACAGTATTTTCAAAATTTGGCTTCCTGTCACGACGTATTATTTTCTTCTCCTAATCACCACCTTTATTATTGATTTCCAGCTAATCCCTGCAATTATTAGAAAAAGGTTTGGGCAAGTTTCCTGAGAGCCCTGCAGGTGCCCACTTTGCCCCTATTAGTAGGGCTTCCTTCCAGCCCCTTGGGCTACCACTAGTCACTAGCTGCTTGACCATGTAGCTACTCTGTGCAGGGACCGGGRGGGAGAACATTCAAGATCCTCCAAGGAGCTGACAAGAAAAGCAGCAGCTGCTGGCCTCAGCAGAGGCTCTGCTCAGGGAAGTTGTCCCGGAGAGAAGTCTGGCAGGACCCAGCTGTAGGAAACGACACAGTTCACCCTCCTACGGAAAAGGTGCTACGAGAAATTTGCCCCACGCTGTTCTCTCCTTATTGGAAGGAAATTATATTATTTGAAAGAAAAAAAACCCAACAAATACCCRGGAAGTACAACTAGAAGGTACATTCAGTAAGGTCACTGGCAGACAGGTCGTAGCAGAGAATGGGGGATTTATTTTGCCAGGCATATCATGGACTACATTTTGTTAGTAAATAAAACACATGAAGATGGTGCTGCTGGCACGTAAGCAGCTTTAGGGGAGCTATCTGGCTGACTAAACGAGGAAGAAACATTGAACAAAATCTCTCTGTGGTTTCAACTCAAACTGCAAAACTAAACTCTGGCTGGGGCTGCCTGTGTGCTGCTCCGGCAGCCCGGCCGTCAGAGAGGCTCCCACTGCAGCGGCTGCTGCGCGACGGCCCCAGCCGGCAGCCGCGCTAGCCGAGCAGCATTGAAATACCGGGGGGCGGGAGGCAGGGAATCTGTTTTTCATTTTAATAAATAAATAAAGAAATAAAAACCCACTAACAAATTATAAACAAAACACACCACACTGAGGACTCTAAGCTTACTTAACTGGAAGGAGATATCAGTCTGGTCTCCATATTTTCTTTTCCTTTTTTTTTCCTCCCCTGTTTTTAGAATGAGAAAGAATAGGATCATAGTCCAAAAACTTTGTAAATGCCAAATTTTAGCAACCACCAAGCAGATATGAAGGTGTCAAAGTCAAGCATTTTTGCGTTCATCAATGCGTTCAAGCATTTTTCTTTTTACGATTGGTATTAGCAGTTATGTTCAGAAGATGGGACATTTACCCTTCAGAGTGCAGACGGGACATTGAGGATGGCTCAGGTACAGAGCTCCTTTGAGGAAAGGTGCGGTGGCTGATTTCCAAAACTGAGCAACAAGCTCCTTTAAAGGAACCATGCTGTCCTAAATCTCCAATGGCTCCAGCTGTCACTCAGGAAAAGGGGCAGAAACGACCAGGGTTAAAAGCTTCTCCCTCCCTCCAACCAAAGTAATCAGGAGATGAGATGACAAACTCAAACTATGGCCCGTTGCCAGTCCCTTAAAAGGAAACCCAAAGCATTTAAGGAAGGTGCTGGGATTTGGCTGCTGCCCATCATTCCCCAACAGCAGTCGCTGCAATCCCAGGGCTGCAGGAACCGCTTGGCACTGCAGGGAAAGGGGAGTGTCGAGCTCTTCTTAGGTTGGGTGGATCTCACTGTCTATCAGTAATTTTGCTGGCTCTGTTCTTGTTCCAGCTTGCTCCGGTTCAGCAAGGCTTGTACAGAGCTACATTGTGGGAGAGTAAATAACCTTGCAATTCAGAGCTACTGCTTTTCTTCTGAGACGAGGCAAATGCTATTTTCCCCTCTGTTATTACGTGAATGTGGCTGAGTGCAGCTCCTGTGTGCACTGATAAGTCTTGTGACAGTTATCTGTCTGATAACAAGAGATTAGAACTAAGTCAAATGCGGGAACTTTTTGTTTGGGGTGTAATCAGATGCTTGATTTATGTCCATTAAATACGTGCTAGAACTTTGGGTTTCTGGACCAGATGCCCAGGTGTTTTGCCCAAGTCCTGCCCAGTAGCCCCCTGTATGACAGACACTCACATCATGTAACTGTTAATACCACCCCACAGGGTTACCTTACGATGGCTCGTGCAAGTGGCCAGGGGCTGAAGGGAAGAGCTGAATGAGTTGACCCACTCTGACATGCTTTTTCTAGGCTGGAACTSAGTCTTGCTTACAGGACCAAGGTATTTCCAACTGCTGCTTCCCTATGGAGTGGCATGAAAAAAAGGGGAGGGAAAGGAGTTCAGGAAGTCAAGCAAGTAATTATTTCACAGTAAAAGCCATTGTCAAGTGCTTAAAATATTATGCATAAGTGCTTGAAACTTAAAAGAAATCACTGGTACACGGTGCATGTTTTTGACTAAATCCGTGAGTTTTACACAAGATATAAACCTCAGGCACTCCAGGGATTAGAGAGGCTGACAGATTTAACTCTTGTAGCACAAAAGCTGTCACTGTAACTTGATACCAATAGCGATAAGACTGAAACCTGATCACAGTGTGACTAACTTTCACCCGTTAAAATGTGAATCCCGCTACTACCGCATATTCTAACTTTACACACCAATAGCTAAAGTGACAATTAATTTCTATGACATATCTGTTAAAAGAAGAGTCTCATATGAGGATAGGCTCTTGGTTTATTTATAGGCAAAACAGCTGTTTTCTGCATTCCAGGACACAGGCTGAGATCTACTCCAAGTCCCACATGTACCGAGCTGGGATACTCAGTTACCTTGTGTGGAAGTGAAATGCAGAGCCCTTTTCCCAAGCAGTAAGCGGAGTCTTTTGCACTTTAATAAAACCATGTTCTGTGAGAGGTATCAGCACAAAGTGATTTGCTTTAACCACAAGGAAAAGCCTTTTTGTTGTTGGTGGTGGTTTTTGGATGGGGGAGTGGGGAATGAGGAGTCACACAAGTCTGGAACTTGCCTCGGTTCATTCTGGAATATAAAAGTAGAGGGAGGCAGAGAGGGACCTATTACAGCTCCTTTCCTCTCAATTTCCCTCCTGAAATGCTCATTAAATATACAACAGGCAAGGGCAAATAACAGCCTCCAGCCAAATTAGCCCATTCATCTAGATAAGCTGAAGATGTGCTATTCATCTACACACCAATATCTGTGTAAAACRATTGTGTTCCCATCAACCCTGCACCTAGACGCACGCGGCGATTTGCCATCACTTCTGCTCGGGCACTTTCATCTCTCCTAGTGCATAATTGATAGGTGCAGCACTCCCACGGCACAGGGATGGCAGCCACTGGACCTGAAGTATAATTCACGACTCCATGAACACTGGGTTAATCATCTGGCATCACTGGGTGTCAGTATAAACAGGCAAAGACAGATACTACAGCACATACAAGTATCTCCTCTATAAAGATCTATAAATGCCAATGACTGGCTGCTTGCCCATTAGATACTTTTCCCCATTATCTTTATTTGTTCCTAATTCAGCAACAATATTCATAGCAAGCAGAAATTTCTTGCTCTATCTAAACATTTATTCTTATAGGGATTCACACTCTTAAGTCTTTATGTTCAGAGAGACTACACCTCTCCCTTTATATTTTCAAATTAATACTCTCTTAGAGGATTTTTTGCAAGTAAGGAAAAAGTTTGCAACCTATTTATGCAAGAACTTTCAGAATTTTGCATAACTTTATTGCATTTCTCTCTTCAAAGCCACTTCATTTTACACAGTTGCTCCTTCCTTAAAAATATATCTATTTAGAAATGTGTATGTGCRTGCACATATCCTGTTCTGATATAATGTTCAACTTCTTCCCAAGCAGCAGCTAATATCTGTAACATTGCAGCCAGTCTYATGCTGGAGGATAAATCAGTGCCAGATACTCTAAATTTCTTTGCTTTATTTGCACCCAAATGACAAGTGAAATAAGCATAGGTGAACAATTCCTTCTCCCGGGGATTTCAGTCTCATATTTTTGCCCAGTTCCCAAAAGCCAGCTGTGAATTAAGACTGAGAGATCAAGGCAGAGAATAAGCCCTCCTCCTACTCACCCAAGTTGAGATAGAATCGCTAGACACAGCCAGGCATAATCCCAAGTGAACTGCTAGCACTACACGTCTGCCCAAAATGTAGCCTTTGCTCCCATACTAAGTAAGAGAACTTGACAGGCTGGTTGTTTGCCTTGGTAATTTGGACTCTCTAAGCAATTATATGTGGCAAAATTCTTTAGTGACATTAAATCTGCTCTGTAGTTTGCAGAGGCAGGTTAAACTTATACAAAGAAGCGAAAACTGATGTGCATATCCACTCAGGTATTAACGCTGATTTAAACCATCAATTTAATTAAACCAGACAAGTTTGAGCATAGACGAGCCCTACAGTCTATTTCCATTGAAGATGGACTTAAACAAAAGAAAGAGATAGGGAAAGCACTAAAAGTTCTAACTCTTTTTTTTTGCCTTTATTGCCCCCAACAGACTCATTCTGCTGCTCAGATGTCTCTCACATTTTGCTTTGACCCAGTCAGTGCACAACAGTTACTGGACGGGGTGCAGGAGGCATCTCCCTATGTGGAGCAGCACCTGCCAACACACATCCAGCCCCTTCCCTTCTCCCAGCCTTTGCTGGGGAGCTGGAGGCACTGGGTGTGCTCAGCCAGTACGAACCAGAGCGTGGACTGAGCAGCCAAACTCCAGGACCGATGCTGCAGCAGCCAGACATCTTACAGGCAACTTTGAACAGCCTTTCCAGACCAAGTGCAAGGTCTGGCCTAAAGGTCTGTAAACTTGGTCTAATCATGGTGTGTCCCAAGAGGAGCTCTGCAAGGCTGTTCATTGCCTTCCCCGTAGCTATAACAAAACACTTGGCTCTTTCCCCACGCAAGACTGCCAGCTCCTACAAAGGGACCCCAAATCTGGCAATCAGAATGCAGGTTGTAATATCCATGCTTTGCTTTCTATTTTTGTAAAGACAATTATTTCAAATGCATGCAAACCAGGTATTTTATATTAAAGGCAAGATAGTCTTCAGTTCCTTTAAGAAGAAATTCCAGCTACCCCTCAGGTGATCTGTATCACATGAAGGAGAACTGAAAAGAGAATTTTTCTCCATACTGTGGCATTGCCAGATTTGCAAGTCAGAATTCTACAAATAAAAACACACGAAACCAGAATATATTCTGCTCTCTTATAAAAACACACGAAACCAGAATATATTCTGCTCTCTTATCTCTCTCTTTTCCCTTGCTCAGCTGATACAAGGCATGCCAGGTTCACGGTGCTTCCCTACCATGGCACTGCTATGCACTTACTCTTCCAAAGGGAACATTCTCTTATATCTATTTAGCAAGATGGCTTTTAAAAATAGGAACACAAAATCCATTGCTGAGTTCATGATAATTCTGGGAGATAGAGCAGGTGCAAGTATTCTCTTACACAGCATTTTCTGATGGTATGACAAAGAAAAACTTCACTTGCAAAGGGCTTTGAGGGATTTTTCAGAGTAACTCTATTGTACAGCTTTAGAGAACTGCAGTAAATAGCCTACTGTAAACAAGCCTGGCTGAGCTTGTAAACTGAGGTGTMGTTTCCAAGTGATGTTCTGCCGTCCCTCTAAGCCAGCCAGCAGTTTCACTCCAAAAGGCACCAGGCTGCAGTTGGACAAACAACCCAGATTTGCATCCCTAAGAACTTGGCACAGGCTCAGCTGAGCATTCAGGCTCATAACTTCTCCCTGATCCAGGAGTCGGGAGCTTAAATATTTGGCTGAGGCTAATGCTGGGCCTTGGCTGGGAGGGCTGCGGGATAGACCGTTTTACTGATTGCCTGAAGGGGGACGGAGCCAGCCAGCAGTGCCACCAACTTCTCTTACTAGTATGGCAGCACAGCAGGGACACGAGCAGCTCCTGGGATGGATTTACCATCAAAAAGGAAAGTCCTATCACCATTTATTTCACACTGTCATGCAAAGTCTRAGAATTGCTTTTTTTTCTTTTTTTAAAAGGATATGGCTACTCAGGTGCCTTTTACCTCAGGGTGCTACTTGATGCCCCTGGTCCAGAGTTTCAAAAGGCTAATTTATAYCAGAGAAGACGGAGCTTTCTGAAGACGGACAGGAAAATGCCTGTGCCAAGTTGTTCCCAGACTGCGGTTTCCAGGTCATAATTTTACCCTGTTCTTACCCTCAGCAGAATTCCCCACTGCTACTGGAGAATTCAATACAGCAATAGTTGTGTAACTGGCAGTAATTTCAGAAAAAAAAACAGACCTCAATTTCATTCATGACATACTGAAATTCTGCATGTCTGATTCCAATTCAGTTTATGTGCAGACAGAGCTCTGATCACAAGAGGGTTCCAAGAATCAGCTCACGTTTTTTTTTAATCTGAAATCTCATGGAATAAATTTCCTGGATGAAAAATATGCTACTGAGTGCTTACTCTTTTTTGCCCTTACCTAACATTGAAYAGTGTTGCAGGACACATGGGACTTTCTTATTTGAGAGTTTTATTTGGAGATCAACTCTTTTTTTTTTCCTACACATTTTTTCCTATTATCAATTTCAGAACATTATCTGGTTAGTTGGTGAATCCCGCTGAACCTATTTTAAATCCAAACAAAGTCAGCCTGAAGAATTATCTGCTTTCTAGTAAGTTTTATGCATCTGTTGGATTTTACTTCAATGGTAAAAGAAAAAGAAAAYAAAGTATTGACACAATACAGGGATACAACCCCTCCTTATTGCAGACAGGGACACTTAAGTGCCATCCCTGTGATGGGGGTTCAAGTTCTGGAGACCTCTCCACTTCCAGCTGATGCTCACCTGACTGATAACACCCCACAGCACTCGTCTTCCTCAGAGAGAATCATTCTGTCCTTKCTTCAGCAAGATATTATCTAGTCCTTCTGATTTTCCTTCAGCTTCCCTTGTGCTAGTTGCACAGCTCAGCCAATGCCCCTCAAAAGAAGTAGTTCAGTGAACTAAACTGTTGGAAACAAGTCCTACAAGAAAAAAACAGACTCTTCTGCCAATCACTTCCCTAATCTGGCCCCCTGTCCTGTCAGAGCTGCTACAAGGAAGGGGATGAGCCCCTCAGGGCAGTTATTCATCCAAGTGGTAGAGCTGTAACGTGAAATCTGATCTCACCATGTGGAAGAGCTCACACCTCAGAGCAGCCTTCCTGCAATGGCCCACTAACTTCAAAGGCARAAATGTGAGAAAATGACACCTTGGCCATTCTCCTGTGGGCATCTTTCGTTCCTCTTGTCTCAATCTGCACTTCAGAGASTACAAACTCTGTGAGCTGGGGCCGCTTTGAATGTGCTGAAAGAATCCTTATGCCACTCCAAAGAGCTACTAGGTAGCAATAAGCAGCAAAAGGGCTCCTGGCTTGGAAACAGAAATTTGGAAATGAAAAAATTTCACACAGTGAAAGTGTGAAAGATTTGAACCATAAGTTAGTGCTACTACAGATGTCATTCCCCGATAACAGAACAGGATTCCAAATTGTAAATACTACAAAAGACTACTAAAAAAAAAATTGGTTTTCTCATCATTAACAGTACAGATACTACATATTCACACATCTTTATTACAAATTTTCAGCGCAGCTAATTACTAAAGACTTCTGCTGAACTGCTCTGCTTAGTGTTAGCAGCCAGCATGCCTGAAGTATCAGACATTTCTCACTCTCTCACATTTCCTTATTTGCCTTTGTTGACCCTACTTGTGATATGATAAGTCCCATCTTACTCCCAGGCCTTCCAGTTTAACCTAATCTGTAGTCTCTCAGACTTCCTTGTTGAGCCTGAGGAATTTACTTGGAAGCACAGGAGATCTGTGCGGTTTTGTGCCGTTCTAATAAAACAAACGCTTTCACTGCAGCCTACAGGCAATTTCCCATTAGCATGAGAGCAAGTGCCTTAAAGCTGTCCATGGCAAAGGCCATAAACTTTGTGCCCTGAACTTTCTTTCATTTTGCCAGCCAGTTTTTCTATCAGTTAATTAGGAGAGCCAAACAAAACTGGCCCAAGAACACGTTTAAGTGCAGTTTTATGGAAAAAGGAAAAAAAAAAAAAAACCCACACAATTGTTACTACAGATCTATTTAAAAAGAACAACTACAAATATAGAATATGAATTTAATCTTCACACTATTACATAACCTCTTAAACTCTGGTGTCCAGACAGTAGTCACTAGCTTAAAAAGTATTTTCTCCCTCCAAACACATGTAGCCAAAGTTTTATATTACTTTTGTTGCTACTGACAGACATGTGTCTTCTGTATTTAAAAATAGCAATAAAAGAAAGGTGCTTCCTCAGCACCTACCACTCAAAGTAGTTTACAAATAATTAATGACTCTTTACATTCCAATCCTGATATCTTTCCATTATAGTTAAGACTAGCAACTTCAGAAGCAGCTTATAATGTTTTTTAAAGCACCCAGGTTTTACAATTCTTGTTACTTGTTCTAGACACTTAAGCAAAAGCAGTACGTATGCAAACAGGACTAGCCACGTAAATGCAGGTGTTCAGAATGAGAGGGTCCTTCTGAAGTTTTAGGTGTAAAAAACGTGACCTTGCTCACAAAGCAAGCTAGAATTCTGYCTGTTGGATTTTCAAACTGCTATTCTGCTCCCTATCCAAAAAGGCTCACTGCACTTATCATTCAAAACAGCAACTAACAGTAGAAAGCACTTCCAAAAACAGGTRTTATTTCAACTATTTAAAATTCCTATACAGAGTATCCAAATATGACTCACCACTTCAAAACAAAAAGCTGCTTTTCAGAAGTGCTTCAGATGACAACAGGAGAACGATGCCCCTTCAGAAGGGATTCAGCATTTCAGCAGATGATGTTTAGTTAAAACAGCAGCATGGACAGCAACATATGCAACAGTCTTCACTTTGTTGCCTTTCTTCTTATAATGTTGCTGCTATCCAAAAGAGAACAGATTTGCACAAAAGATTTAATACCTCACATTAAACCAGGATAAATGACGCTGCTGCCAAGCAGCCCCTGACAAAAGCGGTTTGCACAAAGGAAATCAAACAAAGCAAACAAAACCCAAAGGGCACTGACAAACTTAACGGGAGAACGTGCGGCTGGCAGATTCCCCAAAGCCAACTTGATACAGGCCCAGCGCAAAACACACTGGAGTCGGTGGAAAGGACCCCAAGGACTTTGGGAGCTTTGGATCAACCTCACAGGAGTCCCAATTATAGAGAACTTGTAGGACAAGGGCCTCCCTCAGACACTGCTGTCCCATTTCAGACCCTTGTGGTGACTCCTCACCCGCAATAAGCTCTGCCAAGGAGAGTAAAAAGGACTCCCCAGAGCCTGACATTCAAGGGGAATCCCTGTGTCTGCAGACAATCCCACAACAGCCAAACCCAAAATCACACTCGCTACCCCATTCTGCTGCAGCAGCTGCTTGTGATGAGAAAATACAAAGAAAATACATTTTGCAAGTTAYGAGGCATATCAATGTCTGCATTATCCTTGTCAAGGTATAGAAAAAAGACACAGAGAGGGAGACTGAGTAAAGATAGTTATACTTTAYGAGAAAAATATATGCCCCCAAGATTAACATTTCAAGGCCTGCAATCCCACTTCACCCAAGTTTCTGGAATAAGAAACATCATGGTTTATCAAACAAACATCCCCACTCATCCCTATATCATGCTGGCAAAGGGGAGGAGCGATACACAGAAGGAGGTGCACACAGAATTTAGTATGGGAAGCTAATAAATAAGAGCTGGTCATTCTTGTTATGAGGCAGATAGGCTCCTAAATTGCACACGTCTCTGGAGTGTATACGCTTCAAAAAGCATATCAAAAAGCATATCAAAAAAGGGGAAAAAAGGCAGCAACTGATACACATGCTTGTCAGCAGTTTTAATGCAAAAGACTTGAGAATGCTATGAATAAGTGAAATAGATGAAAGTAGGGTGACTACAGCAAGCAGACAAAAATCAAGACACCCTAGCATTGCTGAAAATTTCCATAAAATTCAAATCTGTCTGCCTAATTAGAGCCTAATAAGCAGCAATGAGCCATAATCCTTTCAGGGTGGCCCCTCCCCATTGTTTTAACAAATGTTAGTTAGACATATAGACAGATAGTCTCATCTAAGTTATATTTCTACCAGATATACTCTCCTCAGAAACTCTGCTTATGCTGTAAACAGTCTTTTAAAATGTAATCCTTTTTCTGCACTTTTTTTTTTTTTGAGATGAGTAAATAAGCTATTATTATTATTACATAGAGTTCTTATATTGAGGTGGGTAAAAGCCAAGTACTTCCAAGGAGGAGGAAGAGAATTAGTAATAAGCTTCTCAGCACTTACCATAAATATAATTTTGTGGTAGCAATGCAGAAAGGCAGTAGATTTCAGASCATATAACAGAAAGCAATTTTGAAATCTATTTTAAAACGTGTGATGCAGAGAGRTATTTGTATTCACAAGCCCATCCATGCCACCATTGAGTCAGTYCAGCAGACCCCCAACTTCTTGCTTAGCTCATCCTGACTGTGCTTCTGCATCAAAGGCCAGTAGCCTTTCTGCTGCGCAGAGAGACTAAATAGAGAAATGCCAGGTAGCCAGAGCACCAGCAGTCTCAAATATCTGCAAGAGTCCTCAGAACTCAAATCCGGAACACAAATCCAGGCCAGGCCCTRGATTCCCATCCACTCCTGGTGACTGATGTTGGTAAGGAATCACTGCAGTCTTTCCAGAGCAACACAAGGCATTCACAGGAACTACTGGGAGAACTTCATCCCAACAAAAGTCACACAAAGTATCACATGAACATACGGAAGAGTTTGAATTTATGTCCGTAATTTAGTCCTTTAGGGCTAAATAAATAAATAAATTTAGGGATTAAATACATTAGTGTTACTCTTATACTTCCAATTATTACCTAACCATGCAAGTTACAATAAACATTAAGTGAGCTTTTCATTTTTCCAAGCTATTTCTGTAGGATAATGTACAAACATGGAAGGACTGTTGTCTACCCAAGCGTAATAACCTTTCTATCATAACCAAGGGGAGAGAGTGTCAGACAGATGACCCCAGGAAAAGCTTAGCTCGTAAGTAAATTCACAGCTTCATCAGTTAGATATAAAGAGCAGTGAGTTTTCAGAAAGGCCTTCTTAAAATAAATCAGAGTCACACCCTGCATTTTCACATTTTTTTTTGGCACTGATTTCAGAAAGAGCAAGAACTGAACCTGGAAGGGCCAAGAAGAAAAAAAGGACATTCTGATAACGACCAGAAGATCGGCCCCCATTCTCCAGGATACAGGGCCAAATCTGAGTAAGATAAACAGAGAGTTTCTATACCCATTTCTCACAACTGGCTTTTTCAGTCAGAAGCTCAAGTAGATAACACTAACAACCAAATCCTAAAGATGTTTGGATGAATTATGTGGCAGAAAGAGAAGTGGAAGAATTGGCTAAAGTTGACATATTTGTACTCACTTTTAGGAATGACGACTTTCTCTAAAAACTATTTGTATTGTTTTTCTTCCTCTATTTCAAATACATGCTTAGGATAAAATCCTGCATTGACATATTTGAGCATAACACTAGTGCTTTTCATAATTAAAATGACTTTTAATTCTGTAATAGGCAATTATGTTTTAATATCTGTTAATCTAAAACTTAAAATTCTCAATCTACTTGGGTCCTCACTGAATGCTAAAAAGCCTTTGTTAACCTGAGTTAAGTCAGTGCTGCTTCGTTCTGAATTATAACACCAGTTTATGCATTGGGCATGATATACACTCAGGCAAACAGCATGCATTCTGCTTTCAGAGTGTATATTGGATTGTAAAAATCCAATATGTTTACAAACATTGGATTGTAAAAATCCAATATAGATAATATCTAATCCATATAGATAATACCACAGTTTAATTCTCCTTTTTCCTTAACCTAAATCAAATACAAAAGTCAAAGATACCATGCATGAGGTTTTGCAAACACAAAGTAAAAAGTAAAATTCCTGAGCTCCTGAATCAGTAATCAGAATTTGTCTTTAATACAGATACAGAAAACTACAAAATGTGTGTGTAGCTCTGCAAGCATATATTTTATACACATATGAAATATGTATAGTCCTAAACTTTCACAGGGACACACACACAGCACCTGGTGTAATTAAAACACTTTCCCCGTGTTTGATAAAATCTGAAGTACAATGCTATAYCACAACTGTTAGTATCATTTGTATATACATAGTTATTTTAATAATTACATGATAACGCTGACCATAACAATGCTATTGCAGATGCACTGAGAAGCATTCAAGTAATTACATCTTAATAACAAGACCTCTTCACATTGCCAATTGTYGACGCTCTCTCGAGGCCTGGGCAGGTAGAAGCTTCATTTGATTGCACAACATTTAAGGCTGCATTTGTTTGCCTTCAAACAGGACGTGAAACATGTAGAGTTAAGAACTACCAGTGACTGTGCAAAACACTTTTGGCCAATGCAAATGGGAGAAGCAAACTTATTGTGCAACTCTTAATGACTCTAAGAGCCCAGCTATAAGGAAGTGTCTAATATTCCTTCCAGTTGCTTRTAACTCTTGGGTACCTTGAGCTTCTGTCCTGAAGAACATCACCAGTGTGGTTTTAAGGGTGTCATTGCAGAGCTGGCTCTTCGTACTCTAAGTCAAAAATTTTTGCTACCACTTCTATAAGCTTCATGAGATGGATCCATTTCATGATTTAGGTGTTTTTTTTTTTTCAGCTTAGTGATGATCTGCATGGTCGACACTGCATGGTTGCACACTGTGGCACCACCTAAGAATCATGCCCTTTTAACTCTTGYCAATGAGATATTAAAGAGGAAAAAGGGGTTTTTTTTGTAAAATAAATATTTAAATAACTAAAATAAATCTAAATGTGACAAAACACCAAAAAGAGCTGCAGGTAAAAGATAACATTATGAATTTGAACAGGGAAGTAGTAAAAGAAATCCAAATCTTTCTATTTGAACAAACAATCACACCTCCCCTATGCCAGTTCCAGCAGTGCAGAGCAATTGAAGATACTGTGCTCRTAGGCCAGGGCTATTGTCTTATGGGTTTATGTAGTCTGCAGTAGACAACTGTATTTTGTAACAATAATAATTATAATAAGGATCTCAGTATTATCAGAACTCCTGCTAAGCAACTATAAAGCATTTTGATGGCCTTTCCATTCGTGTGGGGCTCTGAACTGCATCAGTTACTCTCTTCCACCACGTGCCTGTTCTCTTTCTGTGACTGACTGAACACAAAAGTCAGGAAAGCTGATGTTGGCCACGAGCCATTTTGATATGACCTTTTTATTTAAATATTTAAGGCACATTGGCAAATCCTGAAGCTTCATATTCAGTTCCTCAGCTGGACAGAACACTCATATGTCTGGCACTTTTTTCTACAGGGGATTAAAGTGGACCTTTCTTTCTGTTCCCTTGTTTTCCTAGACTACRTGATCACATCCATCTATAGTCAACTGTGGCACACACCTCCCTCTGATCAACAGAAACAGAGGGAATTACAGCACTTGTTTCCTCCAATTCACAACAAATTTTAGAGATAGCGTAACATACAGAATTAACATGCTTCAAATSAGACAGGACTTTTTGCAAAAATATTCTTTCTATAAAAGGAAGGAAGAAGTTTCTATTAGTCTCTGCTACTGCACTCACTGCCAAAGCTATTATTTTAACACAGCTAGAATATTGTTGTATTTGTTGCATTGTTCATGATATCCTTGGGTTGTAGATTTTCTTAATATCTTAAAACCATATAAATCAACTAACATAAAAGGAGAAATGTTTTACTGAGACACTTCAGGCTGCTGCATCCAGGTAAACATTCAAAGTGAGGTACAGGGAGCTAGAATCAGGCTTAAATGATGATTGTGTGCCATTTCAGTTCATATGACCGAAATGATTTTTATACCTCTTATTCAAATGCTCCTCACCACCCCTGGTTTGCAAAGAAGCTGGAAAACACCTAGTTTTCCCTTAGGTGTGTAGAAAGTGGTGTTTCTTTCAAATCAGAGACTGAAATCAAAACTCCCAGATCCAGCCACACATGGTCATAAAACAGTAGTTTGCATGAGTTCCTGCAAAAGCAAATTTCAGATAGTTGCAGTTGTAAGCAATGTCATGCAAAACTAAAGTTGATGAGTTTTAACATTATTGCCAAATTCCCTCCAAGAGCCCATGAATAAAAACACTGCTACTGCTGAAAATCATCACCCAGAAATGTGCAAACAAGACATTAGAAAAAACTGTAATCTATATATGTTTAAGAAATTTGACTTTTCTTAGAGCTTTGAGCTGAGACAGTTCTAGAACAGTACTTCAAGGATGTGTACAACTACATGATCTTTCTTTTTCTCTTTTGCAAAGGTCTAACGAGACCTTTCCCAAATGGCTCTACTAAWTTTTTATGGTACTCTTTACCACAAGGCTTTAATGGGATGGAATTGCCAATTCTGCTGTAAGCAAAGAACATGAAAGTAATAGTTTGCAAGACATCCCAAGCCACTATTAACACAACAGTCTTCTTACGAAGCTCTT
This sequence comes from Nothoprocta perdicaria, assembly GCF_003342845.1. Lineage (NCBI taxonomy): Eukaryota > Metazoa > Chordata > Aves > Tinamiformes > Tinamidae > Nothoprocta > Nothoprocta perdicaria. The sequence goes on along the minus strand of NW_020456232.1, from coordinate 242,673 downwards.
CAGTTAACATTAAAATAACGTTTCAGATTTGCTGGCCATCTGAAGTTCCAAAAAGTARGTAGGGTATTTAAAATTTAAGTATATTAAAAGCTATTTACTATATTTTTCAAATTAAAATACAAATTCAGTAAAGATCCAAAGCAGAGCATCTGAGATAAGATTTTTACATAAAAAGAAATTATAATATACCTTATAAATAGATGTCTATTTCTCCTTGAAGAACTAATACCAGCAACAATCGGGAAGAGYAGTACACCGTAGAAAAGCCAACAGGATCAGATTAACATAAGATTATTTTATTTGATGGTCACAATTCTTACAAATCACTGGTGTTTCAGCTAAAACAGTCTTCAGCAGATTAGTTGCCAAAGCTTAATTTTCATGGGGTCAATGCGGTAAACACTGCAATAAGATGAAAATGGACTGTTCACACCCACCTTGGATCATGTGCTTGCTTACTAAGGAAGCTAGCAGTTCCTTAGTGAAGTTCTTACAGTTTTTTTTTTTTTTTTTTTTTTTTTTTTTGATAGAATAGGTCATATGAACATTTCAGAAAAGACTTTTGAAAACTCAGAAGTGACTTTCAGTGATATTTGTACTTCAGAATCACCTAGGCAACTTCGGAAATTTCCACGGGTACTAGAGGGGAATTTGCTGCTATCTCACTGTCTCAGTGCAATTTTCCATAGAAAAACACTTTTAATCAGAAATCAAGTTTACAGATTCAAAGCACTACTCAGTGTGACACCACTCAACATTTAGAGTTCAAATGCATTTGAACTTGTCCAGGCCACTGAAGATGACATCTTTGCACAGAGGCATTACCAYACCATACTAACACAACTAAGCCTTAAAGCCCAGATCCTTTGAATTGTTTCAGATGGGTAGGATGTATGTCTGTAGGAATGTCTGCCTCAAGGGGCCTCCATCGCTGCGAGGTTTTATTGACAAGAAACAACTTGGAGAGCTATTTTAATATGATGTACTGCAAATAATTACTTAGAATATCTTGCATGTAAGAAAATACTGACAATGAGTTAAATGCTCAGCAATTATTTGTTATGTATCTAAAGATCAAATATTTAAGTCTTATTTACCTTAGATTTTCTCAAAATTCTTGGTTTCTGATGTTACTGCATTGCTCTTATGAAAGAAGCAGAGCAACTGTCCAAGAAATTCTCCCTGCAACAACACACCCTGGAGCCTCCCTCATTCCCTTTAATCAGGTGTTTTTCTCTCACTTCCCTGTTGGCCCGTGTAGCTCTCTGCCCATGGAATAGCCACTCTGGCTCATCAACTCAGCTGAAAATTAACCCCTCCTTAAGGAGAACAATAATTTTCCAGAGGAATCAGTCCAAGAGATGGTCCAAGTTACTCCAGAATTGCACCCAAACTAGCAACACTGCAAGGGAGTGAAAAAAGATAATCAGAGGAGCAGAAGGATCAGTCTAAGAACACTGTCTGCTGACTATGAAATCACACCCTAAAAGAAATGACCCTGCTAGGYTGGACATTTTGTAGCCATACGAAAACAGTTTAAGGCCTTGTCTTTGAAACATAGGACAAAAATCTATGTTATGATCTGTTGCTTAATTTATTCTAACATTGATTTAGAAAAGAACTAGAAAACAGAAAAATTATGGATTATTGATAATACCTATTTTTGGACAGCTGTGTTATTGTTTACACAGCGTTAATAAAGAACAACCTGCTTTCTTTATGCACCTCTTCCTATTTCCTGTCTGGCGTGTGGGCCACATGGAAGGAGCAACAGATTCAGTTAATGCATACACCTCGGGATGGTTTACAAAACACTTTAAGGCAGAACGCTTACAAAATAACCCATTTCAACTGCCTAGTTTTAGAAGTTCATGTAACTTTTAAAAATTTGAACATACCTAACACCYGTTTGCTTCATTGTGAGATTTGTTATAGTTACAGAACTGGAAATCTGGAGATTGTGTAGAAGTGGAGTAATCTGATTAAAAAACTTTGCTATGCTGATTCAGCTCCTCTCTAGTTCCCTCCAAAATCCAAGAAACCTATCAATGCCACCCAATTTATCAATATTCAACCATTCCCCCCAAACTCCCCCGACTCAAGGTGTGATTTCCTTTCTAATATCTCACCCCGGCATTCTTGCTCCATCTTCAGACCTTGCATTCATGTTTCTATTGCTTGCTCTAAAACAGTGCCAGATGCATGCTTTGGAAAAAATAAAGGAAAATAAAAAAAGAAAGAAGAAAGAAAAATCTCTCATTAAGTCATCAAGTTCGAGGAGCTGCAGTTTTAATATGAATTTTCAACATTGTGAAACTGTTCGTGATTATAATAATAGTAATAAAAACCCTCACAAAACTTGGTAATAGTTACAAGACTTACCCATGCTGGCCACACTATAATCCATCAAGGCTCTGCAGTTAATCATCTTGCTGTATTTGAGTATGGCAAATATGCATCCTCCCAGACACACCCGCATACACAGGGAATGGAAACTTTTGTCAGTATTTTCCTTGCTTCTGTATGCAATCTTTCATTTAAAGTGTTTAACTTGTTTGGCCTGTAAATGTAAATATTGCAGGAATCTCTAGCAGCAAGCTATAGCTCAGCCTTCCCAGTCTGCCTCATCAGCATTAAGCTATGTTGCATATGTAACAGGACTCCTGAAATGTCACATTCTACAAGATCGTCAAATATTTAAATCAACTGAACATGATCTGTGTGTGGAATTAAGCACCTCTCAACTCTGAACATAATACAGTGCAGACCTCTCGTTCATATTTACCRCAGACATTTTTTTCTGCAAATTATTTCGTCACTCAGTGTCACAGAATAAATAAAACKAGTATCCCTGCTCAGCAGTTGTAAGGAATTTGAAAGCTCCTTCACCATCTAAACTACACAGCTTTCTTGCCAGCCTTGCTAAAAAGAAATGAGCAGTACTCAAATTACAAACATAATGCATTTCCTGCTCTTGATTCTAAAGGCTGGGRGAAGAAAACTTTGAAATCCTGAGCTGAAATTGTTCACAATTTCTATCAGCCTTGTGCACTCCAAGCGGATGCCTGCGAAGGAGCTCGAGTGTCACTGGGAMAAAGCGGCTGAGCCGCCATCTGCTCTCTTCTCGCAGCAGGGATTGTTTTATGTGGCACGCTGAAGAGGGCCTGGAGAGTGGGAAAACATTGTATTCTAAATAATATTAGCCACTTCTGAAAACTCTCCAGGATATCTTTCTGCATTTTTGTGTGCCTAAATTCATCACAACTTGTGACCACTAAGTCACACTGATATTTTTAATGGACCTCCTACAAAATAAAAGATGAGAGAAAAAAAAAAAAAGAAAAAAAGAGATATTTTCATAGCGGCATAAACTTTGCCAAGTTATAAACTGTGGATATTTAAAGCTACAAGCCTAGAAACATATTGCATAAGATCTCTGGTTTGCGTTTATCATTTTTTGGTCCGTTTTAAACATTTGCAGTGAGCAATCTGCCAGTCAGAAAGGATGAGGAAGGTGGCTCCTTGCAGGTGGGCCCGTCAGGTGAGAGCAGGGCTGGGCGTGCGGGCAGGCAGCTCACGGGAGGGCGCTTCGCGGGACAGGCCCCACACGCACCCTGTATTTAGCTCCGCAGACTTCCCAGGTGCTCGGCACCTGCAAGGGCATGAAGCTGGACCCAGTTAAGAGAACTGATGCTCCTTCATCAATCAGATCAATGCTCTTCCAAACTTCAGCCCCACAAGATCACTRGCTTCCCCAAGAAGCAAAGTTGCTTAGTAAGAAACATGACCCCTAATGAAATCCAGGCCCAATCTCTGTGAATGCTCAGACACCCCTATTTATGTCTATTCTCTCAGCAGTGGAAATTCTTATTTAAATTCCTTTAACTAAAATATTTTAACAATGGGAAATAGTAAAAAATAAAAGATAAAATCATATTCTAGTCTTGGTAAAAAGTGTTGGTGTTAGAAACAAAATACTGAGTCTATTCAAGGGCAGTGTCAYGTAGGTAATGATCACAAATATGAAGCACTGGGTGTGACTGCTTGCACTTCTTTTGTTTTGATCTGGCCTTGGCTGTCYGGGAGAAACAACATTCTGGGACTGTGCACTCTTAGTCAGCTCAGAAAGGACATGTCTGTTACTGCAAGACAACTCATGCCATGCACAAACTGTCAGGAATTGAAAGACCTGGAGTGAGCCTACAGTTTGTGTCACAAATATGTTTCTGAACTACACAGACAAGTGCTTTATGCTCCAGCTCTCAAAGTGAAAATAGATTTCCCATTATGCTTGCAGTCCAACTATCAAAATCACAGAAAAGGTAAAACATAAAACAGTTAATACTGTGATACATGTGTATAATGAACCCCATACCATCAGTAKTTTTCCTTTTCTTTTATCCTTTTGCCTGCCTGTTTAAAAAGAGCTGTGGAGTTCATGTGCACACAAGTTCAGATGTGCACTCAGACCTGCCTGTGCTCTCTCCGTAGGCCTATATATGAACAAAGTGCTAGAAATCGACTGCATTAAATTTGATAAAGACAATGCTACTTTTCATATAGTTATWACACAGTTGCCAGAAAAGTCTCAACAACTCAGACCTTCTACAAAAAGCAGAAATTTTCAAGTGGAAATTCTGCAGTTACGTCCCTACCATAGGTGCCCCCTCTCCTCTTGTGCTATTCCCCTCCTGCACGTGTCCGTACCCTCAGCACGACTCATTCCCACGCCCAAACAACCTAYAGTTCTTTCCCACAAAGCAGGCTCACAGCAAGCAGAACCACCCTTACCATCAATAGAAGGATTTTTGAGAGGAAYATGACTTGAGATTTGTACAAACATGAACTAAGATCTGCAGGATTTGTATGAAGTCATGGGCTAGTTGGTAGCATCTAGGAACACTATTTTCTTATCCTGGCTGAGATGCAACCAGTTGTGTCAGAGCTACACCGCAGCCTGAGTTGAGCAACAGAATAACGTGAAAAAGCAGCAGTCTTCAAAGCTGTAGGGCATAAGTGACATAATATCATTTACTACATAAATATCTTAATAGTGATATTTACAGATCATAATAATTTTTATTTACCTATATTCAGTGGTCTGCAAAGCCCTTGGCTTATCATGAGTAACTTCATGAAACAAGATTTAAGTGGCTCATTATAGAAGGCATACTCACTTTATAAGAAATATATGGAATCACAAAGGTAATAATAGTCTGAAAACCAAATTCTTCACCTACGAAGTTACCACATTACTTTGGTGTAAGAAATAGGCAACCTGCTCATCTACTTGGAAGTTACCCACTGAAACCGTGTGCCCTCAGATTCCAGTTTTATGGGCAGCAGAAGAGAAAGGACATCAGAAAACTACTTTACATAAAAGAATGGATGTCGTCAAAGACATTAGGCTGCAAAAGGTAAAAACAAGACCACGCATCTTGCACACTCTGAGAGCGTTCTTGTAACTGCTCCACACATTATACGAAGAGCCGCAGCTCACACTGAGCAGTATAACACCAATATTCCTCATTACTGATGTAGCGAACGAACGGCTTTGACTTCTTTGAATTAGCAAAAGCAGGAGAGAAGTCAGGAGATCCAAAAAACTCCACAGGAGGGGTGGAATCTCCACTTCCTAAGTGTAACCCAAGGCCAGCATTAATTTCTCTTCTCTGTGCAGTCAGAGCAACTGCATCATACCCACCACTCAGGAAAAATAAACTACTAGGGAACCTTATCACAGTATTCTGGGCTCTAAGGTCCAGCAGAAAAGACTCTATTCTTTCCCGTAATGCCCACATGCCATGCTACTCTGGCCTGTAAGAGTTYCCAAGGCACATAATAAAAACAATATGAGACAGGCAGGCCTCTATTGCTGGCCAAGGCAACAAACACAAAGAGCTTGTCTGAACCTTGGGGAATCCTTCCCTAGCAGCACCACTACCATGTCAGACCAGCCTAGCAGAGGGAGCTTCACCTCTTAGAGATGCTGAAACAAGATGGGGCAACTCTGTCATGACCAATTTTCTAGGTGAAGATGCTAATTATCCTCAGGTTTCAGTCACCATGAATGAGGCTCACCATCTCCAACAACTCCATTAAATTATTCCTCATTGTTCTGTGTTGTCCGGGTAAAGAAATYAAAAGATGCAAAGCAAAACAGGTTGATTAAACAATGTAACGTGATATAAAGGAGAAGATCTCACTGCCATCATTTAAAAAAAAAATAAAAATAAAGACACTGTCCTTCACTGTCCATCTTCTTGAACTAGGTTATGRGAATTTTGAACCCTCTCTTACTCCAAATGTTGTTTATTATTGTGAGTGGTCCAAGTCAAAATTTGGCTGTCACATATCTAAGGTACAAAAATAGCCTCTGATTTAGGCCAACCTAGATATATTACTAGAAACCTGGAATTGAAAATAATTGGGGGGGGGGGGAGGGAAAAGTCCTAATTCAGACACTGACTTTTCCTCACCAATAAAGACATGTTTATGCAATGAACTGAAACCCTGATCTGCAGACTAAGTAAGACTTAAGGTCCTGCACATTTGTTTTAATTCTTTCATAACTTGTGACAGTTGATAAAGAAAGATGATGAGAAATTTACCAGGAAATTCATTCTTACTGCATTTTAGAAATGAATTTTAATACTTTATATAAGTTATATACTTATGGAAATAAAATAGAACCCCTGAATCTTTAGAAAAAGCCTAATGAAGAATTYAGAAAGTTGAAAGAGAATCAGTGTTGTCCACGTAACCACATAAAGTTGTATTAATYCTTACTGATACTGCACAGAAATATGAATCAAAATATTATGAGGCATGAACCTGTCACAAATCTCCTGTACAGGTAATTATAAAATATAAAGTACCAGCTGGGCTCTAAACGGATCATCATACAAAATGGAAAGATTTAAACATAAATTATAGTGTTTAATCTGCTTTCCCCTTTCAGAATTGTATGAAGATTTAATTCCAGGACCAAACTGAGATCCATCACAATCCCAGAGCCAAGTTTTCTACGAGCTGAGCACTAAGAGATTCATAGCAAAATGCTCGTGGTTCCATTATCTATTTGGATAAAACAGGGGTAACCACAACAGTGACTTCATCAGCAACTGTCAAGTGTTTTTAGATGAAAAAAATATAACAATTTGGTTCAAGGATATTCTTTTCCTTATTTAAAAGGAAAAAAATGCATTAAAAGACAATAGTGGGAAAAGCTTTCAATGCTTAATAGCAGAAAAATCACAGCTATAACTAGGGGAAAAGTCACCTTGAAATGTAACACAATTCCCAGACTATTCAAGGTCCAGAAGAAATGCACTTACAGCTGAGAACTACATAAACATCACAACCAAGAAAATAGCAGGACAGTAATGTGAGAAAGTCAGAAAGTAAAACAGAGCACTAGGAGAAGGGAAGGGAGGAAAGACAGCTCAAGATTTCTTTGGTAGAAGAGGCCCTGAATGAATCTTGATGTGCAGATAATATTTTGAAGTATTCCTTCTAACACTAGAGAAACGACTGAAGCACAGCCTAAAATGAACTAACAAAACCAAAAATACATCCTACCTTTAAAAAACTAGACGTTCAGCTGGAAAAGCCCAGAAGACTCCTCCAATTCCAAACAGATTCTTGCCTAACCCAAGGCAAACTGCCCTTCCAACCTTATTTGCACTCTTCTGAGAGGTGCCAAGAGATTCCTGCAGCTGCTGGAGGTTTCAAGGCCCTTAATCAGTGCTGTTTAAAATAAGCCTCACCTGGCACACAAAACAGGATGAATTTGGGAATAGGAAAAAAAAAAAAAAAAAAAAAGGATAAAAACACATCATACTCTAACAGAACATGGTACTATCTCCCATACTACCTGCAAGACTTTTCTATATTAGCTTGTGACGATTCCTCCCTACTCCCAGGAGCGGATGCAAACCTAGTTGCACCCTGAGTTACTTTGCTCCATTCTTACTCTCACACCCTCATGAACCTGAGCACTAACTCACCTGTGACCAGTCCAGTAGATCTGGCCAGTTCAATGTGTGGCTCTTAGCTCATTATTTGTCTCACCTACTGTACATTTTCAGCAAAATTCTTGAATTCATGGTATTGTTCTCCCTAACAGGAATTTTTTATGGCTGCAATTCTGTTCTCCATTTTCTTGACATCTTTATTTCCTTTTCTTTGAAAGAAATCACACATCTGGTATTCTGCAGTAATTAACACATGCCTTTCCTTTTAACCCTTGTTCTGCTATTTACTCCAGAGTTTACACAAATACATCTTTTTCAGACCAATCTTGATACTTTTTTTTTTTAACAAAAAAAACTACATTTTCAGTTCCAGATACAATTCTACTATTAGAGCTAGAGTAGTTAGAAATAAGAATATACAAAAATATCAGCAAACTCTTAAGATATTTGTAATGTGTTCCTGAAGAACCTGATGAACACTGTCCTCCTTGGAAAAAAAAAAGATGTATATACACACACTCACACACACACACATATATATATATATATATATATATATAAAATATACTTGTCCCTTGGAATGATCCTGAGTACACAACATTATGCAAAAGAAACTGGCCTAAATAATATTTACCAAGATTGACTTCAGTTTTTCGGAGTGTTCTAATAATGATCAATTGGGCTAAACAAATTATCTTAAATTTCTTAAGAAAAATACAATTTTTTTTAAAAAAATGCACTTCTGCACAGAGATTTTTCTAGTAAAACTACAGATACAGCACATGACATCTACTTAAACAGAGTGTTTTATTCATTTGCTCAGTCCAGTTTTCTATTTTGGTGCAAAGGCCTAGAAATGAATTCTGCATGAGGGATAAATCCCAAATAACAATACTTAAACCACGATCCAAAGCAAGAAGCAGCCAGGTACACAAGAGCACCAGTGCTGCAGCCCAGTAAGGACACCTGGCACGCACAGCAGCCACAACAGGCATGTTTTATTGATTATAATCTGCCATATGACAGCCCCTCAGCTATTTATGTACAATTAGCACCAAGTTTCATCCTGGGCTATTGCCACTTCAGATTTAATTTTACTTGGATCCGACTACACATGAATGCCCCTTTTACAGTCATATTCCCCAGTGTGATAGACAAAYGTCTCTTAAAACTGAAAGGATATATTTTAAATGATGCATAAAAATGCTGCAATTCATTATTTGTACCATTAATCTACTGCCTTCAAAAACACACACACCACTAGTGTCAGGTTCAGAATCGTTCCGGTCAAAGATGTAGACATGAATAAGTCACATGAGGGCCTTCCTTAACCTTTCAGCCACAAAATGAGGCCAAGTTAATATTTTACTGTGTTAATTTGCACCTGTGCTATAGCCAGCTCAAGAGAAATGCCAGGGGGCCAGGCAGCTCCCTCTTAAAATGCAAGGACCARGCCCCCTAAGTTTTAAACCATTTTCTCAAGTGATATTACATTATTCCTGCCCCCAACGCACTTGAATAGCCATCCCATTTGAAAAAAGAGGGCAGTGAAGCCCTACAGGTAGCTGAATTTCTTCAAAATTTGCAGCAATATTCTGCAGTGTCTTTCCAACAAAAAACCACAAATATTCAACTATTAATCCCGTCTTTCATTATTTCAAACCAACTTTTTCAGAGTTTGCTAGAAAATGGCATTCAATTGTTACCAGTCAAACTCTCTGAATATGTAGGTACCAAAGGCAACAATTAAAAGCAAAAGCTTCGACTGACAGTTATGAGGGACACACAAACCCAAATGAGATCCAGGCTCTGCTGCCTCACAAACCAAGCAGAGCACAGTGTGGAGCTTTAGATGCTACCTGCTCTATACAGGTTTTGTACTGGGTTCATCACTGTAGGATGCGAATGCCTCATGTTGTCGTTCTCCTTTCACTGCCCTGTGGTCATCGTACTGCTGAGCTGGAATATCATGGGAGACACTGTGAACCAAAAGGTTCAGGGAACCAAAAGGTTCAGGGGACAGTACATCACATCAGAATATCATATCTTAATATGCTGTACTAATTTTTTTGTATTTCTAAGGGAAGTGCAAACACTGTAAATCAAGTTTTTGCATTAGTGCGATGAGATCCCCAAAGAACTAATGAGGTGTGATGAGAGAAATCTGGAATGTGAGTGTGCAGGAATCCCTCTGGAAAATAACACTAGCACTGTATCCTCGTGTCTGCTAAGTTCCTAGCTCTAGGTATACATATACTGACCTCCTTTTTTTAACAAATGGGTCTAACTAAGATAGTCATGTTTGGACTCAAATGAACATCAAAGATACCAACTATTAATACAGTGAAAARAWTTTTTTTTTTTTCTTAAGGCTGGAAAACTTCTTCCCAAATGCATTAAGTTTTTTTTACTTCGGAACAAATCTGCTATCCTAAGCTAGTTTTTTTCACAGATCACTGGCTGACTGTGGAAAGAATTCTAAATAATTTTAGTCTCCAACGGAGAAGTGATGACGGATCCCTTCTATCTTATCCAAGTAGGTCATAAAGTCTCCCAGCCACTGTCAGCATTTGCTTCTTCTCATCTGTGGCCACTTGCTGGCCAGCAATGAATTTTAATTAAAATCCATAGCCAAAAAATGTAGCACTGTGACATGAACTGCAACGGGCACAGCTACTGCTAGAGATGACCTTCTGGAAGCTCAAGGAAAGCTAAACAAACAATCAGCCCCTGCGTGTCATTAGCCACCCTGCCAGGCTCGCACTAAACAAACCCGGGTACACAGATAGTATCCAAGCTACCCTGAGAGCAGCCACGGCTAATATTGGCAACTGAACCTCCATTGAAACACAGTCCCCCCGGAGGTCACATAAATCATCTCTGGCAGCACACTGAGTGTCTGTTCAGCACTGGAGAGGTAGTGTTCATTGCACGCTGTTTATTTCTTGCTCTGTCTTGAAAGTATCTAGCCCTGTTTTTAAAAAAAAACAAAAAAAGAAAATGGAATTTTTGCCTTCAAACATTTTCAGAGCTTGTCCAAGGTCGTTCCTAAAGAGCAATAAAAGGTCATACTTCTCTCTGTTTCTTAATGTGAGCGTGTATTTGACCAAGTAGCATGTTTTACAGTACTTCAATATCACCTTTAAGAGCATTATATGGCCTAAGTCTCACATGGCCTTCTATAGTCAATCGATACTACAGCAGATTTTTGTGGTGATTACTATCAAGTGCAACCAGAATTAGGATTTCAAAACTAACAATAACTTGTTCTTTGGCCCCCAAAAAAGAGGAGGATAGMGAGGGAAGAGTATTTCAGACATCTGATTGCTGGACAAAAATCAAATTACCCCAGCACACAAGGTAATAGGCTGGACCTTGAAAAAATAGGATTTCCTACACAAGCAGTGAAACTCTGCAAGCAGTTAAACGTCTGATTTCTTTCTTTTTTTCAGGATTGACAGAAAAGAGCATGACTAGGTTTTTACCTAGTCAAATCTAGCCKGGACACTGCGATTTAGCTCAGCATATTATTTTTATCCCTACCCCACAGATATGGGAACAGAGCTCAGGAAAAGTGGTGTCCATCCAAAAGGTCAAAGGGAGCAGTGGAAAGCAGGTCTCAGGTTTTCAGTCCTTTTTCCATTTGGTCAGCCTGTTTCCCCATGGACTTTATCACCATGATACCTTATGGAGAAGCTCATGAGGAAAGTGTAAGGCTAAGAGCCTCACAGGTTACACAGAGAGCCAACAGTGTAGCTGGACTACAGTGAAGCTGGACTGGTGTTTAGGTGATCTTCTGCCCCGTTTAATGCAGAAAACTGGGTGAGTATTTAAATTAGCCTATAACTACCTAAAAATTGAGTATAGAAATAACATTTGGAAAACTGCTGCATCTACTGCAAGACACTGTCATCWGCGAGCTAACTTTCTTTCCAAGATGCAATGTTAGCAAACACTGCCCATCACAAGACAGTGGCTGTGCAGGATACCAGCAAGCAGATGGCAGAAACAGTTTTCCAGAGTTGTGCAAGGCATTTCTGGAACATATTCCCAAACTTTGAGGTTATATTCCTGAGCCACATGGCTGTGCCATTAATTCCAACTAAGGGAAGACACGAGGGAAAACAAAAGGTCTTGCAGCTGAGGAACCACGAACAAAGCCTAGGCCTTTGCTTCACAGCCTTAAGTCATTTGGCATGCTTTAACTTTTCCTTCTCTCAAAATGCGCACAATAAAGGCACCTCGCCTAATCAATTTAAAATCATTTTAAGATTTTTGTGGCAAGGAAAACATTGGCATTTACTTTCCTGATATGACTACCATTAAGCATGTACCACTGGGCACCATCTGTAGCAACAGGGGTTCAAACTTAACTCATTAACAAAGTATAAGCAAATTCTGCTACGATAAGGAGCAAGCCATCCTTTYCAAAGAACCCAGTCCAAAACCTGCCTGCACGCCTCTTGGCTCTGTTCACAACTGTCAAACAATGTCCACTAGGTTGTTTTTTTTCCATACTTCCTTTTCAGTGTAAAGCTTAAAGCTAGTTCATGAAATGGGTCTGTCTCTATAGCACATTCATTCAGGATACACTAGGGAACTGTTACCTCATGCTGCTCAAACAAGTCACTGATTTGTTTACAGAAAAACTGCACTAAATAGCTGGCCTGTTGTCCTGACCCTTTACCCAGATCTCCRATAGCCGTTACTCCGATGCTGTGTAAAAATAAATGAAAAGGCAGGACAGAGCTCCTCCTAAAAGCAGTCAGTGCAACCAGAAAGACTAACTCCACGTTACATTCAGCAAAGGATGGGGCTTGGGCAAACAGCTCTTTCTAAGGCATGAACAACAATTTCACACAAGCACCTGCCAGGAGGCTTCCAGTTAGTGTGAAATACAAATAGCTACAAGCAGACCTCAGTGCATAACTGCGTACGTGTGCCCTGACACCGGACACTGGAAGAGACCAGAGACACTGAACTCTGTTCTGCAGGAAGCCCTTTCCTATTTGCATGCATCTTTCTCTCATACCAAGTCACGCTTGCGATCACTTTTCTGCTGATTACTAAGTTTGAGTGCGATGATTTTGAGCAAATGAGTATTGGCAAAATGTAAAACAACTGTAGAATCTAGCACTATAAACAGTAGGTTAGATTACAGTGCTCAAAGCAAATTTTCAAATATATGGTAAATAAACCCTGAACTCTTTCTTTCCCTCTTCAAATGAAGCAGATCTTTTGCACCAGCACTTCTGAGAGCTGTCAAAACTGGCAGCCCTCTCCGTTCCTGGCTCTCCTCAGGCAGTATCGCATTTCCCTGCGAGCGGGGCAGCTCTTGCAGGACAAGACTCCCTGGCTGTAACCTTCCAGTGTGGGGCCTGCGGTTCCCGGTGTGCCGCCCTGCCTGGCCTTYGGACAGCGCAGCCCCTGCCCCTGCCCTGCGGCGCCTTCATGAGCGTTCCTGCCACACAAGGGTGTGGAGGGGACGGGGCCGCTGGGATGAAGTCCCCAGGCGAGGCCATCAGCTGCATGGGTCCTGCTGCAAAACAGCAAGGGACTGATTCTGTTTCCAGTGAAGCACATGGGAGTTTGTAGTTGTGAGGAAGGGAGGAGAATGAGCRGCATGGCCATTTTTGTCAGACTACAGAGTTTGTAGTCCTGACACTGAGAAAATACCTCCTTTCAGGCAAATCTTTTATTTAATTGGTAATTACACAGACCTGTAGCTGATTTTGCAAATACAAAGTGCTCTGTTGCAGAGATGGAAGTGCCTCAGATTCATACACCCTCCTGTGTTGTAGTCCTCATGCACAAGCCTCCTTTCAYGACAGTTTTGCAAGGCAGGACACACACACACATACTCCTCCCTTTCCTGTCCCTTCCTACCACCAAGTCTTCTCTTTTTAGGGATGGAAAAATCCGCCTCCCACTGCCTCAGCTGGCAGACCCTGGGGACAGCAGTGGGTGCCTRTCTGGCCCTGCTAGCAGCCCCGCCACAGACAGAGGAGGAGCTGCAGGAGGGGCAGAGCCAGGGCCACAAGCAGGCCACATTGCTGAGCCCAGGAGCACAGACAAAGCCCAGTCGCTCCTTTCAACAAGCGCTCACTCGCTCTGCTCTTTCTCATCCTTTACCTTTCTTTCTCCCAAATAACAAGCCTTTCTCAAGGAGCTGGACCCTGTGCTGTCTACTTTTAGCTCTCAAATTGAGGTTATGAAGATTAAGGGCAAAGCAAAGACTGGCTCGGAAAAAGTTTGCTGGGCTTTAACTGGCAGCTGCTGCTCCCCACTGCTCTGCAACAGGGGAAGGGCAGTATGAGGAGCAATAGAGGCCATGAGAGGACAGAGGAAGAGTCTGGGACCACCTTTGGTGACTGCTGCTCCAAGCATAGCTGCACAGRCAGAGCTACGACTGTGAGAGGGTGAGAGAGAGGGTAGGACACGGGGCAAGCTGCACTGGGCTGKGGGATCAGTGAGTTTGCCTCCTATCTTATGCAGTATCAGAGACTTTATCCATCATTTTTCTTGATTTCACTGATCCTCTGTATTCTCAGGAGGTCTAGCACTCTCACAGTTTGAGTCCACTCTAAGCACCTATTTTTCTCACTGACAGTAATTTCTCTGACTGATTCTTAGATTATCATTACTATTACCCCACCATCTCTTCCTCCAGAAGACACTGAGCTTGTCTCTCATGTCTTTTAGTTCCACGGCTGAATGACAGAAGTATTAAGATTCATTATATTTGGCTCTTCATCGCTTTCTGCGGTATCTTATTCGATCCTCATCAYGACATTCTCTTTTATAATGCCACCCCCAAAAGAAAATATATATCAGTTTGTTGACTAACCTAGGTCAAGAGTTATTTGCTGCTGCTTTTCTTTCATCAGAAWGGGGAAAGTCTGCCATGGCCCATGAATCCTTTTGCAGATGCTTTTACAACAACATTGGACCTTGGAAACCTGCTCCAKGATGAGAACCTGCCAGATCTGTCACAAAGGAAGCCTCTGCACTGAAAGGTACCACTTATCTCTTCACTAAGAGGCAGAAGAAAAGACCAGAAGGAAGAAACAAAAAAGTCATAAAACAAATGCTGTAGGTATTTACCAGCACCACATTGTCTTGAAATGGAAACATCCTATCTATGCAGCTCTTCAGGGTTTAGCAGAGCAACTCCATCAGCAGCACTGAATTGGAACGACCCCAGACTCTGTACTGCAAAGACCTGGCTAGAGCTGACACTGGCAGCAGGCTGCATCATCATGGCTTCACTTCCTTGCTAGCCTCACTGCAGACTCCAAGTAAAAATTAGTCAGCAAGGTTTTGAAGATACACTCAGAAAGAAGGATCAGAGGAAAATAGCCAGAGAAAGACAGACTGTTTCTCTTTACTGTCTGAATTCCTGAAAGATGGTCTAAATTATATTCTGCTTCAAGTTCTGTCTTCTCTATTAGTACAGAAAGCACCATGACTCCAGCTGCTACTGGGGACTACTGGGGACACGTGCAAGACAACCGTTCATCTAATCAATTTGTACTATCAAGACTACTGAAGAGAAGCTGCACTTTGTAGCTACTACTACAAGACTACTGAAAGAAGCTACACTTTGTTAACATGGCAGTCTCCTAAAATGAGCATTTACGACAAAAGCGGAACAAAGCCAAACCAAAAAATAGTAAATTTAGGCAAACTTTGAAGGGTAATATACAAAACATTATTTTGAAAAATCTACACAAAAATAGAAACAGACTTGTAATCAGATTGATTTTAAACAACTTAGGTGGACAATTACATACCTCACCTGAATGAGCAATTCCTTTGATGATAATAGCTATACCATGGCAACATTTTAGTTCTTGAAAACTCACATGAACTGTGCTCTTACTATAGTTTGTTTTCCTTGGGATAACAATCAGTTACAAAGAAGCAAAGAAAAATTTGGGCATCTACCTGCAAATGTAAGAAAAAAAAAGTTAAAAAGCTGTGCATTTTCCTAATATCTATCTTTCTCTACACATAATATCTTTTTTTTTTTTTTTTTTTTTTTTTTTTTTTTTGTACTTAAAATCCTATCCTGAAATCAATTGCTTCAAGTTCAACATCTTTGCTCAGGTTAGTATTTAAATTTCAAGTGTTATTTAAAATAACTACTCAACGTTTGTGTCCTTGTTCTTGTATCTGCGATTATAGCATGTGTGAATACATCAAAATGTGTGCATCTACGTATTTCCAAATTATCCAAATTTTAAATGAGTTGAATATGCTGAATACCCAAGAAAACTTTTGCACATATCGTACAATTGGATAACCAAATTAAAGTATGYACCAAAAAGAGCTCAAAGATACATTATCTGTTTATACAGTGCTTTTCATCAACAAACCTCAAAACCCTTTAAAAAGAAGGTTTACGGGGAAAAAATGAAGTAATGTGAGGGGAAGCGATTTACTGGAAATAGACCCCAGGCCTCCTTATTTCTAGAGCAGTTCTGTAGCCCAAAGGCTACACTTCACCTGAAGATAAGTTTTTGGTCGTGTAAATAAATATTTAGGCTCCTGAATATGCTATTGAAGTCTTCTTAGAGTGCATAAGGAATTTTTTTCCCATTAATATGTTCTTARATTTACTTTTGTATAGAACAATCATAATCAGAAGGATATTGTAGCATTTGTGAATCCACTGCTTATGCCATTGAGAAATAAATAAGTAAAAAGTAACAATGAAACACACAAAGCTCCCAGCAGGATAGTATCTATGATGAGAATGTATACAAAAGTGTATTAAATGTAAAGTGATAATGCTGACTCTGAAACAATAATTGATTATRGAACCTCTAGCACCTGGATTTTATAAAATCAGGGAAAATACAATAGCCTATTATTAGGCTGTAGCATACAAAGACATTTCAGATAAAAGGCCTTATGTAAGACAGCACAGTGTTATATTGAAGTTCACTCTATATAAGCACCCTTTTCATTCCAGGCTTAACACTGAAATAAACACCAGAGCAAATCCATATGTGTGAATGTTCTTTTTTTTTTATTACTCTTTATAAGTAAAAGTGATAATAATATATGTTATAGTTACAAATYATTATAGAAATGCATGACTCCATCTAACACATCAGGACAAACTCTGTTCCTATTCAGAGCACAGTTTATACTATCAACTTAAACTCTATTAAAAGATGTCAACATGACTGACCTACCTGGAAGAAATGTTTCTGGATTCTATTAAAACCAGATTAAAAGGAATAGTGTAAGGTTGGTGAGCAAGGGTGCGAAAGTGTTTAATATATTACTTTGAACTTTTTATTAGTACGTGTTTAAGCATTAGCTAGGATTTACTACAGATAAGCTACAAGAAACAGAAAATGCTAGCTATTTGCAATGAGTTTATTTGCTGCTTTCTCACACTATACACTGCTGTAAAAGTTGCTCGTGACCCTCTGAGTTGAAATGCAGATCCTATCCAGACCAGTAGATGGCACAAACCATTTATTTCACTATATTCATTACAATATTTATTGCAATGCCACAGAGCAAACTCATCTATGATGTTCAAAGTTAGCACACATGCCTCTTTCTTATTCTAATCAGTCAGCCCTAAGATATTTAAATCTTTAAACGATAAGACACCTGCACAAATTATTAGCTGCTTCCACTTAAAAATTAAACATTTTATACATAGGACTAAACAAAAATACCATTATATAAATGTCAGTAGGAAATGAATACACAACAAAACTAGTAAGCAAATAGAGTCCATGCTTTATGCATGTTGCATATATGAAGCAACTGCTAATTACCTTAAATACCAAGTTATGATTTGTTCAATGCTTTAGAAAAAATGAATAGAAAGTAAAAAAAAGACCTGTGGTAATAGCTGCGCACAAGAATTATTAGAAGAAAATACCTGTTGGCAAAACTTATAATTTCATCAGGCAAATTGTGCTATGAAAAACAAGCAACTAACAGATTTCCTATAATGATAAATCCCAGGAAGCAACTATCACAAGTACTACAATATCTAARCTAAATATCTAAACTAAAAAGTTTAGCATGTTATAACTAATCATGCAATAGCATCTATGAAATCAACATCATTTCAATGCCAAGGAAAACTGACTTTTCATGAAATGAGRATTTTAAATCTCACTTTTGAATTTTGCATTCATTGCAACAAAACTGTCAGGATCTAGCTCTGGCAAGAAYTGCAGATACAGTCTTTCCTGAACAGATCTTCCACACTTGGTCTTGAAATACTAGATACAGTCGTTGGTCGAAATACTATTTAAATTACACYATACATATAGTACCCAAATCTGGTAAACTTTTTGAGATACTTTATTAAACATGAAATCTCACTGAAACTAACGGATGATTATGTTAGACAGGAAAATTTGAGAAAGCAGATGAAATGATTSATAAGCTTCACTTGTGTGCAAAGCAGTACTGAAAGAAAACTGATCCAGTGCAGGAGAGAATCAATGGGTTTTAAACATGAAAAGTCTCACTGTATTTAGAACTGAATCAGCTCATCTATAGACATAATTCTGAGGAGACTTTAGTATAAATCATTCAGGACAAAGACATCATGGGGTACCAGGCTCTTAAGAGGATCTCTTTAAAGAATAGTCAATATTTTAAAACAAAAACACGTACTCTAAACAATACACATTTCTGAACACATGCTAGTTGTTTGTGTTGCTATAACAAACATATGTCAGAAAATCTTAGTTCTTAGCAAAGAGAAGAAATTAAGTGAATCACACAGAAATACAGGGGTGAGGAAATGCATCTCATTTTCTGTAAAACAAAGTTTCTCCTACAATTTTGACAAAACTCACAGAATATTAGAGAAAGAACCTCCAGGCTATCAAGTACCATATTCTAAGTTGCAGAAATAACCTATAACTGCCTAATTGTAAGACTTAATAATRCTTTTTATTTTAAAAGAAATATTATGACATCGTATCACTTTACAGGGCATGCCACTTAGCTTTACAGCAGCTTTCCATGGTGGAAACACATATTAAACACTATACAATCACAGACTAAATTATGCTTGTATCTGGTGGATTAATTGCAGCTTAATAACAGGAGAAAAATTATAAATAATGTGAAGATTTATGGTTTAATCAGTTTTAATAGCAGGTAATTTAGCAAATAATTGTCAGAAAGAAAGAAACAGCCTGGCCTAATGAGCTGGAACATACAAGCAAGAATATATTGCTACATTGGGCCAAGAAAAACAGAACCAAACTGCTAAGATTGTTTTGATTTTTCCTGCAACGCACTCAAAGCACATGCTGACACAGCCTGGGCAGTGCCAGTCCCTCCCAGCTCTCATTACATCTAGTGATCAGGCAACGCAGCGGTTCAGCAGGTGGATCTGAAGGAAAACTTTCTCTTTGGGGCAGATTTATTTTCTACTGAGCGAAGCCACTTTGTGCTCCAGGCTTGCTAGATGCAAAGGGAAGAGAGAGAACAGGCAGATAGTGGAAGAGAAGCGTGTGGGGGGAGGAGGTGCATTTTCCACACCAAACCCCAGTTATACCAGATTAGGTGTAAATACAGACTAATAACTCTGATTCAGAAGTTATTCCAATAAAGGAATATTCTGATGCAAATGAGTAGGACAATTTAGTCCTTAACATTCAACAACAGAATATTGATGGAAACATTTAGTATCTTACACATGAGAACATACATAACGGACACCATTTCTTGCTGCTGCAAATAAACCATGTTTGTGTAACTAAATGACTTAATGAAATTTAATGCCATGTTTCCAAAGCAGTGCTATGGCATCACTTCATTTTAGAGAGCAAATGTCTTACTTTTATAGCTCTAAAGGAGAGAGATCCAAGCTGTTTGTCTTAATTTCTGTGCAGTTCAGACACCTATACAGCACTTGCAGGGTAAAGCAGAAGGCAGAAACCTGGTCAACACTAACAAGAAATACTGTCCTACCTGTCAGCCACAGCCCTCAGGCTCTGGTTCTACATTCAGTGGTACCAGCTTACCTGGCAGTAGGTATTTGACCCTCATGAGCACATGACTTTCTGTTGAATTAGCCTGAACATGTGATGTGGTGTTTCTGCTGGCTGCAGGAGGACATGCTATGCCTGATTCAGCATAGCAAAATGTTAATAATACATTTGACATGGCAGAGTGAACTTGAATAGAACAGTACTTAGTATCATGCGCTCGCTCTCCTTTGACTCAGTCCTGGTGACACTAGGTGCACTAAAACCAAATTTATTGTCCTGTGGAACCATGGCTCAATGAAAGTCTCCTTTCAGAGCTGGCTGTAGGCCAGCACGTGTTGCCTGGTAGCACCATTTGGATATCATACGCTTTGGGGCTGACTGACCACAGTAGCTCAGGCAAAGTAATGGTCCTTAGTGAAGATACACCAATGGATAAGCCAACTCCTTTAGAGTAATAGACATCATGTTTGCTCCTCCTTACCTCATAAAAAAAAAAAAAAAAAAAAAACACACACCACAAGACCCTCCTTTTTCTTGTGCCTTGCTCTGTGGAAATGGAGCTCGATGGCTTGTTCCCATCACACAGTAAAGAAAAAGTGGTGGTGAGCACTGTGCGTATGTCCCTCACAGACTCAAAACTCTACCCTCTCTCCACTTCCCACCTCAAACTATTTCAAACTATATATATGTGTGTGTGTGTGTGTGTGTAATATATATATAAAATACATATATACACAAAAGCAACACACAACACTATCATCTTCTCACTTCCCTACCATCTTAAAATTGAAATACGGAAACACAGGCCACTCAGTGGTCAGTCACTGAATCGGGGACTAAGCCACTGAAATGCAATTGTTGTATGGGAAAAGCTGCTCCTCCTCTGGAGAACTGGTTTGCTAGGGAAATCAAGGCTACTTTCACAGCTTTGATCTTCGCATAAAGGGTGAAGGAAAAAGTCTCTAGACAGCGGAGATCAGAACTTTAATAGGAAGCTGAAACAGATGCCCGTGTCCAGTGTATGTGAACCTATGCTTGACTGCAGCTGTTTCAGTTGAAGAAGCTATTGCGACTCCAGGATGACCTGATTTGCTGCTGCAGTTGACCACACTTAAATTCATGCATGGAATATTTTGATTTCTCTAACACATTTCAGCCAAAATGAGCTGTGCCGAGCTATACTTGCTGCTCAACTTGCTTGAGGTAATCCAACTCATTTTAATTTAAATGGTTTCAAGAATGATCATAGAAAAAGCTTAGCCAGCAGTTCTGAAAAAGCAGTAACAGGATCAGTAATGTCTTCAACTGAGACACAGAATAATGATAATCATTCATGGGCATGTCTAAATGGACAACAGTCCCTGCACTTGCATTCAACATACAGAAAAAAAACATTTTCAGACTGAGTAAATTGTTAACATTTCACTCTAAAGACAGAGTTACCTATGTTGAGATTCCATTTCCAATGACATGTCCTGTTAGCGGCAATTCTTGATGTGACTGAAAACAGTACTGAAAAATAATCAGACTTGATGCCCGTGGGAGTTAAGTAAAAGAAAAGTAGTATTGGACATTCCCGAGATGACTGCCAAATAAGAGAAGATCTCCTGTAGTATGGAGGCTAAACTTCTGTAGAAACAAAAAAAGAGAAAAAAGGGAAAAAAGAGAGAGAGAGAGAGCGCGCGCGCGCGCGCATGAAAGAAAACAAAACGTACTGTAATTTGACTGTCCACAGGGCAAGGAGTCTTGGGCAAGCTGACATTTAAACCTAGATGCACACATAGGTGCACAACACACCTAATGAAGGACGCACACACAAATGTACAGACTAAAG
The DNA here is from genome assembly GCF_003342845.1 of Nothoprocta perdicaria. Taxonomy (NCBI): domain Eukaryota; kingdom Metazoa; phylum Chordata; class Aves; order Tinamiformes; family Tinamidae; genus Nothoprocta; species Nothoprocta perdicaria. The sequence goes on along the minus strand of NW_020456232.1, from coordinate 220,873 downwards.
CAYGCACAGCCTTGTCACAGTTAGCTATCCTGGCCCAAATGAAGTAAAGGGAGACTGTTAACTCTGGTGGTGCCGTAATTTCTTTTCATGTGTGAACAAAAGATAYGACTCCCTTAGAAACAGACTCTCAACGAGCTTGCTTTCCCTCTGGAACTTCTGGGACGAGATCTGTGGAGTTCTTCTGAAGTTAACTGCTCTGGATAGAGCAAAGCCTTCGCTAAATCTACATGGATTATAACTCCAAGTTGGAGAACAGGCTTGGAATTTTATATTTGTGCCCTAACACTGGATACCTTGACAATAAGTCCTGAACTGTAAAATGTCAACATTCTTATTACACAACATTCTTAATATACAAATACTGAATCTAAACTTGAAAGATAGAGTAATAGTCACATTTCACTTAACAGTAGAAGTCTGAGGAGAAATACTGAGTCTGAGCAGTATGTGAATCTCCAAGTCACCAAAATTTTTTGTTTTAAACACAAGGAGAAGAATTGAGAAAGATTTGTTAATAGTCCAAATCCTGTAGTCTCCACAAAAGAACAAAAAATGTTGGATCAGAAACAAGCCAAAAAGACTACCTCAGCAGGAGATAGGAGGAGAATCAACAAGTGAAATTGCTCTTTGACAATGAGTATTGCTGAGATGGAAACCACAGAGTACTGACTGACAAAAAGCATAATGACAATTAGAGTCACATGTGTTTTAGATACAAGATGTTGGAGCAGACTGATTTATCCCAGCTGAATAGCAAAATACCCTTGTTATTTGCTGTTTCCTTATAAATCTGGTTGAAAAGCTCCCTCCAGACTATAGAAATGCTATATACTAATGTTTGGTGATAAGTTTTCRTCTAATACAGTTATGTAATTGCTATCCTCTCAAAATCTTAGGAAAAGTATCTGCACTAACAGAGGAAATACAAACTGCATAATGAAGAGAAGTTAATCAAAAAACAGTTATTCTGGGCAACTAAAGAGAGGTGAGTTTCAGGAGACCTTAGAGGTTCATTCTTGCAGAAACAGAAGGCATCCTGAAGCTTGCAGGTTGGTCAGTAGCAAGTTCCAAAGACTTAAGGGCCTCAATTTGACTTCTTGAAAGAAAAAGAGACAATTTACTATCATGGAAATCATAATTTCCCTGAGTAAGGGACTACTGTTCAAAGAATGGTTGTAAACTTGGCTTTTCTCTAGTCAAGAGAAGGAAACAAAGTATTTTATCAACCTTTGCCACAGATACTTTTTTTTTTTTTTTTTGCCTGAGAACAAAGAATTCAAGCATCAAATAACTTGATGGATAAATACAACCTCCAGGGCTTTTCTTCTGCTTACCCCCAGTAGCTATCACCCCACAAATGGTAAAAAAAGGAACAAAACACATTCACTTGCAGTCTTGTCATTGTTTCTCAAAATTTGTTCATTTTGAAATCCTTTCAAGGTCGCTAACACACCAGTTATCAAAGTGGTCTTGTAGCTTCTGTGCTTGACTTCCAAGTAGAAGGCGGGTAAGTCCAAGTCAATGGACCGCTTAGTCCCCACTCTGCATGAATGTTCTTTCCTGTATTATCTTCTGACCTGCTTAGTAAAGTCTTGGGGCATGGTATCTGTCTTTCACTTTGTGTGAGTTACATCATAGCTTGAAGCACCAAGTCCTAAAAATGATTGTAGCTTCTATCATAATAAAAATAACTAAAAACTACAGCTCAGAGGTAGAAACTGTTTTATTCTTTTTTTTTTTTCTGCTTTATTCTTTTACTCCTGTGGGAAGCTACTGGGAAGCTGCAATTAACCTCAATTAATRAGGATAAACTTTATACAAAGAGTGTGCTGTTCAGGTGTTCTTAATGGGAACAGCATTTGACACTGTTTAATCCTTCTGCTGTTAAAGCAACAGGGAGCTCCACAGTGATGAAAATAAAAATGGGTAAAGCTTAATCCAGAGGGAAAATAGTTGCCTTCCACCCCCGTGCAAACTAGCAGTTCCTCTAATTTATCCGAAAAGGTCCCCAAAAGAGTTTGGATCTGACTGCATCAATAGGCATTAATTGCACTGAGCAGCCTCATCTGTCTGCTGCCCAGGTCCCCAGTCCTTGCCCAAGCAATGTAGGAAGGTCTTAGCCCAGTCCCATTCCCTCCAGTTTGTGACTTGAATGAACTTCCAGTATTGACTTCAGACCTGACTTATCACCTCACATTTGATGATCACTGGGCTGAGCACAAACCTGTTACTGGCACCAGTCCTGCGCTGCCTGGGTACTGTGAATGTGCCTGGTCAGTGAGGTTCCTGCTCCACCAGTATTGCCTGGCACCTAACTTGTCTTACAACCCGTCACGAAGCTGCAAATATATGAATGCATCATTCATAGCACTGGATTCAAGGGAAGCACTGCCCTTTCCCTTACAAAAGGGAAATGTAGAAATCTCTTCCTTCCACAACAGCGGGAAGCGCGTGCCTGCCACATCCCAGCTCACCAGAGAGGTTACGACAAAGAAGCTAAGCTTCTGCAAACCTCACCTTAGACTGTGCCGAAACAAAGACCATCTTTTTCATTGTTCTAGCTACTTCCTCTTAACGTTAAAATAAGAGATATTCAAATGGACAACTTGCACTCCACCAGCAAAATTGGTGGAACAAGTGGGTGGGGAAGGCAGAATCAGGTTCACTATAATCATGAAGATAAAAATAAGGGAAATGATGAAATCCTCCAATACAGAAATACTCCCCATAAAATTTCTATTGTATTAAGATTTACATATTCAAGTAATGAGACTTCCTTCACTTCCTTTGAGATACGTTTTACATCCCACCTACAGAAACTATTTCCTATTGGTTTTCTCACTGTTAGCTCAGTTCTCCTAGTAACCAGCTATAAACTATGCAAAAAAAATGGCTCTACATGCATGCTATTTGCATCAGTTATRTAACTATCACTTAGACAAGCAATATTTGCCAATGTAGTTTAATCACTATCATTCATACAGGCTGCTAATCATGTTGTTGGCTTCCTTTGAATGAGATTTCGTATATCAAAGATTTTTTTTAAACAATAGTGTTGCCTAAAATAGAATACATGAGAAAATGCATTGCAGAATGAAGTTATCTCCTTGAAATCAAAGGATTTGAATTTTGACTTCTAAATTCTATTTTTTACATAAAAATTTGCCTGGGCATTTGAAATTACTTTCTTTGTACTTGTATGCAATTTAGTTTTTTTAGATGCATATTTCTGTAGGGAGTTATATTGCATGGCAAGACATRCAGTTAGCACTAAGAAGGGAGGGCAGACACCACTCACTGCCTGATCAGACGGCTATGGACCTCAGAATGTTCCCATCTAACACAGAGAGGCAGGTATAGTACAAGCTCTGAATAGGAATGCTGTAAAAGGTAAGAAATGGAGTGAGATTAAAAGCTTCCTCATCAAAACATTTATCTACCTTATGGGCCCCTGATTTTTAATGCATGTTTACAATTTTGTGTACAGTTTAAGCCATTATAAACCTGTGTTTCTGCTGAAAGGTAGTTCTATTTTCTTTCATCCCTCTTGTTCCTTACTACACACTCGTCCCTACCAGGGCAGGTTTTATATAGTCACACAATGAGCTATATCCAGGTTACAACTAATCATTTCACTTTGCCAGACTAGCTTTCAGTGCCAGCTTAAATTGGCTGGAAGTGTATGTGAAACTATGGCCTCATTAATCAGCAAATTTCACCTAATTACCAGAAGCCACAAGGGATGACTCTGCTACTGTAATACTTCAGTTCCCATTCCTAAACTTTATGGTTTCAGATCTTCCCTTTTATCAAGTTTGCGACCCAAAAATTAGCTTATATGACCAAATTCCTATTGCTTTTGAGATCTAGTTTGTATTTGCAATGATCCCCAGCTCACAGATTGCTGCTGTACTGCACAGTAGAAGGTCAAAATTTGTTTGGGATAGTGATTTCGGAAGCTTGTCTTCTATAGTTAGATGTGCTAATTTCTACCCCTTCTTCTGCCCCACATGCAAATGCAAATCAACACTTTCATTGACACTTTAGACCAAGTACTTCAGATAAAAAAAGCCTTTTAGCATAGCTCTACACACACAATTTCAGTTCTCCATTTTTCTTTTTTCATTTTAAACCTATCCAGACTCCAGTAAATTTCTTAATAAAAATCTCTCACCTTATTGCACAGACTTGGCCATTACATGCACCATATTCCACATTGTATTAGGAGGTGAAAGAAAATGCTGTATCAGGCAGAGCAGATCAAAAGAAAACCTTTCCCGTAGCCCCTTATCTCAGTTCTAAAGCAGTTCCCTGAAGCCCCAATACAAGCAGAGCATTTCTCAGCCCAAGACATGTCTTGGTTTCTCACTTTGAGAGTTTGTTCCATTCAAGACTTCAAAAAACAGAATTATTTTGCTCCAGCTAAAATAGATAGGTTGATTTCCATTTCTCATATTCTCAAGCTTATATATGGCCTGTGGAAATAAAAGACAATCAAGATAGGAAAATTAATTCCTTTTTTTCTCTCACCACTATCTTAAGGTAAGAACAAAAGAAGAATCCCTGAACTTTGCATGAACTCACCAACTCCTGCCTGGCATCCCAGGAATTCGAACTGGATAGAACTGGATGGAAGTTGCAGAGTTTTCCAGTGGAAAATTCCATTTTCTTTGTTCTTTACTTCAATGTATAGCCAATCAAGAGAGCGTTAGATAGTAACTATACCAACCAAAGAAATGTATATAAGTCACCCACTCACGCTAATCAGAGAAGCCTATGTCTGATCTATGTATTTGACCTACCTTCCTTGCAGCTGTGTGCGTGCATGTGTGAGAGAGAAAATAAAGGCTCCCTAAACTAAATCACAACCAGTAGAGTTTCCCCATGACAGGCATATTGGAGGGAAGAGCAGCTTTGCTTCTGGATTACTTCTGAAATCACATAGTGCTTCTAAAAGCTCTTATCACTAACCCCACAGAAAGCAGAGCTAACAATAGCATAACACGCCCTTCTTGAGGAGTTTACATTACCATTTTTTCTTCAAGAGACCAACTAAGCTATTTTGAAAGATTACAGAATACACTTATTTACAGTAGATGAAACATTTTAGTTTTTCCATTCTCTATTTCCATGAAGAAAATATCCATGATTTCCCTTGGGTTCTCTGTGTGTAGTCTAGACTATCATAATAGATTTGACAATTATTTTTATTACGTAATTTTGAAAAGCAGACTCTGGTAATTTGTTTGTTAGAAAATTCCTGCTCTGAATAAGACAGGAMAATGTGTGGCTTAAAAATAAAACCAACTCCTCTGTTAGTTTGTTTTCCAAGTTAATTTGTCAGTTTAGAGAAGGTGAAACCTTTAAGTATATTGCAGAGTGTGCCAAACACAGCAATATCTACAGGGTAATTTCCTTTTCCTACACTTCCTCCCATGCATAGGGAAGYGGTGGACTCCTCATGTGATTAAAACCAAAATTTGGCCTTAAGTCATTACTCCACATAATAGGAAAGTCTATCAAAGTCGCTCAAACTAATACTAAACAGTTTAGTAATTGATTGGGTAAAAGTTTTGAAACCTAAATACTTTTTTGCTTTTTATTTACTCCTATAAGTTCTACACTCCTCACAGCCCAGGCTATGAGGAATAGATGTAGTAATAATTTACAGAGGAATTTTGTTGCATTTATGGCTGTGATGCAGATCTCAAGTGTCCTTCACTGTGCCTCTGAAATAGACAGAAGAGAGGGGCAGACTTATATAACATTGCTATATTTCTGTAGTTAGAACAAGTCTGCTTTAAATGGGGTTTCTCTAAGTACCTGCATTTTACATAAATCCTGACACTATGTTGACTGGCACAACTCAATTTTCTGCACTTATATTCTTACTATTTTACAGTAGGGAAGGATATTGTACTGGAGAGCCCAGAACTGGACGCAGTACTCCAGATGTGGCCTCACCAGGGCTGAGTAGAGGGGGATGATCACTTCCCTCGACCTGCTGGAGATGCTCTTCTTAATGCACCCCAGGATCCCGTTGGCCTTCTTGGCCACCAGGGCACACTGGAGCCAACTGGTGTCCCCCAGGGGTCAGTTCTCGGTCCGGTCCTGTTCAACTTATTCATTAACGACCTGGATGAAGGGCTGGAGTGCTCCCTCAGCAAGTTTGCCGACGATACCAARCTGGGTGGAGTAGCTGATAGCCCTGAGGGCTGTGCTGCCATCCAGAGGGACCTGGACAGACTGGAGGACTGGGCGGCGAGAAACCTCATGAGGTTCAACAGGGGCAAGTGCAGGGTCCTGCACTTGGGGAGGAATAACCCTGGACACCAGKACAGATTAGGGGTGGACCTGCTGGAGAGCAGYCCCGCAGAGAGGGACCTGGGTGTCATGGTGGACGACAAGTTGACCATGAGGCAGCAGTGTGCCCTGGTGGCCAAGAAGGCCAACGGGATCCTGGGGTGCATTAAGAAAAGYGTCTCCAGCAGGTCGAGGGAAGTGATCAYCCCCCTCTACTCAGCCCTGGTGAGGCCACATCTGGAGTMCTGCGTCCAGTTCTGGGCTCCCCAGKACAAGAGGGATGTGGAGCTGCTGGAGAGAGKCCAGCGCAGGGCTACCAGGATGATCAGGGGCCTGGAACATCTACCATATGAACAAAGGCTGAGAGCGCTGGGYCTGTTCAGCCTGGAGAAGAGGAGGCTGAGGGGGGACCTGATCAGCGTGTATAAATACCTCAAGGGAGGCAGTGAGGAGGAGGGGGGCGGCCTCTTTTCAGTGGTGGGCAGGGATAGGACTAGAGGAAATGGCTTCAAACTGAAGCATTGGAAGTTCCACAGGAACTTAAGGAAGCATTTCTTCACTGTGAGGGTGACAAAGCACTGGAACAGGCTGCCCAGAGAGGCTGTGGAGTCTCCTTCTTTGGAGATCTTTAAAACCCACTTGGATGCAGCCCTGTGCCACGTGCTCTAGGTGACCCTGCGTGAGCAGGGGGGTTGGACTCAATGACCTCTGAGGTCCCTTCCAACCTTCGGCATTCTATGATTCTATATAGAACTTACCTGTTAAGGCCTGTTAATGACAAATGTTAAGGAAATTCCTCCTAATGTTTTATTGATCATACTTTGGAGACCTATTGAACTTCACATTTGGAATATTCTTCTACCCTTTAGGTTTAAGGATATAAAGTTTTAGAAATAATGTAAAACATTTCAGTATGTTAATATAATGTACGTTGTCCTAGAAATGTTCTTCTTAGTCTTCTAGTCTGTACACTGGCCTACAAAACACAGCTAAGACTCAGAACCCCAAATCTTCCTCCACCTGCAACCTAGAACATACTACATGGACACAGCCTTTCAGCTAATTGCTCTTAGGTGACACCCAGCTAAATYACACTACATTCTCTTCCTTTAGCCAAAGTCACAAATGTAAGTACTTTGRTTTTCCTTCATAATCCACTCTCAGAAATGAAACATGTCATCCAGGAAAGTCAGCCTTTTGTAAAATCATGGAAGGGAAAGAGAATCAAACTAGAGACTCTGTGATTACGTCAGTTTTCAACTCTGTTTGTAAGGAGGTCAAAATAGCTGAAGGCACAACCAGTTTGTATCCAGCAACACTGTCAAATTGTGTTAATTTAAGCTTTCATTCCAATCCAGACAGTGTGCTGTAATACTTATAAGGAAACACATGCTTCCAATTTGGATTTTTCTCTGTGCAGGCATCTCTAGACCCACATTTCCAAAATTACCGAGACTTAAGTCTCTGCTAAAAAGAAAAAAACCATTTTACCTGCAGTGCCATAAGTAAAGGCAAAATCAAAAGCACTGTTCATCATCATGTACAGTTTGACCATCTATATCTCCTGGCACCTTCTCTGCATATTTCACATTTGGGGAAATACCTGTGTARCTATTTTGACACGATGCTATGTTTCATGTAAGAGAAGTGAAGTTAAAAACTTCTGACATTTAAGACATCATTGCCATCACCTTTTGAAGTGCGATGACCTCAGTCACAATAGGATGTGTGTGCCTGCTTCTGTACTGCTATAGCAATACTGCAGCATTGTAAACCACACAGCAAAATTCATGCAGAGTGTTTTTCTAATTCATTCTTTGAAGGATCTGGACACTCTCCTTGCCCTGCAAGCTATCTCTGACCCACATTATTTGTTAGTCATGTAGCAAAATAATTTCCAACATTTCTAGAAGACTTTCTTAAAGAGATACACTAACACTACACTGGCAGGATTTTTCCCCTTATTACTTGGGTGAAAATAATCAACCTGAAACAAAACTCTGGATGTAGCTAGTGTTGGATTAAAACCATCAAGGGAGGTACCTAATCTACCCAGTCTACCCAACAAAAAATGTATATTGGTTCAGCAATTGATATCCTTAGCCTATTCACTTAAAACAAAAAACAAACAAACAARCAAAAAAAACCCAGAAGAGTCTCAGATGCACAATACTGCTTTTGGCTTTGGGACAGGAAGATTTTGCTTTGCATCCTTTTCATTTTGAGATCACAAAATTTCTGGTTATATCCTGTCTGCAAAATTACTTACTTAATTGTATATAGATGCTTAATGAAGAACTTGCAGGCATGTTCCTTTCCAATAAAGCTGTCCAGAGTATTCCCACAGGAAATAAAGGCTCCCATGGATATTTTTAAAAGGGTTCAAGCCCTGTTTCTTACTTCTTAGTGGAAATGGCCAGCCACAAAAGGTTATGACCAAAGGCTAAGTTTAATCATAGGTAAGAGAAGAAAGTGATTTTTGCGCTGTAGCTTGCCCGAAGAGAGAACCTTTTTGAAAACATAGCTTGCCAAAGGCTGAACATAAACCCATGGTGCACTGGAGAAAAAGAAATGGAACTCAACTCAATGCAAAGACAGTAAAGTCTACAGAATAAAAATGTCTTTAGACCAAGGACTGCACTTTGAAATACAAACCGGAAAAAAAAATAATGAATTAGATCAAGATTACTTGCATATTAATCATTTAYAAGCTGATATGTTCAAGAAGCTATAAGGCTATCTTCAAACTAAAACAAAATGCAAAGAACATTAATAGGGAATTTTATTTCACCATGAAGCTTTACTTGCCTAGGTAGAAAGTAGGATTCTTTTTTCAATATCTCTTTTCCAAGAATGGCCTACAAACTGCTTTGATTTCTTCTCCTTTACCTGGAATGTTAATCCATCAGGTTAAATTCATACATATTTTATTGAGATATAGCTTTTCCTGTTAGATCATTAAAGTATTCCACTATTGCAAGAGACSATAGATTCTGGTAAAAGAGTAAAATATCTCCTATAAGGTAAGTATACAAGTTGCACCTTGATTAAACAACCACCCTTATACCTTCTATCATTTCTAGGGCACGTGCTTCTAGGAGAGAGAAGATAAACACATGCACATATATAAAAACCTTTTAGATGAGGTTGATCTACAAAGAACTGAAAGGCACACTTCAATGAGAAGATGACACTGCTAAGCTGTTCAGTGAAATCTAACATAAATAATCAACTGTCTTTCAAAATGAGCAAACTACAGAAACTTGTTTTGAAATGAAGGTAGTGTTCATCACTTGCAGAGCATATTTTAATTTCACAGGTTATTCAATATATATAACTGGTGTTCTAGCATAAGAACAGCTAAGTTGTTAGCTAATATTGTACCAACTTTATATATGAAACTGTAAAGTATTGACAGTACATTAAAAACATTTTGAACTCTCTCCGAGGTAGTTTATAATTTAGTCTCAGTTATAAATTTGATTTGAAAATATATTGTATACATACATAATTTATATACATATAATTTATATACATCAATTTCCTTTAGAGGCATATCTTTTATTATATCCTAATGGTGATGGGCYTTTAAATTTGGTAGCCATACAAACGATTGATTATCATAAAAACGTTGTCCACCATGATAATATTAGTGTTTGCATTTATATTGTATGACTAGAAATATCAGTTAGAGACTGCTTTTCTAGAATGGGTACTACTGTAATAGCTGATATAAAAGTTTTGATATCTGCCTTTCTCTGCTGTAAACAGTAACCAAATTAATGACTAACCACATGTAAGGTAAAACTGAAAGAGATAACTGGAAGAAAGATTAGCTCAGATAGATGAAAATCAGTAACATGTGATTATTAGCCATTAGAAAGCTTAGTGTAAAAATTGTAAACTTTCCAAATAAAGTTCAATAATATCATATATCCACTGCTATCATAAGGAAGATAYATATCTTTACCTATTCCCTGAATATCAAAATTTTACTGAAGAGATATTATCATCTTTGGTATGTCTATTTTTMAACTGCAATCTGAAATTACGTCACTTGTTAGAAGAAAAGAGATTGCTGTCTCAAAAATTACCAAGAGTSGACAAGCAGGTACTACCCCAAATCAATTAAGTATTAGTAGTTTACAATTTAAATAGAAAGTGGACTCAAGCAACACATAACTGCCCAAAGGAAAATGTGAATAGCTTTAATATCTTAGAAAGTTGTTTGGGTAAAGTTAACAGTCTATGCCAATGCCTCTTACAGCACTGAGTGTTATGCACTATTTTATCTCAGATTTCCATGCTGCCTTTACAGTTGGATTCTTAATTTAGAACACACATCCTGCTAACTATCTTTTACTAACTCTTAAGGTGCTTTATACATATTAAAATAAGTTAAATCAAAAAACCAGACTATGAAATAATATCAGAACTACTATCCATATATTACCCAGTGCATACTTTTTTAAGGTTTTCAGTAAGTATTTTGTGAACTCACTTAAAGGACTCGGGTAGGGCAAGTTTCTTGAACTTTCATACGTCTTCCGATCACTTTTCAGCACCAGCTCTACGGCAACATTTTCCTAAAAATGAAATTCCATTATCAGTGAAACAACACTAAGATTACTGCTCATAAAGGTCAATCCTCAACCTGCAGGTACAGATTTTTTTTCCCTTGTAATATACTTCTTAGTGTTTTATTTGGCTTCATCTTGAAATGAGAAAAAATGCAATTTGATTTTAACAAATTTAATGATAATTCCCTTACAGTTATTTATCTGCTTATATTAAAAGCAAAACCACTTCATCAGCAGTGTTCATAGCTTTAGGACATATATTGATGAAWAATGTTCCCATATTTTTTTTCTATCTTTCCCATATATTATCTTTGTAAGAAAGTTGCACTTATTGTTCTTCACTGAAGTTGTACTGATCTGTTTCCAATACATTGATAATTATATACTCAGGTTTATCTAAACTACTTGATGAGTGGCATCATCAAAATTTATCAAGGCAACCACTATCCTGTTGTTCTTCCAAGTGATGCCTTGAGATGCTTCCTAATCATGTGGTCTTTTTCTTTGCTCTACTACTAATCAGAGGTATATCTAATCTGGAGGCCATTTTCTGCTCTAGCTATTAGTACCTTTAAATTCTTCCTTAAACCTCTCACATTATTTTTTCCAAGGATATACCAGTTCACAATACCAATGCTTTCAGTTGGATTCAATTTTCTGTCCATTTCGATGATATCTAGGGTTAATTTTTTTCCCCTTCCCTACACAGTGTATGTGAAAGCTTGTAACTTAAAACCATCTGCAAATACCATTAATATTCTCTGTATGATCTACCTGAAATCATTGACCTGGGACATTCATCAGGACAGAAGTTTTCTTCCATACAGAAWTAAATTAAACTAAATGCAAAATTAGTTGAGCCACATTTAGAGAAGGAAGTTGAAGAGTCTTTGAAGAACAAATACCTACAATAGAAGCGCTCTCAAAAGAAAGAAAAAACCTCACCATTTAAGATAATTAAAAACAACAGCAGATGCTCAGTGAGAAGATGAAAATTTCAGCAGGACTAGTTCTGCCATTTCTGGAGCGATAAGAGTGCAAGGGCAGAACAAACTCCCTATATTGTTTTCATTAATCAAAGATCCTACCATATCAAAAACCATAGAATTATGTTGGAGGTCTGCATGAGAAAGAAGGAACTACAAGGACAMTAACATTCGTCCCAGCCCTTGGGAGGAATTTTTTGCAAAGGACACAACTCGGTTGAAAAAAAATTCTCCAGCTACCCACCTCCCTCTCTCCAGAGTAAATGGTTTTGGAAAAGGACCTTTACAAAAAATGGAGAGAGGCTAAAGATGTTCCAACCTATGTGCATTGACACTGATTAGTGGATTTAGCTGTGTTGCTCAGACATCCTTGGAAACTGTCAATTTCTTCTGAACTCCTCATTCCCTTCACTTCAGCCTCACCCAACACCTGCCTTATTTCCTCTGCTTCATTTCCCTTAACCGCCTTTTTTTTTTTTTTTTTTTGCTTTCCTGTACCACATAAAGAAATTACAATATTAAAATATTAACTTGATGAGTTTCCCTCTGCCTTATTTTCATGGTTTCTTGCTTTTTGCCTTCATTTACAGCACCAGTTTTCCCAGGCATGCACTGCCTAACTGCCTAGTCTTGCTTCTGACAAGCCTCAAGACACCACCTAGTTCAGCATTATTCATAAATAAGAACTTCTAACACACAGGAAAAGTATTCAAAAAGAATAAAGCTGTCAACGTTAAATGCATAATTTGCATAAGAGAGAAGAGGAAGGAAGTGCTCTGAAGCTCTCCAGCTTCAGGGTGAGAGCTAATAAAAGCCAACTCCTTGCCAATCCACATCATCTTTTATTTTCTGAGAGTCTCAAACCACAGCGGCCCATCCCTTCACCCCAGGAGATTACATGGAGAGATTAAGCCAGCATTCAAACTATAGTAGCTGCCACACATTATGGTGCCCTTGTAAACATGTGTTTGTAATCTGTGTGCTCTTCACTTAAATCAACCCATGTATTTTCTATCCCCCACTGAGGACAGTGATTTTCACAGAAAGCTAAAATTTCCTTAAGAAAGGTAGAAAGTCCACTCCCTAAAATTTCTAGAGGGGTGGTTACATGATACYGCATAGGATTATTTCCACATGCTCTACCTTTTTGATAAAAAATACTAAAAAAGAACATTTTTACTAATTCTCAGACTCATTCTCACTATGTTCGGCATTTCTTCTTCTGCCTGTGGAATAATGTCAATGATGCTGGCACACATTGACAGACAGGCCAAAACCAACTCAGATTTCCCACATTTGAGATAAAACAGCAATAAGAGTAGGAAACTTTGTCAACGGACAGCATATTAGATCTGTAAACTTTCTAATAGAGYTTCATCATATAGTATATAGTAATAAGAAACAGCTATTAATTTCAGCATCTATTCCTCTCATAGTTTAGGGAACATTCCTGACAGCTTTTATTAAAATAAAGATTAACCAGCAATGTACATCAAACAAAAAAAATGATTTGATCACAGGAAGAGTTYAATTATAATTGAAGAGACTGAAATTTGGCAACATCACATATTAGAGAAAAATAAATACACTAATATAGATCTCTGAATGCAAAACAAGCTTCTTTCAATCACTCACATTTTCCTGTTGTAAAAAAAAAATTCATTTGTGATGCAGATAGATGTCTATTAAGAATGAGATATCTATTCATACCTCAGGCTCCTTTGAAAGCTAAACATGGAGTCACATAACAGCTAATGGTGTCACCTCAAAAAAGCCAGCCACAGGTATTGAAATCCAAGCAGAGTTTACCAGTGATTTCAGCAAGACAAATATCAAACAAAACATTTAAAAAAGGAGCAGGCAGACAGGGAACAACAGTAGCAAAACAAACATAAGCCTACTTGTGCTTTTACTGTACGTACTGAAAAGAAGTCTTGAGCTCCAGATATATTTGTCCTGTTAAAATAGCTACTTCTTATATGACTGCAATCAGCTTCTGAACCAGCCTCTCCCCGACTCCTCACAGAAGAGGAATGAGAGAAGTTATCTTCTCATACCGTAGCATCTGCAGCCACAGCCTGCATAAAAGTAGAAAGACCCTTTCTCTCACAAAGCTTAAAATACATTATTTGAGGAGAGCAGAGTCAGTGCTATTGAATCCCGCTACAGAGCGGTGGGTAATTCTTCCCCTATTCAAAGATAGCAATTTAACTTGCAAACTTGTAAGACTAAACTCTGTTGTGCTTATTTTTGCAGTTTAAGCACACTTCATTCTAGGGTGTTACTAGTAGCTGATGTAAGTGAAAAGTTGCATCTAATCTTCTGTCTAAAAATATATTTCAACTGAAGAAGTTAACAGTTTAACAAACAGGGTTTTAACTCCAAGTATTTTAACTCTTGCCCAAAAATCTAAACAAAARAAAAAACAGAGCAAACGAACCTTCTGCACAAGCCAAGGAGTTAAATCTGACCTTTTAGTTTCTTACATCAGTTTGTTTTTGAGTCCCAGAGCTAACAAGAACATCAAAATATGCATAGAAAAATTGTTTATTCTAAGCGTTACAAACACATGCATGCTTTTAACCCATCAGAAAAACACAACGTATAGGCACAACAAGTTATTTGAATCACTTTCTAGTTCAGTTCCCATGAATTATGATCAAAAATAACATYGTAATTCATACAGCAAAAACTACAGATTTGTTAATTCCTATACAAGGTAATGCACAAGTTTCAAATAAGATAAACAATGTGAAATAAAGCGCTTGATTTATTATCCACATGACCAAGATGTTACAGGATATATTTTTAATACCATGCATAAAAATAACATTAGGTGTATTGCATTCACATTCTAGCTCTTCAAAAAAAATTCCAAGAGATYTCACTTACAGATTGAGCACAGAAAGAAACATGAAGATCTTTGCTACAAGCTGCTTTAWTTTTTAAATACACTTCAAAGGGGGGGCGGGGGAGGGAAGGGAGTCTCGGAATTGCAGTTTCCACTTTCAAAGAACAGACCAATTCAGAGTTGGCCAATTTATTCCCAACATTTAGGGAGTAGACACCTAAAGACGTCATTTAAACAYGGGCCAGAAAACTTCTACAAACACCTTATCTGGCCAAGGCAAGCTCAGATACCAGGTCACTGGCAGTTAAGTTCTCCYCCTGCAAAACTGACCTAAGACTTTCCTCGTGGCAGGGCTATTTCCCCAATAATACATCACACAGGACCTAATTTGGTATCATGTGGCCTTGAATCTCCTCAGCCTTTGTCTGAAACATAAACAGTATTTATTTGGGTACAAGTCTTATTCCCCTAGCCTTCACACAACTCTTATTTATATGTATATTTGTGTACACACACACACACACTAAAAAAAAGAGCAATAAAACATAAAGTGAAGGCTGAGGAACAAGAATATCCACAGCACCTCTAGAACTTGTCAGGCTATTGAGAGTCACTGTTATGAGTACATTAAAAATAGGTGTAACCATAGCCTATTTACTGAGATATGTTATGACTTGCATACTACTAAAACTTTTCTTTTAGGAATTACTACAACAAATTGATCTTAAGGAGTTACATTTCACAGAAACAAYGTTTAGAAAAAAATAGGAAAAAAATGTGGTTCTTGAGCACAGTCCAGCAGCTTCACAGCTGCCTGCATAAAATTTGTAAAGGTGGAAAGCTAACAGAAAGACTTCAAAAAATGTAGTTGAAATATCCTTTCTATGAAAGAGTACCAATAAGTCAATATATGATTGTAGAGTTCATTTCTGCCAAAATACAAACTTTATACTAAAATAACTTAGCGAAGAACTTTACTTCAGTTGAGATTTCTACCTGAAAGCCAATTTGATGAGTCTGTTCTCTGAACAACAGAGTTAGTATCAGGGAAGACAACTACATTGCAGCTAGTTTTCCTACATAAAGTTTTGCATTTCTAGGTTGATCTTTGATTTATTGGCTTAGTTCTGGCATTTTTTCTTTTTGGTGACTTTCCACAGATAAACAGTCTTCCTGGTCAACCTGAAAACACATCACATCATTGCTCAGGATTGATTATTAACCATGCGTGTGAAATGTCTTCTTTTTCTCGGGSTGTGATTTCAAAAGCAACCAAAGAAACAGATGTGGTGAGGAACAAATAACTTGGTAAGAATAATACCTGTTATTTGTCAATATTTGTTAAGTCCCACTATAAAGTACTTCAAGTTGCTGCAGTTTCATAATTTCACATTCTATTCTAGAGCTCAGCTTACACTAGACATTCAACACAGCAGAATATGCTCCCAGGCTGAATATATGTATAAAAATAATAAGAGAAATCTATTAATATTCTCTTGGTTGAAAGAGCTACCTCCCACTGAACCGTACCAATTCCTTAAACTTCTGTAGGAGCGAACTGCACAATCTTGGAAGAAAGTTTAAAGATAGTCTTTAAGATATAATCAGCACAGGAAACATTACATATAAAGCTGACAGCTACAATACAGTCAGAAGTTATATAAGTAGTAGAGAGCAAGTTATCTGATATGGCTACTGCTATTCTCTGCTAACACTTGCACAATCACATATGAAAAAAAAGAAATAAACCTTTATTAAGCCAGTATGGTAATTATTCATTAATAACACTTTGAATACTTCAAGTTATAAGTTACAATACTTCAAAAGCAAGTTCCAATAAAAAGTAGAAAGAACCTAAAGAATATTTAGGTAACTCAAACAACTAATCATTTTAATGTTAGTAAACACCCTTTTATGTTGGCATTCATAGTTTATAAAATTATTCAAAAGCCATTTTCTAGATATTTATTTTCCCAGGTCATCATCTTGCCCATTATTATCCCAAGCATGCTCTGGCTGCATGTTTCTTCACATACCCCCTCAGCTCAGCTCTACTACAGGTTTTTACTAAAGCCAGGGAGAACTTATCCTACTTATCCTTGTAGGTTCCCCCAGAAACTTCTCAGAGCCTTTAGCCACATGCCAGAAACTAACATCATTACAAAGGCAAACCATTTAAAATAATAACTAATATACAAATTGATGCAGGAGCACAAATCTTACTATGACTTTTTTACTTTCCACTTCTGTACTAATATTGCAACACATGAGAATCAAAGGGCTTATTTTTGTTAAGCTAGTCTATCAGTGTTGCTCCTTTTACAGCTTGTTATAGTTTAGAGCATAGGCAATCACTGTAGCAAACACCAACATTGCAAGTTAAACTCTACATATTCAACTGAAAAATACTCTAGACTACTCTCTAAGACTACAAGGGAAAAAAAATCTATCTTTTAAAAATACCAATTATAGTATCTTCTGATCTTTCAGGGGAGGAAAAAAAAAAAAAAAGCCATCCAGTTTCTCAAGGACAATTGCAAACATAGAGTTTCAGCTTGTGAAAGAAGCCACTTAACAAATCCCTGGTTTTAATAACAAAAATAGTTTCTGATGTAAGATTTTTTTTCCTTTTTTTTTTTTTTTGGTGAAGTGGCATACTGAAAACACATGAGAAAGGACTAACTTTTGCAAAAGACCATACAAAAGAGCTTAAATAAAAGCTTCTACCCTTGTCTGGCCAGTCTATCTTAGCAACACCTCTAAGTGCTCAGGAGCAGGCTTCCTCAGGATATGATAAAAAGACAATTCTGCAAACAAAAGATATCCCCCCTATGAGCTTCACTAACCCCACAGAGCTGCTCCAAAAATCCTAATATAAAGAAAAGCCTCAAAGTAGGTGATGAGGATTGCAATGCCTGTTGCTGGGATAACTCAATACTTCACAGTATTTTTCCTCCTCCTTAAAAAAAAGAAAAAAAAAGAAAAAAAAAAGTTATTCTACATGCCTCCTATACACATTATGCTCCACTAACGAGGCTTCACCTCTGGTCACCAGACCCGGCAGAGCAGCGTTTCTGCCACCTCTCCCTTCTTTCTAGGCGAGGCAGCCTCGCCCGAAGCGGTCTGGGACGCACCTGCGAGGGCCTTTTGGGGACACAGACCCAGCCCGCAGCACAAACGCGGCTCACACGGTCCCAAACCGGGCGGCAGCGACCCGAGAGCCGCCTCTCTTCCTCAGCAGGGAGAGATGGGGACGGCGCCTGCACCGCCCGCCCCACAGGGCGAGCCCAACGCTCTCAACGGCCGCCCGCAACCGCCGCCCAGCCACACGCTGCCCCTCCCCCAGGCGTGGCACGTCACGCGCGCCACCAGCCAATGAAGAAGCGGCAGCACCTGTGCCCGCGGTTTGCAAAGTGAGGGCGGGCCGGCATGTGAGTGACAGCTCGGCTCGGCCTCTCAGCGCGCAGCGGCCCCGCCTCTGCCCCCCCTCGCCGCGCGCGCTGGGGAGGGGGCGGTTCCCCCCGCCCTCGGAGGCGCGCAGCGTGATGGGCGGCGCCGCCTGCCAATGAGAGCGGAGGCCGCTTGCGCGGCGGCAGCGCCCGCAGCCAATGGGAGCGCGCGCTGGGCGGAGGCCCGAGGTTTCCAAACGCTCCGCGGCGCCATGGGCTGAAAACTAAACCGAGATGGAATCTCCCAGTCTGAACCGGTTTGAGCCGGTTCCGAGTGTGTGGCATTAGGAGGGGGAGACGCGCCGCGCTCAGTCCCTGCCGCCACCGCCGCCGCCTGCGCCGCCGTGCGTGTGACCTGCTCGTAGGGGAGCCCGCAGGGGGAGCCGCCGGCGCAGCAGGGGGGACTGCGGTCACCGCGAGCTCGGGGGGGCGGCCATGGGGCGCAACTGAGCGGCGGCCAGGCCCACGGGAGGGCGGCCCGCGCCGGAGCCCGCGGGAGGCGAGCGAGCGGCCTGCGGAGCGAGCGGCCCGGCTGAGGCGCGGGGCCC
>NW_020456232.1:0-201116 GCF_003342845.1 Nothoprocta perdicaria | reverse complement strand
GGCCGGCCCGCCCGGCGCTGCGCGGGGCCCCGCCGCGGGCCCGTGCCCAGGCCTCTCCGTGCGTGCGCGAAGCAAAACGTGGGGGAGCAACCGTTGCGTGAGGCCTCCTGGTGTCTTAATGCAGCGCGGGTGTCTTCGCCTGTGCGCGCCCATTCTGCTTGTGCAGCGGGGGAAAAAATAGGTGAGAGTGATGCAGAGAACTCGTCGGGACGGAGAGCGGAGGGGATGATAATTCGCCTGCATTTAGCAGTGCGGTTATGTGTTTATTATAGAGCTGGGCAGCTTTCCACTACGCCACTGTGGGTTTTGTGTTATTTTTGTCTGAATTAATTGTTGCCTGCAATCAGCTTATCTAGCAGTACTACTTTGTAAAATGGTTGCCATGTGCCCTAGGCTTCATTGTGAACACTTGTAAGTATTTTATCTTGCTTCTAAAATGTATATTTTTATTCCTGTGTGCTGCATACTTCAGTGATTCAAATAGAGATCACAAACTAATGTGGCCTTAAACTTAAGGTCCAGGGTCATTTAGAACTGGGATAACTATGTAAACAGTTTTCTTTAAATGCAGTTCTTCTGACCTTCGATAGGTGTCACGTTCTTGCTATGTTGTAGTTTGGATTTTTTTTTTCAACTTTTCTCGTTTTGCTTTTGTTGCTCCACTTATTGGCAGCGTTGAACTGATCTGCAGCAGTGTCTGGAACTGAAGCTTAAGACTGTTCAAGTTCAGACATGATGGGAAAAGTGTAGGAGTGTAATATATYGGAGATTATAAGCTTTGTGTGGGGTACTTATAGGGTACTATAAGGAGTAGRAAATCATGTTGATTGCAGCTGGTATCGACCACAAAGCTGCCATTTCTATATTTCAGTTTGCAAATACATAGGTCATTTTGAAGATAATGTTGGGAGTGGCAAAGGGCTCTATTCAAAACATTTCCTATTGGCTTCCATGTGGTTACCAACTTCTCTTAATCACGTGTGCTGCCTAAAAACAGCTGAAATGGGCTTAACTCTAGGCTGCTACCTGAAAAGCATCTATTTTTAAATGTTAATTGTAGTTGAAAACAGCTTTCACAGCTCATGGCTGAGCCGTGGAAACCAAATGTGAGCAGAAAGGGGTGTGCCTGGAAGTATGTGTGCCTGATGGGAGTATTAACTGCTCTTAGCTGAAGTACATATTAGTTATTTGGATTTCTTTTTGATAGTACTGCCTACTAACCTCTGCAAGATTAAGTTTTAAGTATCTGTGTTAGCAGAATTTCTATTTCTTGTTTTGCATCTTGGTTTCATAAACATCATCTTGAAAATTTCAATGAGGCAACAGGAGAAGGGCAGTTGTGGGATATTAATAATTTTACTTTAGCTTTTACTTGATTTTCCTTAGAAAGACAGAATACTGCAAAAATGCTGACTGGATGGTGATATGGCACCTTCAAAATGAAGTCTGGCGTAGTGATTCTAAATATGCAATTTTATGTGTAAAATACAATTGAATTGTTCATTTACATTCAATATTTTGCATAACATTCCTTGATACTTGCTGCAGAAGTATGTTTCTAAAGAATGATTTTTCTCAGGTTGCATGTTATTGTAGGACTTTCACTTAATTAGTAATTACTTGGGTTGAGTCACAGGTTTGTTTTGCTCTTCAATTTTAAGCTTAAGACTTAAATATGTAAGGTGTAAAACTACCTCTTATTTTCATGTGAAGATACTTAGCAAAACAACAAGCTGACTTCTGCTCTTTCTCTAAATAAGGGATGAACTGGACATAGCAGTTTCATTTACTTACTTATGCACGTATTTGAATATATGTCTGTGCATTCAAATACATAGATAGAAGGCTGTGGGAAGGGGGCAGTTCTAAAAGAGTTTCAGACTTTGTCTTGCTGAATATGKTCTAATCTAGGTTTTTGAGTTGTCTGGCACTTTTCCCAACCCCTGCATATTTCTCAGTTTGGAGTTGTATGTTCATTTGTAACTCCGGAAAAGGAAGGTGAGTGGCAAGGAGCTGCTGTAGAGGAGAGGGTAGGAATATGTGTCAACATCACCAATTAAGGTGAGACCGAGGCAATAAATAATGGAATGCTTCCAGTATGGATGGTGGTTTGAAGAGAAATGATTATAAATTAATATCCAAAATTCCATGGCTTTTGGCTGTTTTTTTTGTGCTTTTTGAGAGTGCATTCTCTTTCCTTTGCTAATCTGACTGTTAAGCATTATTTATGTTTGTGTACGTGTGCACATGTGACTTCATTTGCATAGTTTTGAGACTGTTATACCTGGGACAAGGAGTTAACAACTGTGCTGCTGACCTTATGGCACCTAAGACCTCCAGTAGATTTCCCAGTTCAGTTTCTGCTTGGAATGACCTCAGGTGATATGTCACCTTCTTGGCCTCTTGTTTGAAGTCTCCTGAATCTGGCAACTTTATTGATTTAAGTGACAATTTCTTGCTTGTATATTGTATACTTCTGAATATATTGTTTCAGCTACTGGGGCGGGTGAATACCTCTAGTTTACTTCCTATTGAATATCTAGATCACATTTCCATAACTAATGGCTTGCAGGTTTTTAAAAATGGTTGTCTGAATATGTCTGCTGGCTTTGGAAACTACACTGTGTTTTTAGAGTTGATTTTGCTTATAATGGTTAGGTGTTTCTATCGGCAAAATTGCCATTTTACAAACATTTAAGAAATAAACTTGGTATATTATTTCATTTCTCCTACCCCATGGCCAAATACCTAACAACTAGTTCAATAGCCTAGTCAAACTCTTAGTACTAAGAGTTAAAATTAAGTTAAACTCTTAGTACTAAGAGTTAAAACTAGTGCTAAACCTGCTGAGAATTTGTTTGGGGTAGTAGCATGTGAAACCACAGTACAAGTTTGTCCTCATATTTGTTTTACAGTCTATAGAAGTATTGTATTAATATCTAGTATGTAGCTCATTTCATTGAAACAAGATACTTGGGTTGAAGAGTTTGCTTTAGAATTATATCTAACAGTAATTTCTTAGTAATTGATCAAAGACTTCTTTATTTATTTTACAGTAATCTATGCCAGCAATTATGACAATGTTAGCAGACCATGCAGCTCGTCAGCTGCTGGATTTTAACCAGAAACTGGATATCAATCTTTTGGACAATGTGGTGAACTGCTTGTACCATGGAGAAGGAGCACAGGTAATGTTGAATTAGACCTTTTGTTTATTGACTRTATTCAATCTTAAAGCAAATGAATTGAGGAAAGACAATTTATTTCAATAAAAAAGAGTAATACTAGCAAATTTACTCTGCTAGTGACTAGACTACTGCTGGCAGTTCATGTGCCCATGTCTAAAGCAGATCTTGTGTAATGAAAGTGGAATAGCTCTTTGAAAGATACCAGTTCTGTATGTGTCTTGTGTTTTTCCATGACTGCTTTTACTGCTGGAATACACAAGAGCATGTTGATAATGGTAGTTTCTCTTGCAGCTTGCTTTCTCTGATCTCTTCAAGGAGATATGATTTATCTGTTATTGTTACAGATGTGATTGAAGCTATAACTCACTAGTGGCTTCACTGAAGGATTACATTGAGGGGAGAGGAAGAGGGGAGGAGGAACTTAATGTTGTTATAGTATTTGTATTTACCAAGAARTATTTTACATGTGTTTAAGGGAAGAGTTTCTCCTTTCTTTAACCTCTTTTTGTTGCTGTTTTTCTTCGCAAATTTTTCCCACGTTCTAGATCTAGTACAAATTCTGAGTACTAAATTCAGTTTTGGGGGMTATGTGTGCATGTGTCTTATGTGCATATATGGTCTTGAAAGTGAATCATATGTTGCTTTTATCTAGTTCTTGAATTACTTTGGATAAAAAAGAATATTGAAAGCAAGTAGTGCTGCAAGGGTACTGGTGTAGTTTGAGGTTAGAAGTAGCAAGGACTCTCAAGTGTTTGTGGGTCATATGTTTACCATTTTGACTTAAAATAGCTGATGATGGTAGTATTCTTTGCTTTTGAATAGAGCTTAGAAGTTGGAAAGGCTTATAAGGAGGTAGCAGCATGAAAACAGAAGACTAAATGCAATAATGCTCAAACAGCCGTTACACTGTTTTTGGGAGAAGTTCTTTCATTTATGAATCAACTGGGTGGAGTTTTATTGAATTATATAGCTCTTAAACTTCTGATAAGTGAGACAAATTAATACAAGAAGCAGCAAAAATGGAAAAGGAGACCCTTAACCTTCAAAAGTGAGTTGCAATATAAGCCTGTAAGTGTGCCAATACCTGACACTTTAATACAACTAGACTTCGATATTGCAGTACACACCTGCAGATGCTGATTATTTTCCAGTGAGCTCCATGGGCTCTTGCCTCTTCCAAGAAGAGGAATTCAGAAAGCGTTCCTGGAGGAAGAATGGCTTTGTTGTGGAGTCGGTCACCTTAGAGTATGACTTAAGAGGTGACATGTATCATAGAAGCTGAAGAAACGAGCATTAAGATTGGCAGATTACCATGTTCTTTTTTTAGTCAAACTAGCGTGGAAGAACTGTTTTGAATGCAGTTTAGATAGCCCAAGCTGTATTTCTATTCACATTCACCTGTCTCCTCCTACTTCACTTATTTCTTATCTCTGCTGTGATGCTTGCAGAACCCTATCTGCTGATCTGCCCTGGGCAAGTAAGAAGTACTTTTCTGTCGACCTTTTAATTTCCTTTTTTTTTTTTTTTTCCCTCCCCTCTTTGTTCTCTGTGGCTTTTTTCCTCGCCTTCCACCCATCCCTTTCAAGGCACTGCTGAGAAGACTTGAGGCAATTCAAACTTAAGATTCTTACCATACTCTTCCCAAACTCTGAATTCCATTGGTCTTTCAGATTAAAATTTTGAAGATTTATTTGCAGCTTACTTTATTTTTGTTCTGCCCCTCCCTGTTCCAGTTGCAGCAACAGTGATATTTTGAGTCTTAAGCATTGCCATATATTTTATTATGTTTGGAATTGATGCCCAGGAAGTGTTATAAGATACTACTGAGTATGAAAGCAAACTTTTCGGGAGCTGGGAAAGCGATACAGAGAACAAGTACTCCCTTGATGCTGATATTTAATCCTGTAACATGTCAGCAGTATTAGAGACACCAAGGAGACTGTATAGAAACATCCCCAAGTTGACTCTGGAACTAATACAGCTATTCTTTTTCTCTTACACTAAACTGTCTCAAAGCTGCTGAATTTATTAGCTCTGAAGCAGTACTGAGAGAATATGTTTGTACTGCTTCTGGCCTTAAAAGCGTTTATGTGGCACTACTTCATACTGAATCTACAGGGATTTGCTATTTCAAGTCAGCGCCACAGTGGGGGTTGCTCAATTCTGTTAAAGAGAGATCCCGTTATTGTAGCGATATTTCTGACATCCTCACTCTTTATTGTTTTTTTCTTTTCCTTTTACATTTTGATTAGTTAAATTCATTTTTTTTATATACATACCTTTTATATACATAAACTTTTGAGTCTGAGGGGCCTCTATCTTTCCAAAATCATTTTCTTGGAAGAGTTATTTAGCTCAAGTGTATTCATGTAGTTAATTAGAAAGTTATATCACTATAGTGAGCTTTAAATGTTTCTCAAAATTAGATTTAACTTTTCTGTTTTCATGGAGTTGTTTATGCAGTGCTGTAAAAGAGTGAATTAAACTTATTTGTAACATAACTTGTTTTTCGCAACTTTGGAAAAGTTTATCCTGCTAAGTCAGTGCCTGGTAGTTGTAGTTGAGGTAATTTGCAGCAGAATTCTTTATTGTTTTGTGGAATATCTCATGTTACTTGACTCTTTCTAAAAAGTCCTTTTGTGTATAYGGGCTTGAAAAGGGATATAACATTGATTAAGCTATTGTGCATAAATGAAGAGATTTTGAAGATCATTCAGACTATGGTGTCTACTGCAATAATTAATAATGTTGCCCAAAGGAAAAGAGAACCATTACTAAAACCACTTCTTCCTCCTTTCCTCCACCATGGAATAAAATTTAACCTAGGAAATTTTGATTGAATTTTCTTAAACATTCATTATTAGCCTTTACTGGAACAATTCAACTGAATTACGACTATGCATTTGACTTTGGTTGTTAATTAAGTATTAATTATGAGGCACACAGTTTTTAAGTGACTTGTTACTCGTCATTGAATTCTAACTTGAATAAGTGATTTAAAGATACATTATGTATTAATGTCTTCACTGACAGTATCTATCTTCTAAAATAATTTGATACTAATACTTTCTTAAAAATCAAATTTGCTTTTAGCAAAGAATGGCACAGGAAGTCTTGACTCATTTGAAAGAGCATCCTGATGCATGGACAAGGGTTGATACTATTTTGGAGTTCTCTCAGAACATGAATACCAAAGTAAGTAAATTAACTTTTATTTATTTGCTTTTCTCTTTCTTCCATTCATGAACTTTGAGGAAGGTATCTTATTTTTAGGCAGAGATTTTCTTGATACAAACCAGCTTTTTTTTTTTTTTTTTTTTTTTTTTTTTTCTCCAAAAAGAAAGTTTCCAAAGCTGGCTTTAAGCATGAACTCTAAATGGATCAACTACTGAAATCTCCTTTTATGTAGATGAGAGCTTTTTTCTCCCCACCCTTTCCCCCCCCCGCTTTTTTTTTTAAAACAAGAGCTAAATTAGAAAGGTTTTTCTTCGTCTTCCTCCCCTCTGCCTTTTTTTTTTTTTTTTTTTCCCCCCCCTCCCATCCTCTCCCTCCTCCAAGGCCCATGCAAACCTAATGCTGGTTCCAAAGATTGGTGTGCGTATGCATCTGAGTAGTGAAAAGTCTCCTAGGGCCATATTTTTTCCTTGGGTAAATGCTTGGCTGTCTTTGATCTTAATGACAGCCATGTGCATATAACTGAGGAGAGAATTTGTCCCTAGGTGTAAGAAAGGCAAAATAGAAACCTTATTAGGCTCAGATTTTGAGCAGTCGATGAAAGTTAAGCATCCCAAACTCTGTGCAGTATGAGATCTAATCTTTACTAATATGCAGAACGCACTGTTTTGTACTGCTGTTTTCAATCCATCCATCATGTTAGTAATCAAAGGGACAGCATTCAGTTTTTCTTCACAATTTAAAATGTTTCCTTCTGATTATGAAGCTTGAACAAAAAAGTTGTTCAAAATGTGTTTTCACTGTTTTGAGTTGGATGGTTAACATCTTCAATAACTGTCATGCATGTTTTTCTGCTTGATACACACTGTGTTCAAACAGAAAATACTCATGTTTGAATGATTTGTGGATTCAGGTGGGGTATTCATGAAAGGTTTTTTTTATTTTTTTTTAATTGCTCTATCAATTTTAGGGGAAAACAGTTTAAAGAACTTCCTCAAAGTGCTAACCTTTAAGTAACAGTGTTTGCCTGTTTGCTTGCCTGGTAAACTTTGCTTTTTATACTGACAGACATTACTAATGTTTAAGTTGATTTATCAACAGTATTTTTAAAACTCAAATTTGTCTTGTGAAAAATGAGATGATTAGAGGAACAGAAAGAAAGCAACAGGTAAAGAATTCTTCAATTTACATAAATTGCAAATGATTTGGTGCTAAATTTATGCACTATGACATTTGGCTTTTATGCAATCATATTTTTTCTTTAATTAAAGCTGTTAACACTACCTGATATTAATCATAATGTTCCATTATGTTGATTGCTTGTAATAGGAAGAAAAGGGGTGTCTTCCTGTGCAACTGACACAGCTAGGCTTTGACGGCAGGCCTCCACAAGGTCTACCCTTTTGATTCCCTTTAACTGAATTCTGTTCATCAATTGTTTCTGTTTCTTGGGAGGTGGGAGGGAAGGGGGATTTGGTGCATAGAATAAGTAATAAGGGTACCATAGAAATTTCTACCATAGGGATCATTTCATGCTTTTTTTGGTCTTTGCTGTTATCTGTCCCTCATCTTCATAACTCAGCAGTGGATTGCTATAATATAGACTATTAGAAAACAAACAAAAATCCCGATATTGGATGTTCATTTTGTGTTCAGTTTAAATATACTTGCTTGTACAGCTGCAGTAGTACATTTGTAATAGTTCAGACAGTGAAACTTGTAACTGATATCAGTAGGGTTTTTTTGAACTTGGTGTATCTCATTGTGTGAAAAGTACCAAAAATTATTACAACCCTGCAATCAAACGAAGCTTAACAATGTTCCAAAAGATAAAACAGTAAGCCTCATGTAGAGTACCCTGATAGACTTGAGACCCTCATGCAGTATGGTAAGAAGGATATTTAGAAAAAGATTGTGTCGGTGATTTATTTCTCCTGTTTCATTTCACATGCAAGTGATAGAGCAAAGTAAACATTACTAGTAGTGGGGAAAAAGGGTAGGAAGAGATGAAGAAGAAAGTAGTAATGTGCAGAACTGTAGTTGCCTATGTACAGAAAAACTGAATGGACACCTAGGCAAGACTAATATTYTAACAGTTTAAAAGTTTCTAAATTAAATATTGGAGCAGATAATGAGGAATACATGTGGCAAGTTATTCTAGTGGTTCTCTTCTCTCCATTGGCTCAAAGGAAATCCTAAGGAAAAGACTAAAGCAAGATTAATTCTGTCCTTTCTGTCAAAATTTTGTACCAATTTTGTTCAGTCGTTACTGCTTTAGCAAGGTGGAATAAAACTTGTCAGTTGGCTTTGGGGATGGGAAAAAAAAGACTTTTCAAGCAGAACTGCCATCTCTGGCTAGCTATTACCTGAAAATGTTAGTAGATGTGATTATACAATCTGGGAGTTCAGCTGTAGTTCAGATTTTTTTTTCAACATCAGCACTTTCTGATGTAAATGTACGTATTTTCAGTATTACTAGAAGCACTAGCATATTTTGTGCTGGTAGCCTGGCTGCCATCCTGTAGTATAAATATGTAGAGAGTATACATATATAGTGTAGTATATATTAGTATAAACTATATATATAGTATACATATAGTATAAAACTATAGTATTGCCTGAAATTGCTTCCTGTATAGTGAAGCTTTTTGCTTAAACTGTTTTCATACTTTCTTTTTTATGAATGTTCYATTGATTTTAATTTAGCTGTAATGTAATTATGTAAATTTACCAATTATCTAGTCGATAAACTCTTGCTGATTACTGTGAGAAAAAATACTCTGCCAGTTTTTTGTAATTGCAAGAWTTTTTTTCTCTGTATCCAAGATTCCGAGATTCTGGAAGATCAAAGAATGCTTTGCAAATGCAGGATGTCAAGTGAAGTTGGTGGGAGTTTGGGTCAAATAGAAAAGTGTATGAATGTAGATTATAAGATGAGAACAGCAAAAAAGATATTTTAATACAATGTAGCTTGGGACAGTCTACATTGTGCTTTTATTAAACTGAAGTTTACATGATCCCTTTGGTTGAAATGCTAATGATCCTACCTTGTGTAACAACTAACCATTTTAAAGAAGAACTCTTATTCTCAGCCAAACTTTTAACTGTAAAGATATAAATTTACCTTTCAGGCATTAATGTGATACTTTTTTTTTTTTCTTCCTAATCCACTGCTGATAAAGCAAACACAAAATCCCTCGTCCCCTTTTCTCTCCTGTCTATTCATGATAATGGTTTTTTTTGCATATTAAAGCTGTTYGATCATATCATGACAAACTTTTTTCCCTGTTGTTGTGAGTTGGCAGTAGGGACAAATGGGCAGAGGGACTGRCCTTACTGATTACTTTGCAAACGTAACAGTTTGGGGTAAGAACCTAGGAAGTAATTCCTGAAAGGTAAAAGGATTTCCAAGAGCGTGTTAACATTATTATTCTTTGACTGAGCACAAAAGTTCATCTTTAAATAGTAGAAATAGCTGCCATCTTGGGGTGGGCATTGAAATTAAATAAACCTGTGGGTTGTCTTGCTGTTCCTGAAATAATGCACCAGCGGAGTTCGGGAAGTACTCAGAAAGTGTCAGTGTCAGTACATGCAATGCTAAGACAAGATTTTTTTCAGCCCATAGCAGAATGATAGGAAGCTTCAGACCATCCAGGCTGCTAAGTATTTTAGGAGCCTGGTTGTGTTAATACTTGAATGTATGAGCAGTCATTTATGATGCAAACTCATACGTGGCTGCTGCTTTCTCTCCTCCGGATAGTCAAAATTGTCTGCCAGAGGGCTTTTTTTTTCCCTCCTGGTATGAGCATGATCAAAGAGCAGGACCTAGTATTGCAAAAAATGAAACAAGAAAAAATGCATGAAACCTCAGTAAATGGGTGAATAGGCATTTTTTAAATTTAACTAAATTTGTTAGTTTAATATTTTTGAAGTCTTAGATGTTAAGTGTGAGTGTTTGACTGAATGAGAGTCCTGAACGTTAGTGTTAGTCCTCCAGTAACATGCTCACATCCTCYTCTTCTCCACTTTCAGTATTATGGACTGCAGATCTTGGAAAACGTGATAAAAACAAGATGGAAGATTCTTCCAAGGAACCAATGCGAAGGTAAGGAGTTGCTTTTGTGCTAGTCTCTTATCTTTGTGTAGGAATTGAGGTTTTAGCCCTTAATTCTCATGTAAATATCCTAAGTCCGAGTATACTAAGGCTGTCTATGCTTTTCTGGATGATGCTTTTTGTTTGATTGGGTTTTTTTTTGTGGCGGGAATGGGGAGATAATAAGCACTCAATTTTAAAAACTAAAAAGTAGGACTGGTACTTCTGAAGCATGACTTGCTGCATTAACTCACAAACCAAACTTAACATGAAGCAGCTTAACCTAGGCCATTGCAGAGGGCTGATTCTGGCTATAAGCTGGAGCTTTCAGTCCTCCCTGCTAAGGACAGGAGGGTCTCTACAGCTGCCTGTGCTGTGTCTCCAGCCCCATCACTAGGCTGTCATCTTTCTGRCAGACTGGAAAGTGACTTTCCATGTGCTCCTGGTGGACAACACTAATGTATGTCACAGACCTTTCTTTTGAAGTTGTAAAAAGCCATAAGCATGGCAAAATAGAAACACTGAGTAAAAGGGATAGTCTTATCTGTTAGTGGTCGTTCCTCTAGGTTGTGAAATGCTCTAATTCATGTATGTGCAGCTAGTCTGCTATAATTCAAAATGCAGTATAGGGCAAACTCTTAACTTTCTATCATTGCAAGGAATATGAAGCTTTTAAGTTTTTTTTTAAAAAAAATATTTTCTCTGTCCAAATCTTTGTAATTAAGTGTTGAATTACAGAGGTTTTTAAGTATTATTATACTGACTGGAAATACACTGGGTTTTTAACTCTCTGGTAAAGCTAAAGGATTAGCTTGTTCATGTAGCTCTCTGCCACATTATGATAAATTGAATTTCAGAGTGCCACTACTTGAAGTTCTTGGCACAAAGAATTCACAAAACTTGAATATTGTCGTCACCATTCCACGCTTCAATTTGTTTTGTAAAAGGTGATTTTGGAACTTAACTCCAAWTTTTTAATGTCCCATTGTGAGCTCTTTTTTAGTAGTTATAAGATATTTTTTCAGGTTTTACTGCTTTTGCTGTGAATCCRTATTGCTGAAAAGATAATTGTAAGTCTGTGACAAATGTATAGAGGGAGATTCTTCTTTTTCATCTTTTTTCTTTTTGTATTTTCCTCCCCCTCCCGTCCCCCCCTTCCAGGTCGAGGTTAATAGATGGAGCAYAGGTCTTTTTGGCAATGGAAATAGTTTCACAAGCCTTCTGGTGTTGGAAACAACCTTACAAACTTTAGGAAACAGTTTCAACTAAGGCTCAAGATCAGTTACTTTCTGTGGAGAGGCTAGGGGAGCACCCAGAGGTTATCTCCTTTGTGATTTTACTATCTAGCATGTGTGAGCTTACTGTTGTCTGTGTTCCTATAACCACCCGATTTCAGCACTTGTAAGTGATTCTCCTAAAAATTTCTGCTGTTGGAGCAGAACAGAGCAAAAGAAGTTAGAATAAAGGAGTTGCCAATTCTGCTTACTACTACTTGGCCTTCAAGGGAAGTATAGTAGAGTAACTGATAAACTGATTTAATAGTTTAGGGCTGAAAAAATGCCACATACAGAATATACTTCAATAATAGCATGTTGTAAAAATATATACTCTGAATGCATAGAAKAGATGATAAGTAGTTGAATAGACTAAGGATGTTGGCTGCTGTTTGGGTCATCTGTTTGTTAGGCGACATAATACTGTATACCTGCCTGTTGAATGAGTCGTGAAACTGATACGTTTGAACTGGTGCTTTCTCTGTTATTACTTTGCTGCTTACAAGCATGGTAGTACTGTTTGACTAGTTGCTGTCATCTGAGAAGATACAATAACCATAGCTCAGTACATTACCATGCAGAATAAAAGTGCTCCCTCTTGTTATACAGTCATCTGTTGATACACTACTCTGAATTCTTTTCTGAAGCCTTGGAGTGGGGAGAGTATCCTTCACCCTAAACAAATTTGTGCTTTTTAATTCAGCCTTGAAAAGAGGAGCAAAATATGTTKGGTGTAAAATGGCATTTGATCCTTCTTGGCCTCAAAAGTTTGTGAGGGAGTAAAGCAGTAAAAAATCTATAACCTGGATATTTCATATCTACTCCCGTTTCATCTGTGTTCCCCTTTACATTCCCCCAGTAATAATATATGATACAAGGGAACTGCACATGGCAGTTCATTGAGGCCTGAATGACCAGTTCGAGACCAGTTAAATCGAGGCTTACTTTATGATGAATCCACTCATCTCTTTGGTTAGCAGGATTTTCCTGTTTGAAGTGTAACTAGTAGAATGTGGGGTGCAAGAAATTGAAAACCACTGTAACAAAGTAGTAGGAACAAACTAATCTGGACAAGTTTAAAATGAGTTGATTTWACTTGTATCTTATTTTATCAAATTGGGCATGTCTGATTTATGTCACAAACATGTTAGCTGACAATGTTACTTTTGATTACAATGGAAATAATTCTATTAAAGTACTATTTTTCACTTCTAGCAATAACAGTACTTAAGGATGTAGACTCTAAAAGTAGGTTTGACTTGAGCAGGAATAAGATAGAGTAAAAACAGTTACTGGAACAACCTACCTGACAAACCTGGAATAAATGAGCTAATTTCATCAATTAGCCTGAACTGTAGCTTGACTTTAATTTTTTTTTTAGCTCAGCCTTAAGTTGTACATCAGAACAAGTTATTTTTTGAGAATAAGCAGAGTTCTGTTATTCCTTCTGCGTGAATGTCGGAAACTTTTAGCTACTAGCCCAGAGTTCTAAACATAAGTAGGAAAAGACACTTCTCTAGAAGATATGTTCTTTGGGCTGGGCCTCTGTTCTTGCTGAATTTCCTAATTTTATGTTAGTTTTTGGTCTTGAGCTATTCTGACACTGATATATTTTAGCTTGTGAGTAGTTCTATTGCTCAGGTATCACTTATTTCTAAAAATTAGGATTGTAATCACTTTTGGAGAATACATCTTTATTCTTCATGATTGTATACTAAGAGCTGAATAATTTCTGAAACATTTAAGTGATCTTAATGATTACTTTTGGGGGACTTTGTGTGTTTTTTGTTTTCTTCTTTTTTTTTATTTAGCTGCTAGCAGTTTGAACTCTTTCTGAACTGTTTATCTAGACAAAAGTGGATTTGTAGAACACCGAATCCTTGAAGTCCAGTTCAATAAGGGCAGGTGTTTGACCAATATGTTTGGCCTTCGAGTGTGTTGAGTCATGGTTGATAGCCGTCAATTATACTTGCTTTTTAAGGATGTATGTAACCTTTTAAGAAAGTGTGTTGGATTGTTCTTGGAAGTATATAAATGATATGTGATTTTTCRTTCTTTTCTTCTTTGAAGCTTCTTTGAGAGAAAACATGCAGGTATATTTCAGAACAATCCGTGCAGTGATCATCTTGGCTTATTTCAGCGGTATCAAACTATTATAAAATACACAAGGAAACCCCAACAGATTATCAAGATAATATTAAATAGTGTTAAATTCTGATTTTCAGTACAGCAGCTTGTTTAATAATGATTACTTAGAAGGAATGTCGCTTGATTATAGTGCTATGGCCTCAATAGGATTTTCTTTTAAGTGTATAACCTGCTGAGAAAGGCTGCTTGGTCTTCCAGTTTAGTGATATGTTTCATTACTCCTGCAGTATAAATGAAATTCTGATCCTGTGAACAGGAGGAGCTTGTCTGTAGTGTTTTGAGATGAAATGGATAAGCACTTTCTCAYTATGAAATCTGAATTGCCTGTACAACTTCTCATTTTCAAATTGAAATGTTCAGAGACRTGCAGTTTACTGGCTTGCAGAAAGAACTCGGAGTAGAGCGTAAAGCTTTTCATCTGGTGGAAAGTGATGTGGTAGAGGAGATTTTTTTCTGGGGAATGCTTTCGTTCCAGGGGGAGTTACATGGGCTTGCTCTGTGAGGGGGACTCTTCCCATSCCCGTACTCTGTGCCTTGAAGTGAATGATATGGATGATGTGATAAAGAACTTGGGGGATGTGGGGGAYAATACAAGATCTACCCTTTTTCTAGGAGTTTTCATGAAGGCTGTTTTCTCTAAAGCAAATTGATATGGATTGACCAGCTGTGGGGAAAGATCTTTGGGACAGCAGGGTAAAAGGCACCGTGTCTTGTGACAAAAAATGAGAGGTTACTTAAGCTATGAGTTGCCTCAAAACTTGATCGATTAGGAATAAGCTTCTTAAAAGCTTCTCCAGAGGAATTAGTTCACTTTGAGGTTTTGAAACTCTAATTTGGGGTACAAAATAATGTTTGTTTTTGCCAAGTTGTATTGTGTGCTTTATTTATCCCTTTGTTATTTCATACGAATGGAGAATTTGTTMATTGTAGTAATGTAAATGCACGTACACATTGTCAACTGTAACAGTTGTAAACACTTCTAAAATGGTGTTGTTCTGTAATAGTATAAAAGGGTGTGTTTATCTTTAGMCAAATTGTCTTTACTTCAGGTATGTACTTGTGTTACTAAGATAGCTGCACATTGTGCATTTGTGATAACTGCTGCGGTTTTGTCGCGATAGCAGCTATTCTGAGCTCAGGTTAGTCCAGATGAAATGTAAATGTAAAAGTATCAGCAATCAAACTGTAGGACATACATTTTAGAATATATTGCATTTCTCAATTTAGACTGGATTCAGAATTTACTGAAGTTGCATAATGCTATGTTTCTCATGGCCTATTCTGCTGTAATTATTGGGTAACTTGGATCACCTGTGGAACTTAATTTCCCTCCAGAAATGGTTGCAGTTTGCCCYTGTGGTCTGTGCCGGGAGAGCACCTGCAGGATGCCTGGTGGGGAGTCGCACGGACAGAATGGGTGATTATAGCCCCAGAGTCAGCGCTTCTGAGGCTGACCAAAACTGGTCAGGGCCAGGAGTGTGTATCTTGCTTTGCCAGTGATACTCAACTGCTTTGCAGTGTGTAACTGCTCCAGCATTGAGGAGCTGAGATAAGGAAGTAGCTCTACTAGATAAAAGGGGCCCCGAGGATAAACGTGTGGGCAGGATTCACTTCAGTGTGACCCATTCGTCCTGCAGCCTCCTATCAGACTGCCCCTTTGTGTGGTTTCTGAGGCTCCCTGTGCAGTTGGGAGTGCAAATACTCCATTAAACCTAACTTGCTTAGCCCTTCACATCATTTAAATGCCCCTCTGTAGCATGTACCTGTAGCATGTTCTGTAGCGTGTACCTGAGCCTCCTTTCTCACTTCACAGTCACAGCCTGCTGCTCCAGGGAAAAGTAGCTGTCAGTTAAGATCTACAGTACCTGTACAGAAACTTTCCAAAAGGCCTTGAAGTACCCTTGTTCTGTTACTGCATCCTGACTGTGTCTTTCCTTCTCTTTTGCACCAAAAATGTTACCGAGACAACAGTCTAGGCCTTGTTACAGTGATGATGTCCAGCTTCTCTGATAATTAAAACATAATCTGGTGCTGTGATGTGGATTTACTGGCTAACTGGTGTGGGAAAAGATATTTTGTATTTGTCTGGGCTTTGTCTTTGAGCTGAGGGCTGTGTGRCTCTTTAATGAGCTGATTCAAGGAGCTAAGCTGGTAGAAGGTAGGTTTAAAACATCTTCAAATTAATTTTTTCAATAATACTAGTTAGGCCTTTGAACGAACTTGTGACTGGATACTGTGAGCACCAGTGTCATCTCAAAGTGTTGGAGTGGAAACTAGGGACTGCCCCCTTGGTTGCAGTTTTTTGTGAGATCAGATTATCTTTGTCAAACAGGTCCTTGGAGGAGAAGGTCACATTTGTGTCCTTGTTTTGTGGTTGAGGTGTTTGTGTTTGCCTTCTGGAATGCAAGTTTTCTAGGAATAGCTGTCTCTTCCCGTCCAGCGGTTCTGACAGGGAAGTATCAGAACTCGACAGTTTTGTTCTTGTCTTTCAAGTCTTGTTCAGTGGCTTCCCTGGTTGAAGATCTCTGTTCTAGGCAGTGTTTGTGTGGTTCGTGCATGCCCGGTGCCTGTCCCTCTAAGATAAGCGCTTTCCTGCAAGTCCCCAAGGCACCCTGAATTTGGGGAGTACAGGGGAGTATTGTCCTTGAAGGGGTTCCTTGGATGTTTCTGATGGAAAGACAGTACTTGGCATTTGTTAATTTTTGTCCTGCTATAAACCTAAAATACTATTTCTTAACCCAAATTATTTCATCTTTATATGGAATGATTTTAAAAAACTACTAATTTTTGAGTAGAAACTGCAATACTTCCAGTAAAAATGCCTGTAGCTGTGCAGAAAAGCATCATTGAAGCTTAAAATTAAAAAAGCATTATGGAATTGGATAGTTGATGCTTTTAAAGGATTAGAGCATGACTTTGTTCACTGGATGAAAGACTCTAAAAGCCTGCAGTATTGATGTGACATTGAAAACAAGTTGATCCTTTCATATTGTCTGTTGCTGGGCTATGGTCACCATTTTTTCTGTGGAGAAGTCCAAGCCGGACAACGCTTTCCTTCTGCCAGCGGTCTTGAGAGTAGGTTGGTGGTGGCAGAGCGTGCAGGGAGTAACGGCAGGCTGGCTCTGCTGATACAGCAAGAGAGCAAGTGCTGCAGCTTTGGAGTGCGAAGTCAGAGTGATGTTGAGCACAGAGGGCTGTGACTCTAGGGCTCACRTAGTGGTTTGGCAGACAGGTAACGTTATCCTGGCTCCTGGCACTGTAAAGCTGTTGCAGTTGGGGGCTTCTGTATCCTGTTGGTGAATTAGTGCAGTGCTTTGTCAAAGCTCGGGTGGGGGGGAAGTTTTAACATACTAGGACAGTGCAATTATGTCAATYAACAGTTATTTCTTAGTGGCTGACAGTGATACGATAATTACTTTATTAATAGCGTGGCCATTTTTTGGCATAGCGTGAATTGCTGAGTTGGTAATTTGAAGAAAATGAAGAGACTCGTTAGTCAATGAAACTAGCAGTAGAACTGCTCCTCAGTAGTCTGAATCTAACAGCGGAATTCTAGGTGCAATTTTTCCAGATTTCATGGGAACCCAAATACAAAACTGAACATAACCATTCCCTCCTAATTCTGTTGCTCAGGTCTGGAATTCAATGAATGTCTAATTTAGGTAAAGTCTTTGAAATCTTGTTTATAACTTGGGTAAGAAACCATTGTACAAATGAAACCTCTCAAACACAACTCTTTTTTTTTTTTTTTTTTTTGTAAACTTGACAGCCTTTTAATAATGTTCATAGGATGCTTTTTGTTTGCATGAGTCAGTTGACTGTCTTATTGAAGAAATCATTTAAATCAAATTTTGGACTTCATGGTGTTGAATAGTGAAATATTTTCATATCCTAAATCTTTTCCACAACACGAAAACTCTTGCCCGGCTTGAAGGGCTTAATTAATGTGTATTAAAATTTGATTGTCATATCAAAGCTAAATTGAAGTAGGCTGCTACTAGTAAACCTAGCAATGTTAACGTTGTTCTTGACTTTAGGTTCTCTTTGTGTTTTTCTTGAAATCAGACAAATTGTACAAAGTGATTGTGAGCATGTGTATCTGAAGGTACTTGGAGTTTTCTTATTTTGAGGTCTTCAGTGATGGGTTTTATAGTGTGGATATTGGTGATAGAGTGGTAAGATGGAACTTACAGACAGTTTACTGCAGAACTTCTTGTGAGTGTGAGTGGTGACGCTTAAATCTCAAGTTGCTTAAGAATACTTTGTAGCAGAAATAGACAAAATGAGTATTCCCCGTTGACATAATGTTAATGGAGGAGGGTGGACAAGGTTTAGCAAGGGCTTCTGTAAACCCTAGCAGCCTCGTGTGGCATAAAACCACACTAGTCCAAACCTGGGGGAAACTGAACTGCATGAGTGAATGGTATATTACTGAGTTCTTTCTTGTAAAGCAGAACTTTGCTGAGATGAGGTATGGTATTCAGCTGTTAAATGCTATGCATCTAGGTTTAAATCCTCTGTGTTAAAGAGAGTTGACTACATAAACTAGAGTCTCTCTTTACATAAATTGCAGATATTTCACCAAAGTCTTTCTGAACTTCTAACTAAATTGTATTAAAACTAGAGTTATGCCTAGAAAGCTTTGTTTTTGCCATAGGCTTTACTGTGACTCATTAGCCAAAGAAGTTGTCAGAATTGTTTTCTCATATTGTATCCTGCTGTATGAAGCATTTGGCTGAAACGGTAGGAATGTGTTTGTCAGCTTTGGAATTGTTAGGTTTCACGTGAAAGTGCATAATGGGTAGAAATACTTTTCACTGGGGGCTCTATAGCAGCGTTTGCAAGCACTTGTGCCAGTGCCTGGGGAACTTCATCTAGTTCTTAGGCTYTTTGCCCGTTTTTAAGCCCACAAACCTAGTATCATTTTGTGTGTTTCACGTGTTGTGCTGAAGAAGTGATAAACAGGTACATTTTTCCCAAGTAAGAGCAGTGGTATACATTTACACRTGCTTACATTTTTGAAATATTTCTTTTTAAATACATCTGAAGAATCTTGAGTTCAAAAGTGTTTAGTAATAAATCGTGATATCTGACCTCATGGCAAATAAATTCTCAACTTTTCTGCAGGTATAAAAAAGTACGTGGTCGGCCTAATTATCAAGACCTCGTCTGACCCAACATGTGTAGAAGTAAGTGAATTCTCTTTAGGGGAGTAAAAGCAAGGGAGATAATACTCATAACCTGACTCTCCTTTTCTCTTCTCCAGAAAGAGAAAGTATATATTGGGAAACTGAATATGATCCTTGTTCAGGTAAGCTGAGTTCATAAAGTTTTAAACTTCCTCTTAAAGTTGAAGTCTTCACATATTCAGTGAACAGAATATGTGATTTTACACAAGTAAGTTGAGAGAAAGTTGACTTACCCTGTAAATGTTTCAATCTTCAGATACTGAAACAAGAATGGCCCAAGCACTGGCCAACGTTTATAAGTGATATTGTGGGAGCAAGCAGGACAAGTGAAAGCCTTTGTCAGAACAACATGGTGATCCTTAAGCTATTGAGTGAGGAAGTGTTTGATTTTTCCAGCGGCCAGATAACTCAAGTAAAAGCCAAACATTTGAAAGACAGGCAAGTATATGCATTTAATGCTTAATAAATAGGTTACACTTTGTTCTTGATGCTGGATAGCCACTTTTTAAGGTTTTGACTAAACACTTGCAATTACCAAATTTTGTTTTTGAGGCTAAGTGGAGTCCTATTTTCTATTTAAAACAGTATTGCTAAGTAATATCAAACTTACTTTGTACAAAGATACTTCTACATCATTGCATGTAACATCTGTTGATACACAATGTTGAGCATTGCCTGTGTTTCCAAGCTGGAATTTTGCAGGCACAGACTAAGGGCACTTCAACAAATGTGTTTTTCCTCTTGAAGTTGGTAATTGTGAACACTTCTAAGGACCTAGGTCTCCAGAATTGTTCTGTGACTATAGACACTTTAGTGATTAAAGTGGATAGAATTTTTTGCTGAATGTGGTAATGCTTAGTTTTTGATTTTTGTGTGTTTTCAGTATGTGCAATGAATTCTCCCAGATATTTCAGCTGTGTCAATTTGTGATGGTGAGTCTGATTTCCTCTCCACTATTTTTTTGTAGCTATTTTCTACCTTCCCCTTTCCCCCCCGCCACGCCATGCTTTGTAGTGTCTGCATAATGAACACCAGTGTTTCCGTTACAGGAAAACTCCCAGAATGCTCCCTTAGTCCATGCAACTTTGGAAACTTTGCTACGATTTCTGAACTGGATTCCTCTGGGATATATATTTGAGACCAAGTTAATCAGCACATTAATATACAAGGTACTCATGCAAAAATAGACTGTTCTTAAATGTAGAAGTTACTAAGGTGCTTAACGTATAACACTTTTGTAATATGTTTAATTTTTCTTTTTTCAATAGTTCTTAAATGTTCCCATGTTCCGAAATGTTTCTTTGAAGTGCCTCACAGAGATTGCGGGTGTCAGTGTAAGCCAATATGAGGAACAGTTTGTAACACTTTTTACATTGACCATGATGCAGTTAAAACAGGTAATGTTTTTTCGAAAGGTAATGTTTTAAATGAGCCTTTCTTTTGACTGCTTTGAATGGGGAAATTGACTTCCATAGAACACCATAGAACACGATTCAATTTATAAATTCAGATGCAATACAGAGATCTGGATGGGGAAATGCACTTAGTACCTTGTTGTGTTATTTTAATTGTATTTATGGCTTGGTAAAACATGTTAAGTGTGTTATCTGTGGTTCTAGGTTATAGCTATTTGTTTGATTAATTTGAGAGAATTTTTGAGGATTTGAACRCTCTGGGGAAAATTGAGAGAAATGCAATAAAATGTCATATATGGCTTGTAAGACCTAATTCAGTTGGAAAGTGATCAAAACTTTTTTCAAGGATTTTGACAGTGCTGCATGTAACAGTATTCCTAAAGGTGCAGTTCTGTGGTGTTCATGAGCAGCTCAGTTACACGAGTTTGTAGGTTTTCACAGTGAGTTTGTAGCTTATGTAGGCAGTGATGAGGTCTTATTGACAYGTCAATCTCTCCTGCCTGTAGCTGCTACCTCACACTTGTTCAGTTTTCCATGTGTTGTGTCATACATATTTGTCCTGTTTCTATGTCAGTATGCACTGTCTGGAAGGGCATCTTAGGGATATTGAAAGTAAGGAAGACTTCTGAGGAGTGTTCTGAGTAACCTTAAATGCAGTTGCCTTTTGCAAGATATACCTGGAATCCTAAACAGTTCCTGCTTACTTGAAGACAAGTTGGCTTGCTGTGAGACAGTTCCTGCTGTTAGTTGGAGTTCTTTATCACTGAGGATACTCATATTTTGTGATAAAAACGGCATATTCAAATCTGTGACTTGTTTGTAGATTAGAAGCTATCTTTGATTTCCAACAGTTCCAGTTTGAAGGTGACGATAATACTTTGTTAGGTGATAATACATAACTTTCATTAAGTCCAATATCCTTCGTACAATATTACTAAAATACCCTAGGTAGTTTTTCCTTTTGAGGATATAGCAGCAGACTATAAGCAGACACTGAGTCAAAAGCATTCTTAATTGCTTAAGCTGGCACCTCGGAAACTAGGCTCTGTGGAAAGATCAAAACTWGGTGATTAGCAAGTAGCCTGTCCAGTGTGCAGTGTCCAGTGTGCAGGTGAGGTGCTGCTGTTGCTCAGCAAACATTGTTTAGGCTGCGAGATGTTTGTACTGAAGTTCCCACCAATGTTTCGAGGAAGATCCTTCTCTTCCATATTAGTGGAAGATATTCCTATGTTCAGGTTGTTGACTTTGAGCGTTTAACGATACAACGTGTTGAATCTCTTCTTAGTGTGTTTTTTTTTGTTGTTGCTGTTTTTTTTTCCTTCCCCTCTGTTTGCAGTGTTTCTTCATCTTTTAGGTTCTCTAGAGCTATGTAAWAGCCACACTGCTGCTTGAGCTGTGCCTTCCCTTTGCTTCCCTGTCCTGTGTTCAGGCTTCAAGTAGATGTTTAAGGCTTAATTCTAGTTAGAATAAATCTAATGTTAGTTTGGCATGCACCAAAATCATCTTACAGATTAGGTGGCTGATCACTACTTTCTCAGTTTTTGCAGATAATGAGCTTGATTCTAAATAATAGAAAACACATTTGCATATATTTTATTTTTTTTTAAATATCACTTAACTTGGCTGTTGGTTCTTTGGGATATTTTGCAGTTTGCAGCTATTAGCACTGCGTAGTTGTTGTATCTGAACTTGACTCAAACTGTTAMGTTTATTACCAAAAATTGTTTTTTTAATCCCTTAGCTTTGTGAAACAAAGTGTTAGAGAACGAATACATGYGCAGAAATGTCAGCAGTGAACACATTAAGCTTTCTTCTCTGTTCTATGAGTTTATAGTGTTGATTTTAAAGAAGGCAAATTACTACACAGTGCCAGTGTTGAAAATTCATGATTTGTATAACAAAAGAATTAAAAAGGTAGGGYATCTCACAGGAGGTCTTGCAGAGATCTATACAAGATAACTGAAAAAGTTGTATCTTTTGGGAATCTTTCTTAAGGTACCTTAGCACTGTGGAGAATCTCTTTCATAATTGTTCTAACATTATGAAGTTGTATGGCACAAGTAAACTTCTTGGAAATAACGTTGTGATGCCTCGTGAAAGATACTTTGATAGAGTGTTTGCCTTCCTTGTTTCCCGCTGCTCCCTTAYACAGGATGGAAAAGAATGTTTAGTTTGTTAGAATTCTCTGTAGCTGCTCACACATTCGCCCTGCAGTCCATCTTGGGAATAATTTTTTTTTTCCCCAAAAAGAGCGAAAAATATTTGTTAACACACAGTAATGTGCTACTTTTGCATAAAGCGGGAAATTCTTAATTGTGTCCTTATTCTTTTTATTAGATGCTTCCTTTAAATACTAATATTCGACTTGCATACTCGAATGGAAAAGATGATGAACAGAACTTCATTCAGAATCTCAGTTTGTTTCTTTGCACGTTCCTCAAGGAGCATGGTCAGCTTATAGAAAAGAGATTAAATCTGAGGGAAACATTAATGGAGGTAAGTTACTCAGTTTATTCAATTAGGAAAATATATTCAACATATATTAGTACTCATATCTCAAAGGATATATTACTAGTACACTCTTAAATCATCATGATTAATAGTTACTAGAAGACCAAGAACTCTCTCCTTTCCGCAAAAAATAAATCRCATGAATACAAGAATATTCCTGTAGATTAAGTGTTGCTTTGCCACTTTTAAAGTGAAATACTTCAGATACAATTCCATGTCCGCCAAAGCTGGTTTCTAGGATTCAGCACATACAGGAACATACGTTGTATCCTATGCTATTGTGTTTAGATCAGGCTGCAGAAATTAGATCTTGTCTCCTGTGTTGTAAGGCACAACTGTTAAATTCTTCTTAAAGATAGACATCTACAAAAGCCAGTTCTGAATATATTTGTACAATCTTGAAGTGTTTCACCATTTTTTTAGGTGATTTTGAAATATATAAAAAAAAATCATTTCTCTAATTTGTATTGCAACAAGACTTCAAAAGTAGCTTTCCAGGTAAACTAGTCCTCTCTGTAGTGCAGATGTAGCCAGTTCTCTGGAGTGGTTCCACTGATAGGTAGGAGCTGTGCACGCTGAGAACRAACTTGCATAGGTTACTGCAAGTTAAACAAAATGGGAAAATCTCACGAGGTTGTGGGGTTAGTGTTAGGCTGCCTGGAGTCCCTCTTSTGACAGTGCAGGTGTGAGTGTTGAGTCGGCTGTTTACAGTCTGACTTAAAATACTTCGAGTCACTGTAGTACCCGATCTCTGCAAGTGTTAGTACCCGGTCTCTGCAAGTCTTAGGTATATATCGGTGTTTCTTTTTCGTTCCCTGTGGGGCTACTGGCTCAGTACTTTGCCCCAAGGGGTAGAAGAAATGAACTAGGCTTAAAACGTTAGGCTGTGTAGTTATGACTTCTCCCATGGGGATCTTGGCCTTCACATTTTTGTCTTCATGCTGACTGTTTTGTCAGTGCTGTTGAAAACATTTTTGTAATGTTTTTCACTGAATGCTAGTGAGCAGTGTGGATTTGATATTTGTCTTCAGTTCTTAAGGATATGATGATCCAAAACAAAGCAGCAGTAGAAGTCTTGGGAATAAGTCACTGCCGCTAACTGCCAAGGTTATTTCTTGAGACGGTAAAACAAAATTCCCTGAGAAGGCTCCAGAGGCTGTAGTTTTTGAATATTTAAAGTCAAACTTTTTAAAGATTTCTAGACTTTAGTTCTAAAAGTTGGACCATAAATATTTTCAAAATAGTATCAATAAATAAGGCACTCTGTTTCCAAGTKGTTGCTCCACTGCTCGGAACTCTGATTTGTAAGTGATTTTACTGCAGCGTTAATGCCTTGTGTTCCTATGTGTTAGGCTAGTTCACCATCCTGTCAGCACTTGGAGAACAGAACTTGAAGCAATATAGACTTACCTTCAAAAATCGTTAGTAATCGTTTGTACAAATTGTATTTTTTCAGGCTCTTCATTATATGTTATTGGTATCAGAAGTTGAAGAAACTGAAATATTCAAGATTTGTCTTGAATATTGGAATCATTTAGCTGCTGAGCTGTACAGGGAAAGTCCATTTTCAACATCTGCGTCTCCATTGCTTTCGGGAAGCCAGCACTTTGATGTTCCTCCAAGGAGACAATTTTATTTGCCTGTACTATCCAAGGTAATCCATACTTAATTAAAGGTATTGTGAAGCTTTTGATACTGTTTTTGAGGCCAGGCATTTTGCTTCATTTCAGAAAATGTGTCCTGCTTTGAGCAGTTGATTCAAGTCTGGTCATTAAATACGCTGCAAATACCTTCTTTTTTGTAGATAGACTGAAGATGGGGACACTGGTAGATGATATATTTATCAAAACAATGTCCTAGCTTTTTTCAGATGGTGATTAAAAAGATGAGTGAAGTAAAAAAAACACATTGGAAGAGCTGTATTAACAGTTTCTTCAAACAGATTTAATGTTTGTTTCCCTCCATAGTAGCACTACAGGAACTTTTTAACCTTGTGATAGAATTGCTGTATAGGATTTGCTTAGTAGACTTACTAAATAATACCAATAGTTTCCTTTTTCATTGCTTTGCACCTTGGTTGTTTTATCTGTGTTTTCCCGTGAAGRTGTAGCTGGGTTTGGGTTGAGAAGCAGGCATATTCTATACTACCCTTCTTTTTCCTCATCTGACTAAATTTGATATAGCATTTAAAATATGAGTGTTAAAATTGTTAAGACTTGTGTGTTTTATCTGAAGAGAAAGAACTGTATAGATAATCTTTGAAAAAACCCA
This sequence comes from Nothoprocta perdicaria, assembly GCF_003342845.1. Lineage (NCBI taxonomy): Eukaryota > Metazoa > Chordata > Aves > Tinamiformes > Tinamidae > Nothoprocta > Nothoprocta perdicaria. The sequence continues at coordinate 175,853 of NW_020456232.1, read as the reverse complement.
TCGAAGTTCTGGAGGTTTACGTCATCTTTTCCACCCTCTGTACTTCCCAACTTTTCGATCCCTCCTTCGTGTAGACACAGAAGTCAGCAGGCACTGCTCTTTGTGGCTTTGTAGTTAGTGTGCTCCTTTATGTTATGTAGTTAGTGTGCTCCTTTATCCAACTTGCTGTTGATGAGGAAGAGCTAGTCCAAAGTGCTGAAAATGCCTGTTATATGATAGACTGCCCAGCCCGAGTGCTTTAGAAGCTGTGGAGCTACACGTGTGTGCTCTTGTTACACCTTGACTGACTTTAAACCTTTCTTTGTGAATTGCAGGTCCGGTTGTTAATGGTTAGCCGTATGGCGAAGCCAGAAGAAGTGCTAGTTGTGGAAAACGATCAAGGAGAAGTAGTACGAGAATTCATGAAGGATACAGATTCGATAAACTTGTATAAAAATATGAGAGAAACACTGGGTGAGTTGCAGCAGCAACTAGGTCTTGTCCTGTGGAGTTGCAGCAGCAGCGTGCATGTTATGGACTGCTAGCTTACACTCTGAATTACATGGGGACGAAATGATCACCAGCAATAGTACAAAATAGTACAAAAACTTGTAAGAGAGGAGTGTTTGGCGCTTTGGGGGTGGAAGCATGCAGTGCTCTTGTGTAACTTAACTGTTAAGTAGTCATAGCTAGTATTTGTATTGAAATTTTTAGTGGTGTTCCTCTCTTAAAATGCATCCATTCGAGTGAAATCTTTGGCTACTCCAAGATATTGCTTGGCAGCTTGGAGACTGCAGTCTGAAGATCAGATCAGATTTATAGATCATAYAACCTTATGTGGAAAACCTTAAGGTATATTGTAATTACTCCCTCTCCCACCCCAAAAAATCCATGCATTTAACATGCATTAAATGTAAATACCGTAAAGGAGCATTGTGTTCAGTAGTGAGTTTATGAATGAAGGGTTAAGAGTTCTGTGACAAAGGAAGTAAAAACGTCAAATATTTGCGGGCTTTTTAATTTTCATAGCTGTARTAGTGGCACTTGAAGTGCACCTGGTAGTTGATCTGTTTTTTTAATAGCTTTCTATGGGACTTTGTTTTTGTTTTGTTTTTTAAACTAAAACCTTTAATCTACTGCATGTCCTCAAACATAGATGTAGTTCCAGGTGCAGGACTGTTTGTAAAAGAGATGTAATTATCAAGTATTTCATTTCTAGTGTGACTTTACTGTTTACAGTATGCTATTTTAATAGAAGGTTCACTTTTCAAATAAATAATTTCAATAAAAAATACGAGAGTGCAGTGGAGAAGTTAGGATGGATTTTTACCATGCCACAACATGTTGAATCAGGTCTTAAATTACTTCTGACTCTCCGGGATTTAGAATTTTATATTGGATTAATCCTATTAGGGGCTGATGCAAATGTCTGTCCCAGTTGTGATGCATGAATCGTCCCATCTAGACTTGTTTAGGGGAGAGAAGCTTCTCTGTTCTAATGGTGAGTCATTGCAACCAGCCTGTTTAATGGCAGCACAAGAAAGAATAGAGGAAAATTATGGATTGACTACTTAAGTGCAATTCAATGTGCCTGATAGTTATTCACTMCTATATTTAACCTATAGGTCATGAACACAAACTCCTTTTGTTAGTGGCTTTACTGGTCTGATGCGTACACAAGACACAAGCTGGTTCAGACTTTCCACTGAGTTTGTGTAATAGGGTTTTTCTGAGATTCTTCAGGTCAGATTTAACATAGATTTTTTCCATTAATATTTGCTCACCATCTTTAAAACACAAATTCAAGAGATTTTTAATTCTTTAGTTCATAAGCTCAGGAGGGAAGCACTCCACTTAACAGAATTTGTTTCTTTTTCTTAAAAGAGCTTAATCTTGTCTGTTATGACCCAGGTTTTGCCTAAAGATGACAGGCATGTTTAATGTTAATTGTTTTTCAGTTTATCTTACACACTTGGATTATGCGGATACAGAACGAATAATGACAGAAAAGCTTCACAATCAAGTGAATGGAACAGAATGGTCATGGAAAAATTTGAATACCCTGTGTTGGGCTATAGGCTCAATCAGTGGAGCAATGCATGAAGAAGATGAAAAAAGATTTCTTGTTACAGTAATTAAGGTATCATTGTGCAAACCTGATGTGTCACACTTTGTAGCTTATGCTTAAGAAATTAAGTTYAAAAAAATAACACTGCTCTATGTTCTTCCTAAGATACCTTTGATATTACAAACAAGTTGCTTGGGATAATTGCTGGGAAATGTTAAATTCTGGATTTCAAGTTAGTAGGTTCTTCAGTCATTAACAGTGCGCTCATCCAAGTAGCCTTCTCACGGAATATTTCAGAGATTAGCTTATGAAGAAGTATTTTGGCAGGAAAAAGAGGGGAAATGAGAAAAAAGTGGGAAGGGATAGCTAAGGAACTAAAGGATGGTGGCAGTATGACCTGCACAACCTTGTTCTTGCACTCTTCTCATGCACGTTATATTTAACAAAAATTCCCTTTGGCTGATAAAATGAAAATGGCCAAATAGCAGGGTGCTAACTTGCTAAAACATTCCATACAGTTGCCTTGCCTGGTTTGCCTGAGACCTGTATAATTGCATCAGCCCAGTTTTGTCTCYCCCTTTTTCACTGACATTGAACTAGATATGATGGCCGTTTCCCTTTATCTTCAGTTTAACTGGTTATAGTATTTTATGGTTGATCTTACAAGGCTTGTAATTGAACTGGATAAACTTGGGGAGGCAGCTAAAAATGTGTTACTTTGTAGGATCTCCTGGGACTCTGTGAACAAAAGCGAGGAAAAGATAATAAAGCCATTATTGCATCAAATATAATGTATATAGTAGGTCAGTACCCACGCTTTTTGAGAGCTCACTGGAAGTTTTTGAAGACAGTTGTCAACAAGCTGTTTGAATTTATGCACGGTAATTATCTTTTTTCATTTATTTTTATTAAAAAGATACCGATGCTTATACACATGTATCTTGTGTACACCTGTCTAGAAGAAAAGTACAATGCAGTAACTGAGGTGGTTTTAATTTAGAAACCCATGACGGCGTCCAGGATATGGCTTGCGATACCTTCATAAAAATAGCACAAAAATGCCGCCGACATTTTGTCCAGGTTCAAGTGGGAGAGGTCATGCCGTTTATCGATGAAATCTTAAACAATATTAATACCATCATCTGTGATCTTCAGCCACAACAGGTACGTCTAATTCGAGGATGTGGGTGATATGTAGTAGTTACTAAAGATAATGAAAATGTTCCATAATGAAGTCTCTTTGGCAGAGGTTTAAGACCTAAATTGTATTCTTTATTTTTTTGAGAGAGTTATGGTACATACATCATATGTACATATGGTACTTAAAATACAAAACAGCAGATCAGGTTTCACTATGGAGATCTTYGTTGACAGGGAACATTAAAGTGAGTTTAATTGAAGTCTTGACTTCTGAAATACATTTTCACAACTAAATCATTTAAGATACTGAATCTAATTTTGTGGTTCTGATTTGGAAAAGATCCTGCCATTATGACATACAGCTCTTTTGGGTGCAAGGAAAACAAGGGCCCTACACCTAAGGAGGGCAGTAGCTCACAGAGTAAGAGTAGCGCACACACAYATACTGAGCATGTGGTGCAGTAAAGCTTCGGGCAGAGCAGGTCTGGTGTCTGCAAAGAAATACTTTAAGGAGTGGTGGCATCTAGTCTTCAGTTTAAATGCTTGACCCCCCGCCCCATTATATTCGGTTGTAACTTTTATATGTAGGTCTTAAGTCAGCCTAAGGTTCTATAAAATAATTAAACGGAGCTGTAGTCTAGGAAAAATTAAATAGCATGTCCCTGAGCTTCCTCATTCTGAAATATGGTGCTTTTTTCTAGGAAGCAGAATGAAGGAAGACTGTAGGATAAGGGACTCTGGGATAGTTGGGTTGAAGGGAAGGGATTGAGTCTTACTTTGTACGTGAAGGAAATTATGAAGTCTTTTAGTTCTTTCCTTAAGTTAGGTGGGAAAAAGGTACATACAGAGAAATTCTGTTTTCATCCATGGCTATACATTGATTGTAAAACACTGTTTACTTGTTCCATTTTTAACCTACCTGTTTGATTTGTTATTCCAATTAGGTGCATACGTTCTATGAAGCAGTCGGATACATGATTGGGGCACAGACAGACCAGACTGTACAGGAGCATCTGATAGAAAAATATATGTTGCTCCCTAATCAAGTATGGGACAGCATAATTCAACAGGCAACAAAAGTAAGTCCATAAATTTATAAGTGTTCTGTGTTCTGATAAAATTGACTTCTTCCGTCACCAGATCGCTTTTTCCAGATTGCTTTTTCACGTGACGTTGCCTTAGTTGTACATATATGGTGGTAGACTTAATGGTGAAAGTGGTGACTTAACATGATACTAAAAATGTTACTTAGAGAGGAACTTTAAATGACAATGTCTTGGTTTTATTATAGTTCGAAAGGCCTGTTTTGTGYAATTTCAAGTAGTATGTTTATTTAGGGAAAAGCAATTTTGAGTGGCTGCTTCAGGGTTTGGGGGGGGAAATAGTTTATTTAGAATAGTTTATTAAAGGAGAGTTTATTAAAGGAGAGTGTACAACTCTCCTTTACCTGACTCACAAGTGAAATTTTTTTCGAAGTAGCAGAAAACATGAAATGCTAAAAATGTAGTTCAATTTTTTCTCTTCAATCACTCTCTTAAAGTATGCTTTTATTCCTTTTTTCATTTCTCCTTGTCAGTCCTCCTTGTCAGAGGTGGATCCCTTTGGACTTAACCAGTTATCCCGAAATTTAATGAAACTTTAGTTACTCTTCTCACTTTGACTTCCTTCTTAACAATGAACAGAGACTGCCTCTCCTTTTGAACTGTGTGTCCCTTCACTTCTTGATCTTACTCCTCATGTGTTGGTTTCCCCCTGCCTTACACTCRAATAGTGCTTGTACTACTGCAAAAACTTTTGTAGGAGAGCAAAATACAGACAACTCAAGATTAATCCTGATTCTCAGTTTAAAGGAGAACGGCAAGTGCCATGAGCTTAAAAAAAAAAAGTATTATATAACTGTTGTATTGATACATATTTCAGCATACTACATAATGGAAATTATTTGAAGTACCACTTTTTTTATGAAAAGCTGAAGGGCAATTTTATTCACTAAAGAAAACAAAATACTCTTTTTCTTCAGAATGTTGATATCTTAAAGGATCCTGAAACAGTTAAGCAGCTGGGTAGCATTCTGAAAACAAATGTAAGAGCATGTAAAGCAGTTGGCCACCCCTTTGTGATTCAGCTTGGAAGAATTTACTTAGATATGCTGAATGTGTACAAGTGCCTAAGTGAAAATATTTCTGCAGCTATCCAGGCTAATGGTAAGAACTTTTCTTGTTTTCCTTGAAATTGGGGACAAATAATGCATGTTATCAAGTTTCAAAGTATGTTAGAGAGGCAAGCGAATTTTACTGCGCTCTTTGCACTGTTTGGGCAAGTGAGGGATTGCTGTGAAAGTGTTTGCTTAGATTTTCTTGCTAACCAGATGTTCTCTTATTCAAATAACAAACTGCTGTGATTTTAGAGGGAAAACAACTATAAGCCAGAAAGCTTGGGGAAGATACTAAAACCAACAGATAGTTAGAAGAATTAACGTGCAACCTGTTGAGACAAAGTTCTAGCATATGTTCTTTTATCTTGCTCTAGTTTTACATATGGAAAAGACTATCTTTGAATTCTTTTTTTTTTTTTTATTTCAAAAAGTGATAGTAGGGCTTTGGTGTATGGTACTTTGCAACTAAATAGTTTTATTATAGGAATATAACTGTAGTTAAGATCTCCGTAGTTAAGAAGTGAAAAAAAYAGACTTGTCACTGGTGACAGAAAATTATCACTTACCAATCATAATGTTACTAACTGAGGCGGTCCCGTGTCTGTGGCATGGGCTGCTGTGGCCATTCGCGACCCAGTCAAATGAGTCAGTCGGTGAGTTTTTCATCTGTGTTACTTTTCTATGCACTTTTCTAATGAGTGCAGATCATCTTTGGAAACATGAGTGTTAAATGAAACTTTGGTGTAACTGAACAGCCCCTTGACTCTGAAGTAGCATCTCAAATAGAATTGAGAGAAAAAAATGGCAGTGAAATCAGCACCTGTTGACCCTGCAGCAATAATGGCCACAGTTTGTCCTTGTAAGAAACCATCAAGTTCAGAAAGCAGTAACTGGGTCTGTAACTAGTCGGTAACTAGTTCAGATAGGATACCCTGTTGGCAGCTAGGTGATAGTGCTCATCTCAGAGTGTGTTTTCACAACTGGTTTTAGTTTGCCTGAGATGGCTTTAATGCCAGGACGAGCAGTCCTAGCTGCTTGTCCTGGGCTGAGTTCTTACAGTGTTTCCCTTGAATGTGCCATAATGGTTATGTGACTGTGCAGGAACARTCAGATCTTGACTACACACGTAGGTTGCTGTCCCTCTCCCCCATCACTTAAGAATGAAATATAAGCTTAGTCTAAGTAGTTAGGTGATTTATTTACCTCCGAAGTAAGCAGTAGCTTTTTGGGTTTTTTGAAGTGTAGGTACTGAAGGCATTAGTTCTATAATGCTGAATGGCCTCTGGGAGCTAGAATGGAGGTAGTTTTACACAAAATGTCTTTAATATTCTTTGGGKTTTTTTTGAATATTTAAAAAGCCAYTTCAGTCTCACTATTACCAATTTAAGTTAACTTTTTGATGCAAATTACATGGAATATAATTAGTTGTGTATAATTACATAAAAAAAWATAATAACAATTACAGCTAAATACAAATTGCATGGAAAATCACCTTACTTGCATTAACTGAAGCTTTAAAATTTAACAGGTGAAATGGTAACAAAGCAGCCACTGATCAGAAGTATGAGGACTGTAAAAAGGGAAACCTTGAAGCTAATTTCTGGCTGGGTGAGCAGGTCCAATGATCCTCAGATGGTAAGTAAATGTATCTTATGCTCATTTAAATGTATTAATAAGACAGAATTTGGGAGAAGTTCTTTGTTCTAGAAGTTCTTTGTCTGGCTAAATCAAGTGGGTTACAGGAATTTGTTTTAAGAGGTCTGTAATATATAAAAGCAATGTGAGGTATGTCTGAACTATATTTAAAATGGTTGAGCTTTAGCTTAGTATTCTGAAGCAGTGGGACTTAAAAGAATTCTGCCGATGCTACTGCTGATGGTTCTGGGAGTGAGGGGTAGTTTACGGCTCTGTTTAATGTATTTCAACTTACAGGAAACATTTTTTCCCTTGAGTAACTAGGCTATTAACTTGACTACGTATTGTTTGCCAAAGTTTTTATTAAATGACTATGTTATAACCACGGCTTGCTCTTTTAATTAGGTAGCTGAAAACTTTGTTCCTCCCTTGTTGGATGCAGTTCTCATTGACTACCAGCGAAATGTTCCAGCTGCTAGAGAACCTGAAGTACTTAGTACCATGGCTATCATTGTAAACAAGCTGGGTGGACACATTACTGCTGAAATACCTCAGATATTTGATGCTGTTTTTGAATGCACACTAAATATGATCAATAAGGTATTTAYATTTAAACCCCAGATAAAGTATCTCCCTAGTGAATCAAGACCAAAAAAAAAAAAATTGTTCTGAAGTCTGTCTGTCTACTTGCATATCTTGGCTTGGTAGCCTTAAAAATTTCTTGGTTTTAGTTTTCGAATCTCTAGTATATATTTTTTGTGTGTGTCTGATCGGCAAGGCATGCTTCTGGAAGCAACATTTTACTTAGTCCCACTTTAATGTCAAACTAACTGCTAAAATRTCAGACTTCCAAATACAGCACTTATCAGTCCCTTGAGTATTTCCACCTTAAATATCACAGCTGTGCAATTTTACTGTAGCCTGTGATACAATTTTGCATAAGACTGAAGCAGTGCCAGGTGAATTAGTGCCACTTTGCAATAATGTATAACAAGAAATTGTCCCTCTGCTGAGTGTAACATAGATTCTTAGCTGCATCGACACCATCTGTCTGCCTGCTTATCTGTGGAACGAGAAGAGATTAAGGTTTTACACTAACAAAATGTGGCTCAGCCAGTTGTTGTTGTTGTTAAATATTTTTTAAATACAAAGGTTTGGGGGGGCTGGGGTGGAAATGTGTAGCTCTAAGGAACTATCTTTGCTTTTTCACTTATGGTCACTTGAGCCTGGGGTCTAAATGTTGTTTGTGTAACTTTTACTGAATTGGATCGTGCTTCAACAGGGTGTCTTGTGAAAGCTATTTCAGCCATTCAGGAAACCTGAGGTTTTTTTCCTCTTTTCTTTTCCTCCCATCCTAGGACTTTGAAGAGTATCCAGAACACAGAACAAACTTTTTCTTACTACTCCAGGCTGTAAATTCTCACTGCTTCCCAGCATTCCTGGCCATTCCACCTGCACAGTTCAAACTAGTTCTGGATTCCATTATTTGGGCTTTCAAACATACAATGAGAAATGTTGCAGATACAGGTAAATGGGAGTTACAAGGGTTGTTAAATATACAGGCTCCTTCCATCTAGTAATATCAATTATATTTTTGAAAGTTTACTGCTGCATTTTTTTTTTGCATCTCTAGTTTCTTACATCTCTTTTTTCAATCCAGCTTCATCTTGTGATTTGGATGCTTCTTCTGTAGTTTATTAGCATAAAGTAATATTCTTTCCCAGCTTCAAGTTGCAAACCAGGTTTATATTACAGCTAAAATGTGTGGATAGTGTTTCACTACTGTAGGTATGAGAGAGCACTTCATTCCTGCTTGTTTTCTTTTCTGAGTGGTGACATTTTGTGAAACTGAACTGATGCATCAGTGCTTGCAAAGACATCAGTGATTGTAAGGAGGGGGACTGTGCTTCCTCTGGACAACAGCAAAATGGTAAATTCAGTGTGAGGCTTAATTAAGCAGTTGAGGGTATTCAGCAGACTTCAGTAATTAAGAAATCCTCCAGAATCTGAGTTTTAAAGAGGAGCTTGGAGAAGTAATGCACTTTTCTTAAATTCTGAAAATATTGTAGCATTGTGGCTTCTTTGATCATCTCAACTGCTGACTAAGAGAAGGTGGTTGTGAGGCTGCTGGATTTTAAAAAAACACGAACAGATGTCACTACTTTTTTGTTTAAGAGTTTGGAAAGGATAAAGGGATCAAGATGACTCTTCCATTATTTTTTGTATAATTCTGAAAACYGGCACATTTTCCCTTTTAAAGTGARTGAATAAATATTTGGTAGAGGGTTTCTCCCTGTTTCATTAACAGCAATGAAGTGATATGGTTGGTTTGTTCAATTCAAGGCATCAGACATCAAGTAACCAAATCGGAGCTCCTTGTACGCAGTGTGTGCAGCCCTCTCGTGGCTGCCTAAGGAAATGTCTGGGAAAATCCCCAGGTTTGCAATGACACAACGATTTCTTTGGATATTTATATCACTTCGGAAAAAGCAAGAAGATGCTTAAAGGTTTTACTGTTCTTTGGTTGGTCAACTTGGTTTTTATTCATATTTTTCCAGGGCTTCAGATACTTTATACTCTACTACAAAATGTTGCGCAAGAAGAGGCTGCAGCCCAGAGTTTTTATCAGACGTATTTTTGTGATATTCTTCAGCACATTTTCTCAGTTGTAACAGACACCTCGCACACAGCTGGTAAGGATGGATATATGTAAATGTGTGAATCACTTGATGAAAACATTCCTTTCAAATTTCAAACTAACTTTGTACATTGTGTTCTAAATAATAACTGTATATGTGTACCTTTGGTCTGTTCAGGTTTGACAATGCATGCATCAATCCTTGCATACATGTTCAACTTAGTAGAAGAGGGAAAAATAAGTACTCCATTAAACCCTGGGAATCCAGTGAACAACCAAATGTTTATTCAGGAGTATGTTGCAAATCTGCTCAAATCCGCTTTTCCTCATCTGCAAGAGTAAGTGAGCTGTGGTTATTTACTACTTTTAAGTGGGTTCATATGTGTTGAAATACTAACTTACATGTTTACTTTTAGTGCCCAGGTTAAGCTGTTTGTAACAGGACTCTTCAGTTTAAACCAGGATATTCCTGCTTTCAAAGAACACCTAAGGGATTTCCTGGTACAAATTAAGGTATGTTTGGCATGCTTTTTCAAGAAACAAAAAATAATTGTTCAGCAGAACAATTGTTGGAAACTAATTGGACCATTTCCTGAGTAGGCRATATAAGTCTACCTCTATGTAAAACTGTAAAAAAAGCTCACGTAAATAGCTTGATAGGGTCTGTGGATGAAAGATCATTAAATCTATTTTAGTAAGATTTACTTATATACATTAAATTTAACATATCAGTGCTTTATTCTGTGTGCCTGTAATCCATAGTTTTAAGATGGTGGTAAAATTTACTCTAGCGAGAGATACAGCAAACAGATTGTTAAAAGAGTGGTCTTAGGAGAATAAAGAGTGTTTCTGCTTGGGATGTAAGCGTGGTTTGAAACTTCACAGAATTTTTTGATTTTTCATTTTTCCAAAGATGATAAGAGTTCTAGATGACTGTAGGAAGGAGCTCATGGAAATAATGTGGAAAATGTATTTCAAAGGTTTTTTTTATTAATTTTTTTTTTTATGGTACTACTTTAAATTATGGTATAGACCAAGAACAGGTTTAATAGAGCATCCCATTCTGTAGTAGTGAAAACCTTTAATATGTTGCTTTCCTTAATCTTCTTCTATTTTATAAGAGCAGAAGACAAGCATGCAGTATGTCAGAAATATTTTTCTGGACTTTGGAAGCTTAGTATTTTCTAAAGCACTTGACAATGAACTAACAGTTTTGTGAATTGCACAGGAATTTGCAGGTGAAGACACATCAGACTTATTCTTGGAGGAAAGAGAAACAGCCCTTCGGCAGGCTCAAGAGGAGAAACATAAACTGCAGATGTCTGTCCCTGGCATCCTTAATCCACATGAAATTCCCGAGGAGATGTGCGATTAAAAACAAAAAATAATAAAACAAGTTATGCAGTTTTCTTTCTGTACAGCTACTTTGTTGTGATAGAAGAAAACAGCACTTGGATATTTGTTGACCAAAATGATGCCAATTTGTAAATTAAAACGTCACCTAGTGGCCCTTTTTCTTATGTGTTTTTTGTATAAGAAATTTTCTGTGAAATATCTTTCCATTGTTTAAGCTTTTSTTTGGTCATCTTTATTTAGATTTGCATGAAGTTGAAAATTAAGGCATTTTCAAAATATTACTTCATGCCCATTTTGTGGCTAAGGGGAAAAGAGGCGAAACATAACTTGTTAAAAGACTATATTGCAAAATTATACAATTTCCTGTAAGAGTATCAATTTTTAATTTGGGATCATTTTCTTTCTAGCCTGCCCTGCAGCCTAGGAGAAAAGGTAATGAGTAAAACGAATTAATTGTTAAGCAGAAAATTACAGTGCTGCATTTTTTTGAACCGTTAGCAGCTTTCTGGACTGAGTGGTAAGGCTAGGCTACATGTATTTGCAAGTTGTATGGCAAGTTTGCAGCAAGATCATGTGCATATCATCCCATTGTAAAGCAACTTCTAAAGAGTATGGGAACACAGTACAGTTAGTTATTTTTACACAGTTCTTTTGTTTTTGTGTGTGTGCTGTCGCTTTGTCGACAACAGCTTTTTGTTTTCCTCAATGAGGAGTGTTGCTCATTTGTGAGCCTTCATTAACTCGAAGTGAAATGGTTAAAATATTTATCCTGTTAGAATAGGCTGCATCTTTTTAACAACTCATAAAATAAAAAAAAACTCTGGCTTTTGAGATGACTTATACTAATTTACATTGTTTACCATGCTGTAGTGCTTAAAGAACACTACTTAAAAGCAAAATAAACTTGGTTTACATTTATTTTTCTTTCTTTGGCTTATTCTTTTATTGGATAAAAATGCTGTGATCATATTAAAGACTCGTATCCTGAAAATGCAGGAAAAGTCCCTTGATCTAGGCAATTGCTTGCTGCTTCTGGCTTGCCCGATCTTCAGGACTTTTGAATATGCTTGAAATAAGTTGTAACATGAATTAAGTTGGGTTCCATTTGAAAGTACGGTAGCTATTTTGACTTACCTCCATGAATAGATATTCCACAACAAATTATTATGAAATGCCAGGAATAAGGTACTGTTGCTCTATATATGGACACTTTGAAATTAATTACAAAGAGGTATTGCACTGTATCTTGACTAAACAAGTGATACTAATGCATATAAATAAATAGGTAGGCAAGATCTACAGTTATTTTTCTACCTAAAGTTTTGTATTTAAATGATTTCCAGAGACTTATGAAGTACTGATACCAAAAGCAAACCATATGAACACTAAGATTGTGTACAGTCTTGGCTTCCCCATTTTTGTAATGTTTCTCCTCTGTCTTCTAGCAGCTATTTTTCTTTTTCACAGTTTCCATTTATTTGGTGTCTAATCCTAGGACTGTTACTATGATGCAAAGCATAGCCATTCATGCAGAGCTGTAAAATAAGGTTAGACAGTTGGTGGTGTTTTATGTAAGTTTGGATACTGTAGTTGCCTTTGTGCTGTACATTAATTTTGAGATAGAAGTGCATGAGTTAGCGGTGTTCACGTAGAACCTAGCTGTGACCAGGGTGTTTCCACAGTCGCCAGCACTTGCCCCATTCTGTTTCTGAACATGTGTTTGCTTCCTTTAGTTGGCTCTAAAAATAAGCAAACAAAAAGCCAAGCCATCCCTGCCTGAAGATGATCRGGCAACACAAACAGTGCGAGTTGGCAGCACTGGCCTTTGGAAGGGACAGGTTCTCCTCAAGGCCCTTAAACGACTGGACTTACAATACAGCCTACCAAAATTCTTTTGATAGTTGCAAAAGCCATTTCTTTCCCTTTAAGAGAATACATTTTGAGTTTTCCATGTCTTTCTGTCCTGTTGAAGTGGAGCTTTGTTACATTCTGCTAATGCAGTATCACCTGTCATAAGCAGTTTGAAGTTTTTTTCTTTAAAAAAAATAGTAAAATACTGTTGAAGGACTCATCTGTCATGGACATACTACATGGCTTGTGAACAGGTTGAGAGTTGCAGCATTAGAGCTACAGCCTAGCAAAAGCTTATTGCAGCTATGCAGGCTGCCATCAATCCATTAGGAAAATACATTTTATTAAAGATGGAACTAGCACCGACAGCATGGCTTGAGGATGATTATATTCGACAAGTAGCGGAAATAAAACTGAATTAGTTTGGATATAGTGGCATTAACATTGTGTCGAAAGCGGTTTTGAAAGAAGAAGGCGGCACATAGGCCTTTATGCATGTTACTTTTCTCCACATTTAAGATTGAAACACGTCTGTGAAGCTGATGGTCTGATATTTACTGGAAAACTAATCCAAACTAAATTCTCAAGCAGCCTATTTGAAATATATTTTTGAAATAGTTAATCCAGAGAAGAATTGTTTCATTATTTTGATACATTTTTCAGATTATCTAATAAAATGTTAATTTTAGTTTCACTTCCCTTTTAAATCTAAAAACTTCACTGTGGTCTTAACTTGTTATCTTAAGAATTGGTGCCTTTCACTGATCTCTGCAGGTGCTTTTGCAGGGTTCTGGATACCATTAAAGATTTGACTTGTGTGTGTGTGCGCGTATTTCTAGTGCAGTTATCCCAAATGTGGAAAATTGACATTGTACATCTTAAACAGGACTGGTTCTAATGCACACTCTGTAAATAAGAATAAATGGATAAAAAGCATGAACCATCATATAAACATACGTAACTTGTAATTATATGTAAACCAATGTTTACTTTGCATATTTCTTTACAGATTTTTTTGAAAAATATGTACTCCAGGTACATTCATAAACAAATACTACAGGGTGTTTTCTGTGTTTACATGAATTGATTGCCTATTAGCTGATGAAAACATCCCCAAATACTTGTTTCAGGCTACTATGATGTGTTTGCTACTGTAACTGAAGCAGATTATTTTCCAAAGCATTTTAGGTTAGATTTTTTTTTTTTTAACTTGAATAATTCGTGTGTGTTCATCTGATTGGTTAAGTGACCTATTTTCCAATAAAGCTAATATTTATGCAAAAAGCTTTATAAATGCTTATCTCTGAAGGAAGCTCGAAGAGTTATTTCCAGTAGTTTTCAGCTCTGGAAAGACAGTAGGACTTAAGCTGTGGGTTTCTTTATGAAAGATTAGGAGGGTGTTGCAAATAACACAGTATTGAAGTGCTGAGTGACTAACAAAAATGAGAAATTTGCAGTGAAGTGTTAATGAATCGGGGATAGTCTTTCCCTTCGGAGGAGCAGTTATTGATGATCCATGAGTTCTGTAGATGGAAGGCTACCTTTGTATTTGCTGAAAGATGGAAATTTAGGTCCCTCTCGCCTTTTCCCCCACTTTCTTGGTTAGTCTTCAGATGTAATAGAGCAAAACAGAAGTACTGAATATTGTTTTAAAAAACAGCACGGGGATTAAAATAAGCTAAATAGCACATCGTTTCCCTATTCTGACAGTTAAAAATATAACTCTACGCTTGCTTTCTGGGGACTTTTTTTTTTTTTTTTAATCTTTCTCTCCAGGCGTCCAGATATTTTTGCTTGTTTAAGGCTGATTATAGCCAATGACAATCCCTCTACCTGAGGGGTTTATTTTTAAGAAGCCCTTGGGTAAATGGGTTTCCTTAAACATTTTGCATACAGCTCACCTTAAAAATTATTTTAAATACCTGGAATCACTGATGACTGAGAATTGAGGGGTAGGTGGTTTGCAGAAGTATCTTTTAGATGTGAAAATACAGCAAGGTGTTGTAACTTAGAAGTATGAATATAAAGTCTAAATGCYCCATTGTCCAGTCTCTAAATTGTTTGTATTACAGCTTTTGTGATTATTATTGGCAGGGCTGGAGAAAGATGGTGCGCGACTTTAGTTTATAAGATAAAGTGCTAAGAACCATAATGGGTCAAAAAAAAAGTAAACTTGGTGTTTCCTGGGAAAATAATGACAGTCGATAATTGATAAATAGTGGATATATATGGAGTGTCGTCCTTTCAGCCCTTCAAATTGTATTTTGATCCAGGTGGATGGGGCCAGAATAGCCCTGCTAATACTGCCCAGCAACAGAACCTAGGGAAGCAGGACAGTCTCGGCAAATTTGCCTTCAGCTGGATCAGGCTTGTGTGGTTTTCAACTTATTCCTGCTTGTTCCTGACTGTCAGTTCAGTAACACTGGGCAGGCTACCTCGTGGAGTCAGCAGCATCCTGAAATACTTAAATGGGCCAAATTTACTGAGTACCTGTTGCTTTATGCTCTGAGTACCTGCTGCTTTATGCTTTATAGGAATTTTCCCCCATTTGTAATAGAATATTCAGCCTCTTTGTCATCTTTCTTCAGACAGTTGACTTTGTAGGTACACACACACATGTCTGTCCTGTATGTTACCATAGGTTTTGTCCATGGATGTGTGTCTGTCTCTGCCTGCGAGTGCTGCTTTGTGCGACGGGAGGGAACAAGGACATGGGAGCGTTAGGAGGGCGGGCGTTGCAGAAGTGTTTCAGAAGTGAAAAGCCACGGCGAGAGTAAAAAGTAGAAGATGAAAACGGGAAGGGGTGAATAAACGGGAAATAGTCTAAATCAAATGTGAACAATGAGCTTGCTTTGGRTGTCCAGGCAAAACCCTGGATGGTCTTTTGCAATTATCACATTATATGATGCAGGAGAGTGGTCTTTCTTTTTATCATGAACATATTTTACATTTTACTACAGAGAAGAAAAGTTCTTTGACAAATCTTCCCACAGCCTCCTACTTGAGAGTTTTTACAACTTGTCTCCCGCTGTCTATCACAAATCCAGTAATTTCTGCAGAGACTACTGGCTAATCCGGGCTGGAGGACTGAAAGAGAAAAACTCATTTTCTCCCGAACAGAACTACCTAATAAACTGAGGAACTGACCCTGTAGCCCGCGTAGTGCTGATGCTGCTCGCTTTAACGTCTGCTAACGTCCACAAGGGCTATGTGGGAACAGAGAGATTCAAACAAAAAGCTTGACTAAATTTCTAACCTCAACTGCTACAGCGCGAGCAGGCTTGGAGGTACCACAGGAACCTCTCTGAGGTGGGAGTTGGGCTTGTTTTCCTGGTTGCACTGTGTGATTCTCACCACACCCAGGAGCTGGTACTAACATTTGTTGGAATGCAGGTTATTTTGCATTCCAATAAATGTGACAAAGCAACACACACAGCCTCACCACTAGTATATGACAAGTTATGGCGTAATTTACATTACCAGAAAGTTTGATTGTATTCTTATTATTTAGGRGACATCAAACTGATTTTCTGTCTTCACAAGGTGCTGTGATAGTGAAGTCTAGACGTGAAGTTTATTATATATGTGTGTGTGTGTATATATAATGTTGATTACTAGTGTAATGAAAGTATGACACTTTAATTTTAAAATGCAATGGTAGAATTTTAAAGACAAGCATGTAATTTCAAACATTCCTTTACACTTTCATTACTAACTTTACAGGTGGGGATTTATTTCCTTTAGTGAAATGAAGGATTTTGTTGGCAGTGGATTTCAACTTTTCCAGCATTGTTTCTGACYAGAGGCCACAGATCTAACAGGACTGGCTGGAGTCTCTGCAGTTAACAGTCCCATAGCAGAAATGGCCATATAAAACTCATACTTGCTTTTCAGCTGTCACAGCTTCCATCTCCSATTACCATCTCCTGAAATCGGGAGCAGTTTACTTTTTGTCATAAACTGTGGCAGCAGAGCAATAAATGTGTAACCTGTTCAACTGTCACAACAGCGCAAACAGAAGAAACTTGAGTCATCAGGGACAAAGCTCTGCCTGAAGTTGTCAACATGACTAACGTGAAAAGTTTATCAGTTACGTGTTCCACATTCACTACTCTGTATGTGCGTTCACATACAAAATCAGGTGGAGAAACACAAGCTATGAGGCTTAAATCTTCAAGCTGCGGTTACTGAAGCGATTTGACTTTTTCAGAGCAGTAGCTCTGAAGTGGGTATCGCAGCTTTCCCTATTTCCATCTGCAAAAGCTCAATTAAACAGCAATTCTGGGCTTGATTTCACTGCTGTGTGAGCTACAGAGCTGATGAATAGCCAGGATTTTCCTGACCCATTAATGAAAAGTATTTTTCCTGTTACTAGCACTGAATCTGCTTGTAGTGACAGTACAAGGGAAGAGAAGGTTCAGTCAAGGGAAGACCTGTAGCAGCACTGACTCAGATRGACCTGACCTGCTGCAGACCTTCAAGCTGAGAAAAAAAACCACCTCCTCCCTCATTCTTGCTGTCACGAGGTGGAGTTTTGTCTTTGAGTAGGACAGATTCCTGTGCAATTCAGGGTGCAGGAGCAGTGGCAATGACCAGCCCTAGCTTCTCAGGAGTCGTAAGTTTCGGTTTAGAGTTTTATATTTGCTCAGGGTTTGCATTTATCTTCACTTCTTTAGAACCGTGCTGGCAGTTTACTAGAGCAAATGTTTCCAGACTGCGAACAGTATCACAGTCATGGGAAGGAGAGAGGGCTCCCCTGGAAGCAGACAACCCTGCAATGATGGTATATATGAGGGAAGAAAAGATTAGGAGGAAAAAGCAATGGATGGAATTGCTGAAAGCTTAGGGTCATTACAACCAGTACTATTAATGTGTGCAGTTCAAAGAATGTGCCTGGCAGTATTCCAGTCAGCACAAAAATAGGAGGGAATCAAGGTCACCCATATTCTTCTGTTGTATTCATTGAACTTGGTGTGTGATATCATGCTTAAGACGTCCTTTTCCTTGTGCTGACTCCGGTGTTCATGTGGCTGTGCAATCAGACCAAAGAGCTGATCTGTCTGAAAAAGAATCGTTTAAGATGTTTTAGTAGTTAATTTTAGATCGCTGATCAAATCAACTGCAAGGCCTATGTAAGGAAGGAAGAGGGGAAAGAAAATTACAAATTCAGAACAGATTCTGCGGATTGTGGAGCCACAGTTTTTATTGAAAAAAAAAGGTGTTTGTTTTGGCAGATGCAGGCAACTCACTTCACTCTCTCAGTCGCCCCCTATGCCACTGATTCATTCCATGTTAATGGGAAAACTTCTGCAAGATGACATTAAAGGTTAAGGAAGTGAATAAGCATGATTTCTTGAAGATGCAATTTTTATACTATTGTGGTATAAAGTAGTTAAGATGCACTCTAGGCTTCTCTTTGCACAGATCTAACTTCAGTTTTAATAGTGGTAAGAAGTAAAGGATATTCTAGCAAACAAAGACTAATGTTACTCACAAATCTGTATGTGGCATATTGCAAAGAGAACTCAGTAACGCTACTTCCGTGAAATCCAGGAAGAAAATTACTTACAAAAGAAAGATGACTGAAATAAACCCATAGACCTTAGGAAGTGAGTACAGTGGCAAGTGAAAAATTATATGTTACATATATGACATAAGAACATCTGATCTCTCTTTGAAAGATAGTAGGATTTGAAAACGATACTTTGAAAAACAAACGTGGCTGGAACCATAATTTGAGAACAGGCATATTTCAAGTTATAACAGTTGAGACTGCTCTTTTATTCTTCCATTATACAAGTCTTCAGACTATCTTGAGGAAACCACACAATCAATGGTGGCTTTATATGGCCCAGTGCAGCCGTGCCATTTCAATAACCAAACCGCCACACCTATTCCTTTAGACAATACATTGTTTAGAAAAGACTAAGAATGTCAGGAATCAAAATAACTTCAAGTGACATATAACAAGAAAGATCAGTAAAACTTCCAAAGARCAAAGGGCAGCTGATCTCTGGAAAACTGAGTCTAATAATAGCACTTTAAAAATTCAGGAAAGCAATCTTAAAAATAAAACAATAGGATAACTTTAAAACAGAAATGAGCAAGCTTGCAAAAAAAACATGCAATTTATGGGACTTTTCATCTTTTATAATCTTTTATTGACTGCCATTTTAAAGCTATTAGTACAGAGCATAGAGAAAGTTACAGATAAGGAAATGTATCTGTGGTTTTAAACAGGGCAGTATTGTTTCTAAAGACAAGGGAAATAAGGTAACTATTAAAGACTGGGAAAAAAAGAAGCTGTGTTTGAAAAGGAAACAATATATTTTTTTTAAATGTATTTGGTGTTAATATAGTGCCTGGTGCCAAGATGGGGAAATGTTCATGATCTCAGAGATATTCCTTGGACTGGCTCCATATTGCAGGATTTTGATGCTAAAGTCACACTAKGATAAAGACAAATCATATCTCCTACATTTCAGAAAGAATAGGTTCTCCTTCAAATTATCTCTAATTATCAGTGCTCCAAATTTGAATGGGTGTTGCTTACTGCACCTGAGTGAGAGGCAATATGAATCCACCATTAACAACTAGCGTTTGGTCTTGAAAATTGGTGTGTGTAATTTTTTTTTTTTTTTTTTTTTTTTTTTTTTTACTTATTTAAGAAGCTTGAAGATCCAGCTGTGAGATGGCAGGCTGCATCTCTTGTTCAGCAGTGAGAGGTCATTAGAATAAGCAGTGCTGGCTGGAGGGTCATCTGGAAGACTTGATCCTCTCCCAGTAAGAAGAGAGCTATTTGGGTAAGTGATTGGTATTACCTTAAACTCAGAATTTAGAGTTAGTATCTTTATAAATTGGCAAGGTGCATAATTTTCACACACGCATTTTTACCAAGAAAAAGATTCCAACATGCCCACAAAATATAGCTTCTTAACCAATCCAAGCAACTCACTATTTAAACTTTGCTCCATACTAAATATATGCTTACGAGCACTAAATAGATTCACTTCCTAGAACAACATTGTTRGGTGCAATTAAGACCTCTAGATTTTTAAATAGGTGTTTACCTTTAAAAAATCCCTCAAATACACCTTTAGGTTTATAACGATGAATACTGTTATTATTTATGTACAACATGGCTTGAAAAAAAAACAATGCAGTGCAATTTTTAATATTTGCTCATAGTTCTTCCCATCTCTTTCACTGGTATGCTTTGTTATACTTAGAAGTTCTGGTTCAAAAATATTTGTTAATGTCACGTGAATGAAAAGGGCAGCCATCAAGGAAAGTATTTCTCACTTAGAGAAATTATTTTTTTCTGTATTAGTTTAGTAGAGTAAATGGAACTTGCAGCTTGCACAGACAGGCTTTGGACGAGGCATTGTAGAATGCAGTTATTCGTGTTGGCTAACTTGGAAAGTACTTGAAGAACAAGCAGCAATAAGACAAACAATTAACAAGTAACTCATTCGAGCAGTCCTTTGTCTTCCACAGTTGCAACAAACTAGGTATATAGCTACAATAACTTCCTTTTTTAAACTCTATTAGCTTCATTTCAGTTCCTTGTTGTCTTAAGCAAATGATGCCTTGATTATTGTTAGGAGAAAAGCACTCTGTGCACACTGTGTGGAGTGTTGTATGTACAGCAGCCAGGGTTATAATCACAGCTGGGATTAACATGCACAAGGGCAATCAAAAAGGAACCATATTTCAATAAAGGAATTAGGCCCTTTCATATTTTTTTCTATTTAAGCCAGCTACCAAGGAACTTCCATGYGTCTTTTCTTAATTTGGCAACTCGGAGTTGATATACTTCCTATTAAGCTCTACCACATCTGCATTGCAGCTATCAGTATGTTCCCTTCAACGTTATATACAGTTCAGTCAACTAAACTCCCATGGAATGATACACCAGGCCACCGCTGGGTGGTGACTGCACAAATAAAAGCAACTTGGAAGTCCCACAGAAATGTCCACTTTGGCACRGAGCAGCAGCCAAGGTGCAGCTGGTGACACGCTCTGGTGACGCGATCCAGTACACGCTCCATCCGACGGATCTGGGAGAGAGTATGAAARAAAGAGTGAGAGCTAATGAGTGTGAGAGCAAGGGAAGATATGGAGTCAGTTGGGGAGCGAGGAAGAGTTTGTGTGTGAGTGTGCGTGTGCACCAGAGTGTGAGAGCGTAGATCAGTTATAATTGCTATTACAGAGATGTGATATTTTATATTAAAAACTGCTGCCCCTCTGGCAGCTTGTTTTTCAGGGGCTTGAAATCCTGCAGAAAACGTGTCCAAGCAGAGTGAGCGGAGGTAGGACACTCAAACTCTTAAACTAGGAGTTGCAGCCATATGAATTACATAGCTTTAGCTAAAAGGAGAGGAAGAAAAAAGCTCAAAACTTAGATCGGAGGCCTTTATTCTTTAATAGACGTGCGTATCTCCCCAGTACGTGCAGCTCCCCGCGGCAGCAGCACTCCCCGTGACACCCGCGGGCCCGCCGCAGCTCCGCGGCCACGGGGGCAGCCCGGCCGCCCGCCGCAGGGCGGCTCGCGCCGCCGCTTCCCTCACGCGCCGCGCCCGCTCCCGCTCCCGCCTCCGCTCCGCTCCGCCGCGGGCGGCGCAGGAGGCGCCCAGGGCCGGGCCCGGGCGAGGCCGCGGCCCGCGCGCCTCCCGCGGGGCGCCGCTCCGGCGCTCCCTTCAGGCCGGAGGTCCCTCCCGGGCTCGCGGAGACGTCCCCAGCCGGGGAAATAAGTAACAACGCATTTAAAAAACGGAAAGGGGCTGCCCCAATGGCCGCCCCAACGGGCGCAGCGCGGGGAAGCGCGCCGGCAGCGGCGGCTGCTGCAAGCGGAGGAGGAGGAAGAGGAGGGGAACGAGGCCGCTCCTGCTCCGCGTGCGCGCGATGGGASGAGAACCGCCCCTTCCCCTCCCCCCCGCGGCGGGCGGGGGCGGGAGCGGGGCAGGGAAAGGCGCTTCCCGCCCTCGCCGGGGCGCGCGCGGAGCCGCAACGGCCGCTGCCGCCATTTTAGCGCGCCGGCCCCGGCTGGCGGCCCGCCCCCTTCCTCCTCCCCGCTCGCCGCTCGGCCCGCGCCGCGAAGGCGGGGCGAGAGGAAAGGGAGGAGGGACGCGGCCACCTTCGCCTCCCGCCTGGTCGGAAACAGCCGAGCCGAGCCGAGCGCCCTGTCCCCCCTCGCTCCCGTCCCCTCCTCCTCCTTCCCCCTCAGCAAAATGGCGGCGCGTGGAGTCACTGGGAGCCAGTGAGTGACTCGGCTTCTCCTCCCCGCCGCTGCCGCCGCCGCCACAGGCTCATTTGCATTGATCAGCCGCCCCATCCCCCCTCCCCCGGATCCCGGGCCGGCCCCGGCCTCTCCCCCCTTCTCCTCCCGGCCCTTCCCGCCCCCTCCTTCCCCTCCCCCCCTCCCCGCTGACCCCCGCCCCGGCCCCCATCAATCATCAATCAGCAGCACCGAGTGGATCAATCAATGGTCGGGAGGAGGCGGCGGCGGCGGCTGCTGCTGTTAATGAACAATGTGTGAGAGCTGCGCCGAGCTGCTGGAGGTGTTAAATGAGAGTAAGTGCGGTCGCCCTCCCCCGCTACCCTCCCCCCAACACTCCTCGCCCCGGGCCGGGACCCCGCGTACCCTCCTCTGCACGGGCCCGGCCGGAGCCCCGCTCCATCTTCCTTCCCTCCTCGCCTGCCTTCCCCTTCCTCCCGTTTCCGCGCTGGCCGCCTGGCGCGGGCCTCCCGCGCGCCGCCGCTCCCGGCGGGGAGGCCGGGCCGGCAGAGCCTGCGCCGCTCCGCCGCTTCCTGCCCGGGGACACTCGTGGCCTGGGCGGGCGCGGGGATGGCGCGGAGGCCGCGGGGCGGGGGGGGTTAGTCCGAGCCGCCGGGGCCTGGCCCCTTGCCCCCCCGTGGCGCGTGGCCCGCGTGTGCGGCGCATCCCCCGCGGCGGGCAGGCGCGCCCGGGCCTAGCGCGCGGCCGCCGGGCCCCAGGAGGTGCCCGCGAGCCGGCCCGGCGGCCGCCGAGCAGCTGGAGGCCGGGCCTGCGCTGGGGCGCTTTTAAGCAGGCGAGGCGGCTCTGGGTGATCCTGCCCCCCCGTCCGCCCCTCGCCGCGGCGCGGGGGGTGCCCTCGGCGCCGCTTCCCGAAAGCAGCGGGGCGGGAGAGGCTGCCCGGGCGCTGCTGAAGGGGCCGCAGCCGCGGAGCCCCTCTGCGGGACTTCCCTCCCTATCCCCTCCGTACAGGTGTCACCCGAGGAGCCGGGGCAAGGAGGGAGGCAGGGAGGGAGGGGGGTACCACGGCAGGTACGTCCTTGTCTCGCCGCCACCCCCCGGCCGCCCATCCCCGGGGCGCCGCGGCGCTGGCGGGCGCTAGGCCGCGCGCGTCGCGGGGCGCTCCGCGGGGCCCCGCGGCGCGCGAACAAAGGCGGCAGCCGCGGGGCCGGCGCCGCCGAGCTGCGGCCCGCGGCAAGTTCCGCGGCCTCGCGGGCGCCTCCCCGGGCGGGCGGCGCGGGGGCAGCCGGGCCCCGGCAAGGGGCAGCGCGGGGCGCTCCCAGCGCGCTGCCCCGCCGGCCTGGGCCGCCCCTCGGGACTCGGCGTGCGAGGCCCAAAGGCCGCAGTTGGATCCGCGCTCAAGTACACCCCAGAGTGCTGCCGTAGTAGTAGGTAGTAGTAGTAACTAGTGTATAGTAGGAGTTGAGCATCGGCCTTTTTCTCACGGGGGAGAGCTGATGTTTTGGCATGATCATGATTTTATTTAAAAAAACTGCAATGAAAATAACTTTGAAGGACTCGAGAGGCAAGAATAAATGGAATTAAAAAGTTAATATTGGGGAACTGCTGGATTATTAAGAAAATCGTTTGCCAAGTTTGACTAAGCTTGTAATCCTAACATTTTATTTTGAGCCGTGGTGATGTTTGCCCAATTTTAGTGTGTATATCCTATCTTTCYCAGCCGGAGAGGTGAGGAATAAATTGGTGCTATAGGCCACATGCTTATTTAAACTTGGTCCCATTTAGAGCCTAGTGTTATCAAGAGCGTAATGGTGACAGCTGTTTGTTGGAAGAGATAACTTTGCTTGATTATCGTGGTCTAATAAATAATTTCCATTTAAGCTTAATCATGACGGTTGCGATCTTAATTTGTGAAGAAATCTGAATTTCTAGGATGAATTTAGTTTTAAAACCATTTTAAAATAATTGAGAGGCAATTAGATCTTCCCGTACAGTGTCTTGCAGTTCCTTTTACAATGTAATTGTCAATACAATCCTTTATGTAATTTCCCTGCAATGCCTTATATCACTCTCACATTGAGTTTTTGATAACTATGTAGGTATAATTTAATGGTTCTGTATAACTTAATGTTATAAGCCTGCTATTTACAAAAAAGAAGTTGGCTATGTTAGTTAAATTTATTAGGGAAAATATGCACCACTTTTGCTGTATAATTAACTTCCAGCAGTGCTGGTCCGATAACATTAGTTTTGGTCTTCCTCCCAGGGAAGCAAGAACGCTTGAAACTAAAGTGAATGKTTTTTGTAAGTGCTTGGTTGCTAAAGCATCGGATGGTGTGTTACTTGTACCACCTACGTTCTCCGAGTATGAGCATGAGTTATAGGGGAGATGTACTTGAATTTCTTTTACAACTTTCAAGTTACGGTCGTTTGTATTCTTGAGTAATATTTAATGCTAATGTACGGTGGTGTCAAGCCTTGGTATTTAAAACACTGCAGCAAAAATGAAAAGTGGTAGTGAAGAATGAGGTCATACCCAAAATGTGTGAGCCAGAGGCTGCCAGCAGTTTCCTTTTCTGCCCRTTGAGCATTTGGGATTGCCTCTTTACTGAAACTACTGAAACAGTGTTTGGAAAGAGGTCCAGGAAACGTCATTTGGTTTGTTTTAACAATTTCTCACCAAACAAAATATTTTTATGCACAGTGCATACTACCTTTTGTCTTCATTTGCCCTGGTGTTTACAAAACAATTATTTGGTATCAGTTGTATGACAGGTCACTTACTCAACTGACTAATAACTCTTAATTTTTTTGTTTTGAAATGAGCGCAAGGGAAGGTCATGCTTTCCTCAGAAGGGTTTACCAATTTATGGAGGACAGCAGGATGAAACTGACTGATTCTGCAAACAGCACTGCATATTTTTATTATAAGCACATTAATCCTACAGTAAACTATTGGAATATTAATCATGCTCATGACAGTTTGCAGAACGGGAGCCTTTGTCAAGCTGTGACCTTTGGGTAGGCCCAGAGGTTTGTCTTCCCCAAGCTCATTACAAGATTCCTGCTCCCTAGGCTTGATTTTATAACAAGTAGTCAGTGGGCCTAGTTCTATGCAAATACAGTTATGGTAGAACTGCAAACCTGTARTCTAAAAAAGTGTTTGTTGACAAAAGCTCTGAATCAATCAGCCTGTGTTTAATACAAAATTTCATTGCTTCAGCAGGGCAAGCAGGCTATGTTTTGTGGACAGAAGAAATAGTTTTGCTTTCTCTAGCAACAACTTTATTTTCAGCTTTTGATATAACTATAAAACACTGAAAATTCCCTGTTCTAGGAGTTATGACTTCCTGAGAAGTAGTAGGAGCGTGAAGTTATGACTTGGCCCAGGAAATCAGTAAAACACAGTTTCCTCRATTAAATGCTCAAGCTTTAAAACAGTTTTTGCATTTCAAGGCAATGTATTGTGCAGGCAGAGAGAACAGTCTACTTTCGAGTGCTCTAGGTGTGTTAGCATCACACACATTTCTCCTAGGTAGGCATTTAATAGTAATAACATCTTTCTATTGGCTGATCTGATATCTGAGGTAATCTTCCTCAACATACACATTTTTAATAGCCTTAAATAGGGAAAGATAAGAAAACATGACCGTTTACTCTTCAGAATGTGGACACTTATTTACAAAAGACTTAATTAYGCCATGAAAATATGCTTTTTAAGGAATTCATTTAAAGGAATTTACTTTCTACAGGAAAATATGTAGAGGGCATTGAATGTCTTTATGTTAATTTACAGCATTTTGTGTCCTGAGATGAACCCTGGTATGCCATGCTGTACATTCCCTAGTTCCTTTGGATGCCAGTTGTCATTCAAGGAGGGATTATATCAAGTTTTGTTTGTTCTGTAGTAATATTTATATTAATATGCTGTCCAGAAGCCCTGATCAGGATAGTTCTGTTTTGGTAGGTGCTCGCAAAACTAGTTACCTCAAGTAAGTGAGAAGATACAATTTTGAAATCTGGCAGTGATCTTTTGMTCTAAACCATAATTAGGTTCAGTTTGTGAACTCTTAAATAATTTCTAAGGAAGGTGCAACCATCTGTATWGCTTTTATGCAGGCATACACGTGGCTCTGCTGATCCCAAGTCGGCTGCACTTGCCTTGGCTGCCTAAGAGACTGTCTAAGTTGCATCTTTTGGAGTGCGCTTGGTGTTGATGGATGTCGTCTTAAAACTCCAAAGATGGTCTTGCTATAGGATTTTCTTGTTTGTTTTCTTTTACATATTGTAAACACAGTATTACGGATTGGGAAAAACAAGTTTTAGCACAAATTTATAGTCATGTCTACTAGGTAGCTCAGGTATATCTAGGTTATATCAGTTCTTTTTTTTCTGGGAATGAAGATTTTCTGGCCAGCTTTCTGCTTCACCTTCACCATTTTAATCCAAAATGCAGCATCCACTTAGAGGAGAAGGAAGATTTCTTTTGCTTTGTAGTAATATTTTCCAAACTTGTAGTAGTTTCTAGACTTCTGTGAAGTGACAGTACAAATGAATTGGAATACCTAGAGGAAAAAAAAAGAGAGGAGGAACCAATCTCCTAATAGTGAACCTTCTAAAGCAAAAGGGAAGGGAGAATAAAGTAATATTTTAACTTGCTGTTTGTAGCTGTAAAGCAGTTTAAAGATAAAATTCTGTTGTTAGGAAAATACTTCAGGTTTTGCTGTGTTTTGGTGCGTGTTAGCTGATGTGAACAAAAATGATTTTATTTTGTCCCAAAATTTGTTTATGCTGATGAAGATTGGTTCTTTCTTATTACTCCAGACACTTAATCAGTGATGCTAAGTTATGTACATTTTATTCTGCTGATTTGTTTGTAACTTATGGACAATTGACATTTTAGTAAAATCTTTCTCCTTCTATATAGTGAAATATTATCTTGGCTAAGTATTTCTTAAGCAGTAATTAATTCTTTCACTTATCCTCTCAAACTTTATGCTGTAGGTGTTCTCTGTCTCCCTAATAAGGAGCCTGCACAATCTCTGCTGTTATTCCTGCTTAGGTAAATACCTTTATTTAAATTCAAGAAACAATCTTGACTTTTTAAAATGTATGGGTCATGTAGAACTTGAAGTCAATTCGTATCCTATGTTGGAAGACTTCCTGCTAAATTTTTTAATGTTTTTGTGCTGTGTGGCTTTCCCTTTGTTAGGATAGTGTTCAAGCTATTGAATTCCCAAGCATTTTCTGAGATGTGTCAGGCTATCCTGGATGTTATCATGGTTAGTTTTGGGGGAGAAGAGCTGTTTTAATTTTCCTTAAGTACTTTGGTGGTGGAGAATGAGATGGGGCATTGCTGGTACGATGAGGTCTAGACTAGAAATTTTGTGCTGTCGTTGAAGGGGCAGTACCTTGGAGAGCAGACGCTGGTCCTGTTTCCCTCTGCTYGACTTTAAGGAGTTGTCTTGGCTTTTGGAGGACCAAGGGTTTTGTGGAGGGAGTTACACAGCTTCTGSAGAGTCCTTTTAGTTTGTAAAATTCCTTTTTGCTTATTTTCCTTTGCTAAACAGCAAACTATATCTGTTCATTGTTAATACCATTTTTTTCACTTTGACTTTAAATTCCTTACAGTTTTGCTTTCTCTGTGTCACTGGAGTTTGCCACTGCCTTTCTGTGCTCAACTAACAGTGAGACTCAAAAGCAAATCTTGCTCTCTGGAATTGTGTTCTGTGGCCACTGATGGGCAGTCTGTAAGTTGGCATTTTAGAGGTTTGGATGTTTACTTAATTACTGCTATTTCTTGTATTTTCTACTTTGAATATTTAGTTCGATCATACTCTTATCTYATGCCTTATCTTTCTTGCAGCTCTTCTGCTGTTGTGTTACTGTGCTGATGATTTTTGCATTTCTCAGTTTCTCTTCTCACTTGCATGTTCTTTTTGCTTTTTCTTCTGTCCTCCACCTTGCTTTACTCTGTTGCTTTAGGTTCCGTGCTTTCACTTTCCTGTTTCCTTTAGCAGCTTCCATAATAGGCAGATTAACTTTCTTTCCTGAGTTTTCTTGGCYGCTGTTCAGGTCTGGTTGAGACAAGATGAGTGGAGGATGGTGGTGCTATAGTGCTGTATTGATGCTTCCAGCATTGAGCCCTGRTAAGTCTCCTGTGGTATTGGGGACAGCTGGAAATGAGAGCGCCTATATGTATAGGAAAGTTTTTATGATATTTGCTTTTTTTAAATGTAGCTTGTCTATTAGCTTCTTCAGATTAGGTAGCTATTAAGAAATGATATTTTGCAGGTTAAGCTATGCGTTTACACTGATCAGGATGCTGGGACAGCCTGAAAAATAATCTTATCTTCAGAAGCAAGTGGCTGTATTGATTACTGAATGCTGCTTATACTAATAGCATGCTGAAACTAAATGTAGTTGTGGCTACTTAATTTCTATTATTTAAGCATATATTTTTATTTTTTTGTGTAACACATAGCACGATGGCAGTTTTTAAAATAGTGTGWGAAGTGTCTAGACGCCATTCTTCTCACTCAGTTTCTTGTACGTGAATTGATCTGCTGTCTGAGCGCTGAACATGGATGGACGTGCAGCTGTCAGGATTTCTGGTTTTCCTAGCAGTTCATTATCCTGATTGTTTGTAGTTTCATTAAGTTTGGGAGTTTTCAAAATCTCAGGTGTTTGAAAGTAGACTTTCTTGAGGAAATTTGGTACAAATGCGTTATAGGTATCTTTTAGTTAATACTAGAAGAGGAAATACTTATTCTYTTAATCTCTCTGTGCTTGTCTGCCTGCATGTAGAACTCCTCTGGGAGACTTAGTATTGGAACAACCACCTAGTTGAAGAAGTTGAAATGTGTCAGAAAGTCTTGTATGGAAAAAGTACCTTTGATTAGCTATACAAATTGAYATTTGTATAGCTAATTTATAGAAGGTCTGTAAATAAAGCTTTGAAAACACATGGCAATTAAGGTGTGATCTTGAGGTCTGCATCCACACAGCAGATTTTCCCATGAAAAAATAGGAGCTGAGTGGCAATAGGTGTTTTGTTTTTGTTTATTTGTTTGGTTTTTCCTCTTACCTTAGTAGATTCAAGAAAGCCCCAATTCATTGCATAGTTTTATTACTTCATTTCCACTTAAGAGTTTTTAATCTTTGTAATTATATACAGAAACAGGGATGGAAACTTTAGGATGGAAACTGAAGTAAGGCATAACAGCACAAACTTAAGTATTCTCTCTTGGAGGCCATYGAACAACTGTACTAGACTCAAAAAATGGTATATGTGGATTCTTAATAGCTGAGCCTGTGCTCCTATAGTGAGCATGATTTCATGTGGTTGCTTTTTGCCAGGTTTGCAAAGAATACCTGAAGCGCTGGAGCTTTCTGCAAGCTTTTGAGAAGTTTTTGTTTGCTTTCTCCCAGAAAGGTGGGAACTWACTGCTTTTCATTTCTCATTTTGTGTGAAATCCTATGCCTTCAAAACTTGAAGTGTTTGTTCTACAAGAGCAGACTTCTCACGTGAGCTGTGAGTAGATTTTTCTTAAGAAGATAG
Organism: Nothoprocta perdicaria; assembly: GCF_003342845.1. NCBI lineage: Eukaryota > Metazoa > Chordata > Aves > Tinamiformes > Tinamidae > Nothoprocta > Nothoprocta perdicaria. Next base: position 146,235 of record NW_020456232.1, on the reverse strand, counting down.
TCTGTTAGCCAGTTAATTATGTGAATAGCGTAGAAGTCATATGATATTAGTGTGTGTGTTTTATGCTGTGTTATCCATTGTTCATTGTCTTTATTTCTTTATTGTCTTTATCTCTTTACTGTGTCCTTAACCTGTTTTGGAGGATTTGSTATATTTTTAATGAGAACTTAATTCCATTTCCTGGAAATGGTCAGACGCCCATTTGTTAATCTGTGATGCACGCTATTAAATTATTTCTAATTTAAATCACAATATGGAACCTTCTGTTTTTACAACTGAAGGTATTTTTTTTAAGTGAGGTTACTGACATGCTGGTAGCTTGCAGAGCTGTCTTCTGCTGCCTGGCCCTGCTTTTTGGAAACACAGTGATCAGTTTTTGTTCTAAACTCTATGGGCATAAATAAAACTGACATGCTTTCACTTCTAAAYTTTCTGTTTGGAGAAGCTCTGAGTGGGGATAGGAATGGACAGGGGTGTACTTGCAAGGGAGGACGACTCCAGAGAGGCAGAACAGGAGCCAAACTATAAAAAAAAATCTCATCAGGAGTTGGGGAAGTCTGTTGAGGAGGCTAAGATTTTATGCTRCTGTTTTCAGACACCTGATTTCATGATCAGAAATGATATGGTGAAACTGCATTGTAGACTAGTGGGCATCGGTTGCCACCACAGTTGTACAATAATGTCCCTAGTTTAAACTTCTCTAAAGGTACAGTTAAGTATTCTGAAAAATTTCCTTTTTCCTTCTTTTGCTGTGAAATGAGTGTAGATAGCACTGGGGCCTGTGAGCTCACTTCCTCACCTGTTTTCGCTCAACCAAAATATGGATTGATGGTGGACTTGAGGTAATTTTTAGCTACTTAATTGTACTCTTGGCTTCAGGAAGCAATAGAATTTCAGAAGATTTGTGCAGTGAGAAAAAGCTCAGTAAAAGCAAGGGGGTAGTTGGTTTAGGTCTGTCTGCCGTCCCATATGTGTCTGTTGCTACATTGACTGGTCTCTGAATCTTCACAGTTAGGAATACGCTGTGGCTGCTTTATTTATGGTTGAATTAGTATTTTTATTGTCTGAACTTTCTTCCTAATGCTCTTTGAAATGAAACTTTTTACCACGAAGTATTTATAGTAAGTCTCAATGCTTTGTCTTGTGAAGTAATACTTAAGCAGATACAGTCCGATCAAGCTGATCAGAACAGAGTTTGATTTGTCATCAGGAATTGGAAAGTTGTAATAGCGGGGTCCATCTTGATCTTTCCAAACAGTTGACTTTATAGCTTGTGTTTGGGCATAGTTACAGATTGTTAAGCTGTATGCACTTCCTGATCCTTGACTTCTAAAATATTCATTTATCTCGCAATAACATGTGTAAATGTTTTCTGACCAGGGTAGGGAATGCTTGCCACAAAACTTACTACCTTGGAGTTGTGTGTATTGGCTTTACACATTGTCTTCATCTCTCATTTCTTTTGCTTTACTTGCTTTCAGAGAAGAATTATGCAATTAGACACTAGCCAATAAATTACTGAAAACACCATGTGTTTCAGTGAATTATTAAATGCAGGATTTCTTAGCAAAACTGACAGCAGAATTTGACAAGCATATGTCTGGAAGCTGAGAGAGAATCTTAATGCAGCTCTGCAACTTGCCTGTCCTTTCTCAAAATTTTATTCTTCTTTTAGTATGAGGCTTGCTTGTGTCTGTTTTGATCAAAAATGTCCTGTCATCAAGCAGCTCTTTGGCTTTTGAAGGAACTGCCTGAAGCCCCGTAGGCTGGTTTATCCCTCTTGTTTCCTTGTTTAAGGAAGCTCAAATATATTTTGTAAGAAATTAATCATATTTGCCCCTCTCAGATTTTGACTGTAAAAGGGAGGTCACAGTCATTAGGCACTTCTGCTCTAAATTTACTGGAAATCTGGTGCTTCCCATTGGTCACTGTGATTGCAGTCATGGGCTCTTGTTGTTTTGTTTCTAGTTATGTGAGAAGTCAGTCRAGTTGTGGTATATTGTTTTCAAGGCTAATATGTTACAAGAAAGAAATAATGCAAATAAATATGCCATTTTAAACAAGATAAGCAATTCTTTATCAGAGTAGTAATTTCTGCCCTGAGGGTGGCAGCTCTAGCTCTGGAGATTGCCTTGGAGTAATTAGTGATGTGCTGGGAATTGGTTTTATGTGGACACTGTTCAATCCTGAATTGGTTCCTTAAGAAACAGAGTGGTGGCTGTCAAAATATTTATGGTCAGCAGTCAGTCTCCACGCCCACCAGTATAGGCTTCTGTACATTTTGATAATGTCAAGCAGACTTGTTTCTATGGAAATACTTCTTAAAGTGAGCCAGATACTGTATTGAAAGAAGAGATAAAACAATGTTGCGTTAAAGGGCAAAACGTAATCTGCCCAGAATTTTAACATCTTGTCTTGGAGTTGAAAACAATTGGCAAAACTGAGTTAAGATAGGACTTGAGTAAGGGCACACCTTTCACATCGATGAATGGTGTGGATGCATCAAAAGTTCTTTACAGCCTTTTTCTTCAGTTAATGAAAATCCTAATACAAGCTTGAGGAATGACAGTGCAGGGATAACTGTAGCTTCCTGTTCGTAAGCCCCATGCATCTCCCACGACTGATGCTGAACAAGAGCTTAGGAACGCTGCTTGGCCTTGCTGTGCTGGACCCGTCTCGCCGTGCTGGACCACAGCTCTGGCTTCCCTGGAAGTTTAATGGCTGGTAGTCCCACAGTGTGRTGCCGAATCAGAAACCTTCCCAGGAGCTGGCAAGTGGAGAAGGGCAAAGCTGGTGCTCTTGGGTCAGCTTTTGCCCAAGCAATTCTCTTTGTGTTGCTGGATGGTACTGCTTTGATTCTGTATTTGCAAATCCTGACCCATGGCTACCGAGATGTGTGATGCGTTGCGTGATGCATCTTGGTTCTGGACATGCTGTGATGAAACGGTGGAGCTCACACTACATAGSACCAGTGAGAGTTTGACACAGCAGCACATAGGTGCTGCTCTGTGTGCAGATGGCAGTGCTGCCTCTGGGCCTGTGCTGACCAGTGAAGCCACTCAGCTTGTGGTGGCGCATGTGTCTAAGACGGTAAGAGGTCACCTGGATACTGATTCATCTAGATAACTTCTGGGCAGAACCAGCTCCAGCGTCCTACAGCTTGTGAGGTTGTTAATGTGAAACCTAGGTAAATTATCTGCTGGTAATYGACATTTGGCTGTGTTGAAGAAAACAAAACAAAACCTTCATGCAATGACTGTGTTTAAATAAGTTTCTTCCAGAACTGTTCTCCTTGAAAGCAGTTGCTGAGGTATATTGTCTTTATGAAGGGGAGAGTCATAAGGTGCTCTTAATAAAGATAACTGTTGGCTTGAGTAGAAGGCTTGATAAGCATGATAAACACGGCGTTTAAACCAAAACAAGTTGTGACTTAGCACACTGCGAACTTTGGCATGGCATCAGTTTTGAGAGAAGAGAATTCCTAAATTACATACAACTTTAAAGAGGCAACTGCTACTGCTTTGCTCCACACTGTCTTGATTAATTATAGTAGAAGAAAGATGCTTGCTGGATAGGAAAAATATGTAGTAAATGAACAGAAGGAGATTCAAAGAGAAAACTGTAATGATGTTTGCATGGAAAAAAGAGGAACATGGAAATTGGCTAAGATCAGCTAATAGACTTGCTTATTTTGGTGAAGTTATAGCTTGTAAATGTTATTTGTCCAATGAACATATATATCATGGCTCTTGCAATATGTCTATGCTGTTTTATGGAATACTGAATTAAAATAAAACTGTTCCCTCTGCTTTTGTGCTGGTGATGGGGAATTATGCAAATGGTGAATAAACAGTTGATGACTGTTTTTGGGGATGGTTTGAGGACCAGTTAAAACTATTCTTTCCTTACTCTTTTGAGTAGCTTCTGTATTTTCATTCATAAGAACACACTATCCTTTAGACTTGCAGACCTTTGACAATTCTTCCCCCTGAGGAAATGAGTCTTAAAGTTGCTAATTCCCATCTTTAAGCTATTATGTTGTCCCATTAATATTTGCTTTGTAATCTGTGTGTGCTTTGTAATTAAAAGTTTGTGAGGAAGAAGGAAAACAAATTTACCAGGTTGAAGTTAAACATGAGAACTTCACCTTAAGTTAAGGATACTTTGTTGGTATGTTGGAGTGGTTTGTCAAGTATTTCTATAGGTAAGAACTTCAGAGTTAGATTTAAAGGGAGTTTGCATAAATTATGATACTAATGTGATGCTTGAGCAATTTTTCGAATACTGAGGAAAAGGAGTCATTAGTATTTAGTGCATTTTAGCATTTAGTGTTTTAGCATTTTTTTTGATGTGTGTCCAATCAATATTGTGGAATACTTTCATGGAGATGGGGGAGTGAAAAGAAGGCTGCCTTTCTCTTACAGAAAAGTTACAGGGAAGACTGGGCAGTTAAGACCAAACTGCTGACACTGAAGTTCAGTCAACACTGTGCCTCTAGATACTTTTTAAAGATAGCTTTGTAAAGCTCTGAAAGAACTCTGGCGTGTATGTCTAAAGTGGCTGCCAATTATCTTTAATAAAGAGAGCAGRATTTATAATGGGTAGAAGTAAAAGGGCAATGAGAGAAGGTAAAATCTTTGCCTATTTTTTTTTCTCCACTGTTGATCTCAGGAAAAAAGTAACTGTCCAGAAAATATCTCAATGTGTATATATGTCTTTAAAATATCTGAATATGAAGGCTGATTTATAGCTGTGAGATGTATTAATACACAGTATTTCTTCTAAAGTTGATATTATTTTCCCTAATGCTATTTCACTTAGTGCTTGACCCTTATTTCCTCTGTTTAGTCTGTGTGAGAAAGTAGTTTCAGCGAATGACATTCATTCTGAAAGTGCCTGGTCTTTCTGTAGAGAAGCTGGTGTTGGGGCGGGGTGGGGGAAGGGAAGGAGCAAGATTTATACATGACGCTGGTCATTACAGTTTTGAATATGTAGAAATTGCTTTTACATATTAACATAATTTATTGTTTATATTTCTTACTATTTCAGAAAAAAATAGAGAATATACTTTTTAAAATTTCTCTTTCTACTTGCCATTTGAGTGTACTTAGCATGATAAGTGACCTTCGGATATAAGATATTCCTCATAAGTCTAGCATGGTAGTTGTCCTTGAGGTCTAATTACAGTCTGTTCCTCTAGCTCTGAAGTTCTTGCTAAAAATGCACTTAAAGAGATGAGCTTTATTTGTCCACAGTTGAAATTATATTGGCCCTTTCTTTGCAATTGACTTCTGTTTTTCTCATCTTTTCTCATTCTGTTTTTAATGGCTTTATTAAAAGTCTTTTTTCTTAGCTTGGGAGATCGTGTTCATCGACTCTTTTGTGGAAGCCCAGGTGTGTGTCACTTGTTTTTTCATTTCAGACAGGTTAAGKAGAATGAGGAAGGGCAGTGAACTAAGCCACTTCTTTTCTGAAATATTTTAAATTTTTACTTCATGCCTTGTTTTGGCCTCCTGTCAGCTACTTTAATAAATCATTACATTTTAAGTATGTTTGATTTTAGAAAAGAAATGTCTGAAAATATGATGGTGGTAAAAGGGATTAAGCAATAATAGTTATCTGAGGTCAGTTAAGCAGCTTGGATCATTCTTACCTGGTGCTGTGTTGACAAAAGAGGCATCTTGGCCAACTTGCTGCAAAGAGTCTGTGAAACGAAACATTGCAAGGGTGTAAAAAGACCTCATTTTCTACATTATATTTATAGTATAGGAAATACATAGCTGGAATTTACCTACTAGTCTGTCTTCCGCTGTTTGGTTTTGCCTCAGATGGATCTGGCCTTTAGGGTCTGTTTCTGCTCTGTGATCATGGCAGTGTCTCCAGTTTCTTTGCTGGTAGGTGAGCAGTGTTAGGGTGAAGTTACACCAGGCAGGGGGAGCCAAGCTTATTTTCTATCACTGCTGATCAGTGCTGACTTCTCTCTGACTTCTCTCAGCTTCATACTTCTCCCACTTTCCTTCCAACCTCTCTTAATTTACATGGCTCCCATTGGATATTCAGTGGCTTGCAAAGATGGGGGSGGGGGGAAAGAAAGTGGATGATATGCTGCTGGATGGATGGATTGAGTCAGTTCAGGTCCCCAGYTTGAGGTGCTTAGGAGTGGTTGCAAGGCACCCATGGGGCAGCTGCTGCTATAGTCTTAGTCTGAAGATTGACTTAGTCTGAAGATGATTGTGAAATTGTACCTAAAGCAGGAAAAAGGTATTTGATGGAGAAAGAGAGAAGGAAGGGTTGGAGGATGAAAAGGTATGCGAGGCTTTAATGGAGAAGAATAAAAGGACTAGAGCAATTCAAAAAAGAAAATTGTGTACAAAGAGAGCTCAGGAGAGGGAATTAAGGCAGGCTTCTCATGTGACTAGCTGGTGAGTGCTTGGAGAACAGAATGGCTGCCCAACACTGGGGAAGAGCTGAGCGTAGGGCTGGAGTGGCACTAGTGACAGAGATGCTGCGTGGTCAAGCAGTGACTGCTTGTAAAGCTCCAGGGCGAGTGTCATTCTTACAGAATTCTTGATTTGTACTGGAGAGAGCCTMGTGTGAGCAGAGCCAGCCCTGCAAGTCTTCAGCTCTGTAGCAGTGGAGGATCATTATGTCCTGGTGTTACCTTTCCAAACGGAGGAATCATTAGCCTGAGTTTCCTAAAAATCTGGTRTTCCAGGGATGTTTACTCCGGATCAAAACTGGCTGCAGGGGGCAGATTTCCTGGAGTTTTGACCCTGAGTAGGAGACTTGTCGTGCAGCATATCCCATGGCATGTTTCTTTCAGGCTTCAGGGGTTGGTTACTAAGCACAGGGCAGATGGTCAGAAGACACAAGGGCCATCACTTGGATGTGCTTCTGCTGTTCCTGGAGCACACAGGGGTGCTGTTGCTTTGGGTCTGAACTCAGAGAACCTGGAAAAATCTGTCCAACACCTTAACCTGCAAGAAGGGGGCCTGTCATAGCAAAACTTACTGAAAAGGCTTGTAGTTGGTGTTGTGAATGTTAGTGCTGGGTTTGAAACATCAGAGGTGGGAGAACCTGGGAGATACCAGGCTGAGGAGGACCTGAAGAATGTAGACCTCTCATGTTGAGAGAGAGAGAGAGAGAGAGAGAGAGAGAGAGAGAAGAAAGGGTCTCCTCCATAACGGATGGATCTGTTTTAACTCTTGCCTGTACTAGGCAGAGGAAAACCACTTCAAAAGGAGAGCGATGTCATGATACGGAAGTGAAGTCTTTGCAGCAAAATCCTGGAATCCTGTGGCTAAAATCAACAAGAAGGAATGGTAATGAATGCAATTGTTCCTTTTTATTTTCTATGTATAATTTTTAATTAATTCCCAGAAACTGGGGAAGCCTGATATTTGAACACTGGTTGTGAGGACTGGAAGCAGCTGAGCTGAACACTCAGTTTCTGCAAAGGAATCAAAGAGAGAGCTCCAGYTAAGGTCCAGGAGAAGCCCTGCCCATCGCTCAACTCTGGTTGTAGCACAAATGTAGATGAACTGAAGTTGAGGGGGAAGTGCAGCCTCGGTGCGGTTGYTCCTGGGTTGCGCTTTTTGAGGACTTTTAGGGAAAAGATCAGAAGTTCTTCTAGGTACAAACATTTGTGTATACAGTTGCTGTGTGATTTTGTCAGTACTAAATAAGACTAGTTAGAATCAATATAACTATGAAATGTATAAACAGGGAAATCGGTTTCTTCAAATAGCACATGTTCCTTTCTATTACATTCTGCAGAGACRTAGACTTAAGTATTTCCTTCACTTCTGCAATCTGTGCATCTTGTGTGGCAATTGCAGCTGCTACTTCTGAGGGCCATCTTAACTTTTAGTACCTTTTTTTAATTTTAGAGGGAAATTTGAGAGCCTTTCAAGGTACTGCAGTGAATAAAGCTCCCCTGGAAATGAGAAGTCACTGCTATACTTTTCAGAATGTGTGTTTTTAAGTGGTAGGATGTGGGAAAGAGGCAAATTTTATAAATTAAGAAACTTCTATACAAGATCATTCAAATTAGAATTGGGCTTCCAGGGCTGCTTGGTGCTGAGTTATGGTCAACAGGATTGTGTCAAGTTTGAAAAACTTCATGCAGCAAAGCTTAGAAAATTGAGAACTTCATATGGACATTAGGAACATTTTATGCTTTGCCAGTGTTTTGCATACAGTATGTAGAAAAAGATCTGTCTTCTGTGGCAAACTCAACACAAATYAAGAAGGTCCAAGTGTTACAGTAATTTGCCTTTTGTTTGTCTGTTAAAATAAAAGTTTTGACAGGTATCTGTCTTTCACGCAGTGTGTGCCACCTTGTGCTTTGTTCATGAGTGACGGAGATCTTCAAACCCTGCTAGAAGTGAAACTGAAGAGAGATGACTAAAGTTTCATAGTTCCCTGCTAAGAGGCAGGAACTTGTGTTTTCTTATATATGTGTGTGCCTATATAGAAATACATGTATGTGTGTACATGAAACATGTATTTCAAAGAAGACATCAGTGTTTTTTGAAATCTAGAAATGAATTGGTTTTATGTTACAAAAGAAATGATCAATAAAAAAGGAAAAAGCCCTCCATTTATATCGCGATTAGATAGTTGTAGAACTCTAAAGGAATTTGGGACAAGGAAGAAATTAATTTCATTCAAAAGTAAAACTCTAAGTCAAGSATCAGGAGCAGTTCAGATCCATGTTAACACATCAACACATATACTATTTTTGTCTATTTCTTTCTCTAAACATCAATGCACAATTATCATTTTTGAATGAAAATAAGACATTCAGTAGTACCTCACTGGTGTATTTGCATTTTGAGTTCACTATATAGCTGTTCTGATTTCTGTCTATAAGTGTGATAAATGCTTATTGTTACTGGCAACTGGTGATTTTTTAGCACTGAATACCAGTAGAAAGTAGTAAGTGGTGATGTTTGAAAGTAGTAAGTGGTGATGACTTAAGACTCTGAAATAACTTCATGCATACTCTCACGTATAGCATCTGCTCTGATCTTGATCACCTGGTTAGAAAAAGCAAGTTGAGGTCTTGTGGTCATCTCAATTCAGACTCAGAATTTTAAGGAAATAAAAAATCATAAAATTGTTGAAGAGGGTTCATATACAGAAGTGCACACTAAGCTGTACTTCCCAGGGAAGCTTATGCGGAGACATTGTGCTCAAGTCTCCTGTAAATTTAGTTGTTTTTAGATTATTTTATATACTTAAAAGCTTTTTCCCCTGCCTTCCCCCCTGCCTCCCGGCATGTGTTTCTGGAATGCTTCTCTGCACCTTGCAGCTACCTAATAAGGAATGAGCTGTTTTTAATCAAAGAAGTTCATTTATAAGGATGAGGAAAATGTTGTTTCCACAGTATAACCTATAGCCTTGTCCAATTAAAAATGACAGTGTCCAGAAACAGATTGTGTGATTTGTAAGTTTTCTTTTGTGAACCTGGAGAGTTTGATGTTGACCAGTTTGAGTATTCAATAGTAAATAAGAGGCTGTTCCGGATCACTCATTTTTGCAGCAGAGTCCAATATGCTTTTATTTTGAAGCTAATTGTGTCTAAACCTTGTCTCTATTTAATGACAACAAAAAACAAAACCATAGATTTTTGGCTGAATAGTTCAGTTTCTAATATGATAAGGTAAGTTATTTGGGTGTTGTGCATTTTCATGCTGAAATACTTTTCCAGTCAAATTACAGCAAGTTTATAGTAAAGGTCTTTATWATAAAGTGATTTTTTGTTGTTGTTTTTCACACTATACTTTTCATTCTACCCAGATAGCAAAGATAAATTTCATTAAAAATGACACAGTTGCACACTATTGTTTTACTAATATGTTTCTCTTTTTCTTCAGTATCTGTCATTGAAGCTGGTGATGGATTGCAGCTCAGGAAAGAACATGCGCTCAAGATATTTGCTTACATCAATTCCTGGACACAAAGGTATTTTTTTTATAAAGAGTTGATGATACTGAATAGTAACAGTAGGCTGTAGTACTTGGAAAACAAAAGTGTTTTAAAGTGAGTTAAAATGGGCAAGTTATTACTGCGTAGCTAAGTAATGTTTGAAGGTAAAGGRCCTTTTACTATTTAAATATAAATGTCATGTTTTCCAGTGCATATGGGATAAAGCATATTTTGAATGTGACTGCCATTTTAGGTGTTGTAGAAATAAATTATGTAATAGTAAATAGGTAAATTGCAATGACAAATCATGTATGCTGCTGTTTTAACATGAAACTTTCTATCTTCTTGATAGAAACTTTCTATCTTCTTGAGGCATGATGTGTGGTTGAGTTATAGATCTCTGCCATGGGCTACTCTGGGAGCTGAAAGATGTGGGTTCCAGAAACATTTGGACACATTTTTAGACAAAAAGTCCATTGAGAGCTGCTTAATATATTGCTTGCTCTGGAATCCCCTGAAATACAGATTATTCTTTCTAACTCTCAGTAATGAAGGAGACCTATCGACCTGCTTCCAATAATCTTTCCCCAGACATTCCTTTTTTTGCCARTATTTGAGAAAATGTGCGTGGGTGTGATGGGCTAGGATATCATTGGCTGTGTTGTAACTGAGATCAGAAGAGTTGCTCACAGTGATGTTAAAGCAGTTACATCCCTGGGATTGAATTGCTAGTAGATATTTCTGGTATTTTAGTCTTCAAGTGACAATTTAGCATTCTGTGTTTTAGGTACTGTGGTAGCAAACTCCTCCTCTTCCTCTACACAAAGAAGGTTATGTTCATTATTTTCTGAAATACTCTTTGACATGAAAGATTTTAAATCGCAATCATCATCAACAGAAACCAGACTCCTGTCATTCCTTGACAGATCAAGGAATCTCAGCTTGTCTGAGAACACTTGCAACCTAGTGTTTTTCCCAGATCACTAACTATTTAGAGATTTGTCTTGTTCATATATAACATTATAAATGCAACTTAAATATTGGATGACGTTTAACTGTTTTTTATTCAGGTTTCTTTTTATCTTCCTTATGCAGGGCTGCTTATTACAAGAGAGTATGGAAAGCATTCCTTAACACCCCTCAAACAAAACTTTCCTCAAAAACATTCTTTACAGTGGAAATTAGAGTAAGATGCCACAGAAAGAAGTTTTACTTYATATGTTTCATGTACCTTTTCTGCCCTTTCAAGTGGGCTTTAGAGGATCTCGTCATATTGGTTCTTGAGGCCTTGCTTAAGAATTCCTTTCTACAGTCTAAGTCTCTGCCTTCCAAAGATCAGCTGGCAGCTCAACCTGAAGGACACTTKGCTTCCATTTTCATGTAGTGTTTCCAATTCAGTTTCCTTCTGGAAATTCTGATATCTTAAAAGAAGTCGTATTTCTAGMATCTTCATTTTTTATTCCATAGTGGGKTTTTTTTGTTTGTTTGTTTGTTTTGGTGGAGGTCTTTTATATCCTGTAGGCACATTCAGGTATGTTAGAACTTGYGTAGAAACTTTGCACATACTTCCATCTTGAACAGTGTACCTTTGTCCAGTGGAGAGTTCTTCAGTATTCATTAGCATTCAAATACAGATATGTGAAAAGTAGACTTTAGGTTTTTGTGATTATTGAGACTAATTTGCTGGAGCCAGGAGGGCTGGTAATTTGTAAGCAAAAATAAAGAACCTGCTGTGCGTAGCTTTCCCTAAGGATAGATACTTAGATACACTTGTTCTTTTTGCTTACAGCTTGGTATTTCATTTGTTAACATGAAAATACATTTACTGTTGAATCACAGTTTCAAGCACATGAAGTCATATTGCACATATGAGATATTAATGGATAGTAGATATTTACAGGAAATATTTTCTGAATCTGCAAAGTGAAAATGATGAAGATACTACTGATACTGTATTTCCCATACAGGCAAAAGGTACCAATGTGCATAGAGTTCTTCTACAAATGCAGATAAGGAAGCAATCAGTTCTCAAATACATATTAAAATACAAATGTTTTGCAGCCATGTTGATTTGCAAATATATATATATATATATTTTACACAGCTGACAAACGTGTCGAGTGACTTATTGTGGTGCTCTTGATAAACAGGTGAGGAGTGGGATTCAGGAGCCTGCCTGGGAAGACAGCTTCACTAGTAGTACAGTGACCTCCCTAAGATGCCAGGTCCTGGTATATTTTAGTTACAGTGGCAACTGCTGAACAATAAAAGGGACTTCATTTTTTTTGTGAGCATTTGGAAATAATGGTATGTTCATAGAGTTTAAGGAGATCTTTGTGACTCTATTTGATGGATAAAGTCTGTTTCATTTGGATTTCCTTGCTTTAACGAGTCTGTCACATACTTTGTTGAAAATGGTTTAATGTGCACCTTTCTTTTGGTCAGTTGCTTTAATATTCAAATTTGTCTTTCCCTTTGTTAGCTTCATATTGAGCCAGTCTCAATGAGGTGATCATTCTTGCTCTTCTGACTTGAGCAACTTCAGGAATTTTTATTTATTTACTTATTTCTGTTTTCTTGCAGACAATGTCTATGCTGTTTCAAGGAGTATAAGCATTTGGAGATCTTTAACCAAGTAGTATGTGCGCTTATTAACTTAGTGATTGCCCAAGTTCAAGCTCTACGGGACCAGCTCTGTAAACATTGCACTATTAATATAGATTCAACATGGCAAGATCAGAATAATCAAGCTGATGAGCCCCTGAATGTAGAAAGAGAGTCTCATGAAGAAGAAAATGGAGAACGGCAAAAATCTATAGAGAAAAAATTAGATTCTGCAAGAACTTGTATCCTGACAGAGGAGGACTCTGCAAAGAACACTGATGCTTTTAGCTTATGGAGCACTGATGAGAAGGAAAAACTGTTGCTGTGTGTGGCAAAAATCTTTCAGATTCAGTTTCCACTGTACACTGCTTATAAGCATAATACTCATCCCACAATAGAGGTATCTTATCTTTATGTGTATATTTAATAATTTTGTGAAAGGTTATTGGTTTTTTTTAATGAGTAGACTGTGTATGTTTGGTGATAGTTGCTTTCAAACAGGATGGGCAAATTCAGCTCTCCTGTTGACTTCAGTAGAACTTGTCAGAGAATTTTTAAATGACACATACTCTTACACTTTCTTTAAAATATGCTTAATTGTTATAGGTAATATATTGATAAGTGTTGGATGGAACTGTACACTGAATTGTTGTACTGTTTAAATAACAGGAAGGCAAAAAGGGGACTATAGCGAAGCCTTTCTTCCAGAAGGTAACCCATTAATAGTTTACTCATTTCTTTTCATTAAAATCAATGATTCTGGGAGCAAAGATACATAAACTAAGCTTTCTGCAAGACCAAGCTTTCTTGTTAGAACAGCTTTTTAATTGACTGGAGTAACTGAGTTCTACAAATGCAACTTTGTTCTGTGATGCTTGTTTTTTCTCTGTGATACTGTTATTGCTGCTATCCATATTTTCCATGTTTTCTGCTGAAGGAGAAAAAAAACCACTTTCACAACTCCTGGAGATGTTTAATTCATAGTTTTAGGAATAAACATGATAGTGTTAGCATTTTCTAGTTGAAACAGTATAGGTCTTGGAAAGGTTGGTTTTTCATTCAGTTTGTGATAGTCTGTTAATAAACGATACCTGCACAATATTGTATGCAAAGAGAGAGCAAGAAAGAGAGATTTAGCTATAGGAAGAAAGATTGTACCCAGCAAATGCCTGAAGAAGTCACAGAATGACTGCAATTATCCCAAACACCTTGTCTCTTTCTTTTAAACATRTATTATCTATTTTTAGGGTTGCAGAGTCTGTTGGGGCACTGAGTAGTTAAGCTTACTTTTTAAACTCCAGTTCAGACTGAAAAGAGTCATCTTTCATTTCTTGTTGTGTGCGCTAGGGTGATAACGGGGTAAAGTTGTTCCTTGATGAATGGTTCCTGCTCTATCTGCTGCTGGATTTAGCTAACCTATCCTATGGAAGGATGAGTGGCATAGGACTCCTTTTGGCGGACTAGGCTTGGTCTCATGTCCTCTGCTAAGACCCATGAGTTCAGATTAGCATAGACTATTTTACAATTATATGTTTATAGAAAAATGATGCAAAGACAGGATTTGTGGATTTCAGATAGCATCCTTAATTTTAACTCACCTAATCCTTTTAAACTTTCACTGTATGTAAATAAATCTACAGTTCAGCCAGTGCAAGTAGGAACTGTAGAGTCTGTCCAGTCAGTTGGAAAAAATCAATGTCTTAGGTGATTTAGCTTTGTGTTGGGGGACATCTACTGAAACCAGCTTCATAGGAACATACTACATATAATTTTGGAACAACTTTTCTATATATGAACACAGCACTTTAAAGGGACCACTTAATTGTTTGTTTGTTTTTTTAAACTTAACTTTCCARCGATAATCTCAGAAATGCTTGGACATGGCAATGGAACAATTTTTCACTTGATTCGCAGACATAACGTGATCTGGACACAAATCTGCAGTAGATGGCTATGCTGAAACTGGCTATCATTCTAAAAGCTAAAAATGATTTGTTGGTAATTTACATTCTTGAATATATTCAGTCATTAGGAATAGTAAAAAATGTGTAACATGAAAAAGGGATGCTGAGAAACATTGTCCTAATATAGAGTAGTGAGAGAAAAGTATTTTTACTTTATGCTAGACTTTTATGYTTCTGGGTATTGAGTATAGGGTCTTGCTAGCTTGTCTCATGAAGTCTCTGCTTCTGTGGTACACATTTTTCCTATTTTTTGGTATATGTGTGTGGGGATGTTCACACTTCCAGGTTTCAATATCTGTCATTTTTCTCACCAGTTGAGATCTCCTATACTTAGGAATCCCTAGGGTACTGTTACTGTAAAGTTGTAATGCTAACAATTTTAATGTCATAAAACTTTCTGCTACCTTGAATAACTTATTTACTGAGATTCAAAACCYAGTTTTGGTTTTCAGTCTAGGATCCACAGTAACCAGATTGAGACAGTCTATTCTCAGTAATGAGATTGTGGTTTTTCAGCTCAGACTTGCCTCAGTCTTCAAGGAAACATAAAACAAAGCACGAACTGCTGTTTGAAGTGTGCTGTCTATATCTAGAAACTAAATGCATTCCTGAACAGACAAATCTGCCAMAACTTGGGAGAAATTGAAGTGCAGCTTCTCCACCAACCGTTCCTTTGCCCTGGAAAAAGGGAAACTTCCTGATATGAAATAAACTGTAACCTTCACTCTTGCTGAGTTCATGAAGTACTTGCTCCGGATTCTTGAGATGAATTTATGCAACTTTATTGAGTCCTTATGTCCAGCAGAGTTTCACATGTATTTTGTCTAGAACTGTCCAGCCAGACTGTCATTTAAAAAGTACAGCTGTAGGGCTTTCCCACAGTGTTATCTCCTGGTGTCAATTAGCTGTCCCTATTCCTATTAGTCTTCACTCTGCATAGGCCTCCAAAACTATACTTGGTTCTTAATGACAGCAGACAAATCTTCGAGTCTTATCCTCTTATCTGGGTGTTTACCAGAGTCACTCTAGACATTTGACCATTATGTGGAGGGGAAAACATTCTTAATAAAGGAATATTTTTTTTCCTCTTTTAGGAGATCACAGAATTGAAATGAAAATAACAGCAAAGCAAGGCAAAAGGATGTTTGCTTGTGTATGACCAGACCTTAAATACCTTTAAATGATAGAATGCTTTTTGACCCTTACTTACACACTTCTGTCTGTAGCAGGAGTTGGAGCCCTGTGCCTCTTGTAATTTGAAAGGAGGAAGGTGAAGAGCATGGAAGCCTGGTGGAGAGGCAGGGCTAGGGTAGGCCTCTGATAGCAGGAGCTGCCTTGAACCATGGGCTTCAGGCAGCAAAGGAAAGGGGGCCCTGAGAGATTTCTGTGGTGTTTCTATCCYTGTGCATTTGAGGACAGTGAAGCTTTCTCTGAAAGTGAATCAAGCATGTGTTACTTGCTAGAAATGTAGGCCTCATGACCTGGTTCTGATGAGAATGGGCAAGCATAGAGTTGTGATTTCAGTAAAAATGAATATGAATGTGCATGCACAGACCGTCTCATACTATTTGGAAGCCTAAGGAAAAAAATGTTTTTTTGCTAGTTTTGAGATTCTGGAACAGCACAATTGGTTGCAGACAGTTGGAGGATGAGTAGTAGGGGCATCGACTTTGAAGAACGAACTTTTGTGGTGATAGTATCTGGAAATACACCATTTGCTTCTATTGAAATCTACCAACGATTTTTGTGCCCAAAGAGAGAGAGCATGGTGTTCATTTTTGCATCATTACAATGCACTCATTGAAAATGTTGCATAAATATATTTGGATTTTTGAGAATTTTTTATGCCTTGGAATTAGTGCTTTTAAGAGAGCTTTTYTGTAGGGGACTTTAAAACCATGCACCCTATTTTTCTTTTCATGCTTATTCCAWGTAGCCCATTTAACATCTCCAATGGACATTTCAGAGGAAAAAACGAACTTTTAGAAAACTTTGCGTTATCCTAAAATTTCTCTGGACAGGAATGAATCTTAGGGGAGTTAGGCAAATGTTAATAGCTCATGAAAACATAAAATGAAGGAGAAAAGTCAGTTGTGTAGATATCTGTAGTGTTCTGCTTCTTTGGAATGGTGCCATCTCTGGTTCTCATTTTCAACTAAATCTTTTCTTGGAAGTTGTTCATGGTTAAGTTCCCTCCACGGCTGTGTCCATGCCAGACCTCAGTATGTTTCAGCTGAGGGTAGGGATATTTTATTTTAATGCTATWTTAGACTCTCAGGAGGAATTCTGTTACTTCCTTGGCTATAAAGTTGAGCTTCAGGAATGTTGAGTTTCTGACTGTTCTGTTCTACAACTCCAGGTGCAGAAGTTGTATTTCCAGGTTGTCTCCCAWACACCACATCTGTAGAAAGCTTTGCAGGATTGATGCAATATATCTCTATCAGGTTCTGACTCTTATGTTTTAAAAACTCTTATTTCAGCAGTAAATCTATTCTTGCTGTTTCTGCTGTTCTCATGAGCAGAGCACTGAGTGCCCWATCTTGCTACTTAGAACTTGAAAACATATCACTAGTGGCTTCAAAGTGGATTTAAAAATAACTTAAGATTATCGTGAGTTTAGGCATGACCTAGTGTTCAACAGAAAAAAAATGATTAGGTACAATATGAACACTGAATAATTGCAAATATGTTTATGTTGTACACAATTCAGCCAGTATTGCTTACCTTCACCATCCTGCGGTATAATTTTAGGAAACATTCCACTGCAGAGGTGTTTGATATAGATGCAAAGAAATTTACTTAAATTAACTCTGTGTTTAATATGTATTTGATTTATTAATATGAAAACTGGGTGTTTCTCAWAGAGAGATGGAAAGGAGAAGAATGTTTGTTTTAACTACCTGCAAGTATCCATAGCAATATTGTGGTTTTACCGTTGCATTTTATGATAGAGCGAGTGCCTTTTTGCCCCCAGCCATATGCAGGATGCATCCACTACATACGACTGATTTAATAAAGAAAATCCTGATTTAGACTACCCAACAAGTGAATGATGCTAACATTAAAAAGAAGCTATTTTTTCAAATTCATTTCAGTGTATTGCTTTTAGAAAATGTATTTCTTGTCACAGCAAATACTTAATATTGACAGGGTGAGGTAATTTCCTCCCCACACCCCCTTTTAACTACATTTTTTCTTTAAAGAGTATTAGGTACTTATTCTATTATAGATGTTTCCTTATATATATAAAAAGGAATCGGCTAGTTGAAGCTGAAGAATTTTAACATTCTGATAAGAATGAGTAATTTGATGGTTTAGTCTTCTACGTCACTATGTCTAGGTCTGCAGAACTTGCTGTCTATTGGGTCATCTGAATTCACATGTTTGGGTAGACATCTCATTTTATGAAAACATTTACATTCCAAAGCATCTAGATTCATCCTGTTTTGTAATTCCTAGGCTGGCCTGGAGCTAGCTTCCACCCTTGTAATATTTCTGTTGGGGAAAAAAATGGTGTTGGTATGTAGTGGTTTGGGTGGAGGGGAGCAGGGGGAGAATGCAAGAAATTTGCTAATCCCAACTATTGTGAGAGATTGCTGAAATAATATTGTAAGTGTATATTTATATCTATAAGTATGTATGGCTTTATACAGGTGAATATATGAACAGATAGTAGTTTTGCAGTGTAAAAGCTGAGCAAAACTTGAGCTTCTGGTTTCCTCAAAATCTGTTGTTTAAGGTTTCTGTTAGTTGATTGTAATGTCTGTTAATAGCTGTATGTTGTGCTACAAGTGAGATTTTATTCCTTCTGTTAGCTAATTATAGTTTTTCTCTTTTTGAACAGGATATTTCTGCTCAAGAAAGCAATATATTAGGGGCATTTTGTGATATGAATGTAAGTCACACCTATCTCTATTTTAAAGTAGATACACACTTCTTAGAATAGCTCTATGCACTTTTCTGTATACTTTTGTGTGATTTTAATGCATCTTGTTTTGGATTCCATATATGTGCATGATTGGATTTTATTTTCTTTCTGTAGGATGTAGAAGTACCATTGCACTTGCTTCGTTATGTTTGTCTGTTTTGTGGAAAAAATGGCCTTTCCCTCATGAAGGATTGTTTTGAATATGGAACCCCAGAGACACTGCCATTTCTTATAGCACATGCATTTATTACAGTGGTATCTAATGTAAGTATTATCTCTAATTATTTACTTTAATTAACATCAAAAGTAAAAAGACTGAAYTTTGAAAGAATTCAGTAGAAGCAGGGAGGGCCAAAAAACACTGTGATATTTTCCTTGTTAACAATATGAAGGTCATTGGTTAATATTCCATCATCTGAACCCTGTACATTTCTTGTAGACTCACAGCTTACAAGTTTAGATGGTTTTGATGTTCCTGGACACTGAAGTTGCTGTCTGAGGTCATTTTTGTCTTCGGAATTGTGTCATGGATGTGTTTTAACCAGCTTCAGTCTATATTAGCTCTTTAGCTAATACCTGTAAAGTGCAAAGAAGGAGCCTGTGCCTCCCTTTGCCTCTCACTTCTTGTGGTTTTATATCATATTATATGTATTTGTAACATAGAAGAAATTACCTTTTATTTTCTAGTTTAGTTCTAGAATATAAATACTTCATTTGTATGTTTTGAAATTATTTTTTACTAGCAAAATTATATATTTTAGTGAAGATTTGAAGGAGACTGAAATTAAAACTCATCTGTGAAGCACATATAAGAATTCACAGTGTAATATGAGAAGATGAAGTGGTGAAGAAGTCTTATGGATGTAAATGAAAATAATAACTTAGGTTATGACTTTGTGAAGTGAGTTAAATATAATTTTGCAGTTGTTTTGCCCTAATATTAAGTACTTAAAATGAGATCCCTGCCTCCACACATCTCGTTTCTTGCTGCTGTTACTGACCAGCCAGAATAACACAATGAAGTTGAAATAAGCTGTGATAGAAAATAATGAGTTAAAACATTCAAATTATTTTGTATATTTTAAGTGAAATAGGGTATAAACTTGTGAGCAGCCCAGATGGTGTTTAGATGTGGTGGTATCAYGATCAGTGATGTGAGAGTTGGGGACAGTAATGTCTACAGTAAGAAGAAAATATGTGACATTTCCTTTCCCCCCAGCTTCAGAGTCTTGTTCCAGGTTTAAGGAATAATTTTAAGTCTTCATCACACCACTTGCTGAAAATAAATGATCTTGTAGGTCATTCCAGTTTTCTAAGTTTCAGTCATTGAACCAGGCAGCAACCTGTCACACCAGCTTTTTTTTCAACGAGCACTGTCTGCAAATCCTATGTTCTACGTGTCTGGTGCCAGTATTTAAGTTGCATCTGTCTGTCGTCTTTCTCCTTTTTTTTGAAGTCTTATTTTTCTCCATGAGAACTTTATTTTCCAGATTCTTACAAATGTCCCCTGACCCCAAATGTACCTCAGCAGAGTTTCTTTCTGCAAATCAAGCCACTTTGTGGATCTCTCTTGTTTAGTAGGTTTTAGGCTTACCTTTGATTTGTGACTCTCTTAAGTGAAAACTGTGATTAAAAATGTCCAAGTAAAATTTWACACCATGCCTAATCCAAAGAAGTACTGCTGCTTTTGCCTTTTCCAGCATTGCATCATTTACTGTTCCACCAGAGTCTGTCTTGTGAACTTTTCCTGGCTTTGGCAAGTCCGTGCAAGCCAGGGAGATGTGAGGAAAGCTGTTTCAGAAAAAGTCATCTCTTAGATTTTATCTGCAATTTCACYATGGAAAGTGTAAGGTCATGCTTTGTGTGTGATACGCATTATTCATCCACTGCCAGCATTTAGTGTCACTCTAAGTAGCATTACTTGCCGGTAATTCTTTAGACTGGAATGCAACATGAGCAATAGTTCTGGATGAGGCAGCAATTTTTTGGATAAAATAATTTCATCTTGCTGATACGAAAAAAGGAAAAAAAAATTTATCTCTCATTCTACAGTGGCACCTGAGTTTCTAATATTGACGTAATCTTTTTTTTCCTGATTCTGTTTGTATTCCATCTCTTTCTATACGTATTTACAATTTGTAGAGTAAATACAAGTACTATAACAATGTGTATTTCCAATTGTGAGTCAGCTCCAATAAAGCAAAATGAGCATTTGCAACACCTTTTTTTGCAAACAAAATATTGTTGATCTCAGTAAGAACTCTGCTACTTAGACTCCTTTTTACCTCTGTGTGTTTGAGTTTATGGGATTTATAGAAAATGCAAGTGACCTTTGTGATAATAGTTCAGTGAACAGCTCTGTAGTGTCAGCTGTTACCTGTGCAGAGTCACAACTAATGTATACAACTCTAAAATATGTTTTCACAGTAGCACCAGCTTTTGAGGAGGTAGTTAACTAACCGTTATTGCAAAAACTGCTAGAAGTATGAAAGCTGGGATTTAATTAAAAGTCTATGATGAGAATAAGGCTTTAGCTGTCATCCCAAGCATTTCATAAATATTTTTGAGAAAGATTGTAGTACGGTGAGACCCAAACATCCCTCCTTAAAAGGTTAGCCTTGGTGTTGAGCTCTGTGAAGAAGAAAAGGTAAAAGAAGCTTGAGATGGTAAAGTAAAAAAAAAAAAAAAAAAAAGCATTTGACAGCATTGAAACACATTCAGTTTTTATTAGACAGGGTTGCATAGTTGTAGGAAGACCGTTTGCTCCATTTATTCCACAAGGGAAGATGAAGATCTCACTGAGTGTACTCTAAAAGTGCACATGAAAGGAAGAGCGTAGCAGTAAGGTATGCAGGGGAACTGAGCTCCTCGTTTCTGACTCCTAGTGTCTCGTAATATAGAGAACATTAAAAAAAATTGAAAAGATACTGCCTTGAAATTTTCTATTCAGCGAATCTAGTTTGACTAAATGTCCTTTTTAAAGCAAGTTGACATTTGGGAGGACAAACCTAGCAAATATGAACAGTGTTGTTGGCTTCACCCAGGCAGTGGCCACCTCTACCCTGGGGCTTCCTCCAGCTCATGCCTCTGCAGGATGCTCTCTGAGCAGCCTGTATTGTGGTAGGACTGCTCCTCCTTGGTATTGTTCTGTTACCTTTTTTAGTCAGATTGTATTTTTTTAGTTGGTTTGTTTCCTCCTTCCCACATTTCATATTTCATGCTATTTGCTCTGCTTAATATTGTATACTTTATTGCCTGATATTCTGCTGGTCTCCTTAAGGAAGAGCTGCAATAGATGCAGAGAACTCCATCGTGTTCTGTGGAGGCTTTCTTCCTCACTGAGAAAGCTTCTCCTTACTTCTATATTCTTTCAGCTTCGTGCATCTTGCAGAGGAATAGTTGCTGATAGAACTAGTAGAAGTAGTGCTGAGGATTTCCAAGTGCTGATTTAATTTTGCTTTGTGAAGCTTAAAYAAAAAATGTTGAGAGAGAAATTACCTTTTCAAGATAAATTAACTATAATAATTAAAAAACACTCTCAGGTTTGAGAACAGAAGATGCCTTAAATACATCATTTTAAATGCAGGGAGAAGCATTAAAAAGTGTGATGAGAGTTAAGATTTTTTTTGTAAACAACTATCTTGTCTAATTTAGTGGATTCATATTTGAAGTTGTGATGAAAATTTATGGCATGGGAAATTATCAGCTAACTTAGTTCAGAGAACAAATGTCATATGTGGACATGGATGTGTGTACATTTATGTATGTACACATGTAGTGTAATGGAAGAATCCACATGGATTAAATGACTTTAAAAGTCTGAATTAATACAGAATAAAATTCACTACAAGCAAATCTACAAAATAAAACTATAAAAACATTCCCTACTCTATTGCAYAAGGAATTCTATTTGCTTATTTGTTCTATGCTTGCATATAGGAAAGAGCACATCGTTGTGTTAGAAGCATAGTATCTGAATACCAGTAGTATTTGAATACAAATAGTTATCCTTATGGTCTTGTGTCAAAATCTTATTTTTTAATTATTGTTTCTCGAACAGGCATCTTCTAGTTGCAGTTTCTATGCTGGGCAAATTAGTCTTTTTYCCCCCCTTGAGAATACCAATAGGACCAGCATCTTATTCCAAATGGAACTTCTTTTTTGGGCAATGTTGGTTTTTTTTCAAAATTTAATCAAAAATATTTGACTAATTCTGTGAATCAAATGCTGGAGATACAGTTTTGCTGTTGACTAATAGTGTTTTCTGTATCAACAATGAGAATTTAGAATATTTTGCATACAGTATTTTCCAACTTCCTGGTGAGAATTTATTCTATACCCAGAATCTATTGCATGGCTTGCAGTGCATCTCCATCTCCAGGTGAGGAGGAACTTCTTTACAGTGAGGGTGACAGAGCAGTGGAAGAGGCTGCCCAGGGGGGTTGTGGAGTCTCCTWCTCYGGAGGTCTTCAAAACCCGCTTGGATGCCRCCCTGTGCCACATGCACTGGGTGTACCTGCTTGAGCGGGAAGGTTGGACAAGGTGATCTCTAGAGGTCCCTTCCAACCTTGAATATTCTGTGATTCTTGCAAAGTTTAAAATGTCTTGTAAGAACAAGCTTGGAGCTATAGATTGACATTAGAGCTTTGAGCGCCTGTTCACACACTTACGTGTGCACAATTCCAATTATGTTAGTACTAGTAACAGCTGCTAATGTTTCATCTTCGCTAGATCCCTTACCTGGCGCGTAGCTGTCTCTCTGTAGCAGGTTTAACAGGCTCAGTATTCCTTTTTGAAATGCAGATGGAACTTCTAACTTTGCCRGTGTAAGTCTTGGTTGGTCCTCTTTTTCTCACAGCAGTGTTAAATGGCTGTTTATTTTCTTTATTTCTGCATACTTTTTTTTTTTTCTCGCCAGAATACATTTCTGCATAAGTGGTAAGGGCAGCATGGTAAACCCACGAATGCAAATGCAATAGTAAAAAAACCTGCTCTTAGTCACTGGTTATAAAATGTAATTTTGTGGAGTGTATAAGGCCTAAAAAGCAAAACATCAATACAAGTCAAATAATTTTCCTTTATTTAGGAGAGCTTCACAAGAAACAGAAAAAAAATGGAATCATTTTCTTTTAGGTATTTTCTTTTTGARAAGAAAAAGGTTGAATAGCAGCTTTTCCTGTTGAAGAAGTTGTTCAGAAATAAGTGTGCAGTATAATGCCATTCATAGTAAATTTTAGGTTTTCTACATAAGTAGAAGATGCAACTTCTGTTTAAACAAGTCGCAAACATTCTTCAGAATCAGAAAATTAATAAAGATTCACATGAAAATAAAGCCTTTTTTAAAGTGGTGTTGCATGTGCAAATGTACTAGCAATATATCATTTTTATAATTCTCAATAAATGTCATTAATGAAACTTTTATCTATTTATGTTTTTGCATTATAGATCAGAATATGGCTACACATCCCTGCTGTCATGCAGCACATTATACCCTTTAGGACTTATGTTATCAGGTAAATTTTTAATTTAAGAGTATTTTCTTGTGGGACTTCTGACAGCTCCTATTTATAATTTTGGATGCTATACTTTCTAATTGCTCAAGCTCTGTCTCTGTTACTTCAATAAGTAGAGTGAAGGTATCGCTTAGAGTTAGACTGGGGTAGCTGCTTCGATCTACCTGATCAAAATACCAAATCAGTCTTGATCATGGCATTTTTAATAGGGCTTTGAGCCCGGTTCTGACRTGTTGTATCAGGATCCATTGTAGTACAGTTCATTTCATGTGTTAGCTTATTGCAAATTTTATGCAACTTCATTAAGATTGTGTGTGTAGAAGAGCAATTTGTAGTTGTTGAAATTTTATACGTGAAGTTTCACTGCGTTTTAATGCCACTTCACATTTTGAAGTTCTTATTTCCAGSTGGCAGGAACTGAAGTGTGATCAGAAGTCTACTCACACTTTTATCTATCTAATTATATCTAGTCCCAATGATTTACTTTTTATCAAACTGCTTAAGCATGAACAATGCTTCAAAAACTAAATACTCACAAATATTTGTTTATGCAACATTATATTTTTATTGATGTTTTTCAGACAATATTAAAAATCCAGTGGTAGATGATGAAATKACCCTGTGTATGTGTATCTGCTCTGCTGGGAGTGGGAAGGTGTCTGTGCTGATTCTCTTGCTGATGTCCCAGCCTTAAACTTTCTTGTTCTAGACTGCCTAGAACAAGAACTGCTCTTGCACAGCCCATGGGCCCACAAATCCTCCAAGGATCTGGGTCTCTTATAACTGTGCTATTAGAAATGTACATATAATAGTCATAGCAAAATTCTGAGACCAATAAATCCGTATGGATTATTTCATATTAACAATACAAGTATAAAATCACACTCTTAACAAGTAATACCCAACAAAGTAATACCTAAAATGGTAAGGATCTGAACTATGTTTCATGTTTAAAAAAACAGTCTGTTTTTCACTTGCAAAGAATTTTGATGATATAAAAATTAAGTATTGCTTGACTGCTTGACTATCAATCTTTATAGAAAGTTGTTTATCAAAAGTGTCAGCAGACAAGAGTCTTCCAGTCTTTTATTAAACTGGTCTTGAGTTGGCAGTCCTACTGTACTTCTGTATTATTTATTGGTTATCTTTGATATCGAATTAAAGTGATTATTAATCATGAAACATTCTAGGGAGCAGTCATGGGAATATAGGGGTCTTTAAATATTCTTCCCCCCGTACGTGTTTTAGTGGTGGATGTTTGTGTACCTGGGAGTTTGTACTTGAGCCTTTCTCGTCTTCTTGTAGTGCATGGAAAACCACTGAAAGATGAACAGTTAGAGTTGGGCTGGTATGAGAGAATTCGAGCGACACAGAAAAATATTGCAGCTTAGCTGTTCATCTTCCTTTGCTTGTCCTCTGGTTTAGTGCTTATAGTTCTTAAAGWTTTTGGTGTGGTTGGTTAGGTTCTTTTTGCAAATGTAGATTAAATCGATGCGATGTTAGTAAATAGAAGATTTATTTCCCTGTTTTCTCCTCATCTCTTCCTCACTATTTTACCCATAGAAATACCTGCATCTTATTTAATATGTAATTTGTCAGCAACTTCTTGCTGTAAATGATGGCCTCRAAGTCTGTTACTATTATTTAAAATAATAAGAAGGTAGCATTAGTATAGGATTTCCCTATGGAAAACATGTAAAGTTTAAAGAATGAAGGGGATATTTAGTGTTTTTCTTTTTCTACAACTGAATCTGGAAAGGAGATCAGGATTTCTCAACATCACAGAGCAGAAGTCCAAAGCTTTTCAGGTTATGCCTGCTTAAAAACATCTTTAAAAATCAATTTTAATAGGACTACCMAAGATTTAATAGCATTCCTTGCTACTAAATGTCATGAAAAACTCTTGTAATAAGCTCTTATGATAAAAGTTTTCAATTACACAAAATATTTCRCTCCTAATATCTGAAGATTTATGCCACAGGTACAAAGAACAGGAAAATCAGGAGACAGTAGCTGGGCACTCAGGTGGATTCTTCATTTCACTGAGGAGCACTGACTTATTCTGCCCAATACTTTTTTTTGCAGCTGTGGTCCGAAAAGAGTCATATTATGGGGAAAAAAGATTATTTCACAGCTCAGTACCCAAAGTCCTGAAGCATGAGATGCGATTTTAAGCATTATCCTAAAATAAAACCGGGTGTTTCAAGGTGGACTATCTCCATCCCTCTAAAAGCAAATTTAAATACTGTTTCAGTTGAGTAAAACTGAATTTTAAAAATTGGTGTATATGTTTGAATGGTTTGAGAATATGTAATATGTATTTAGAAATTTTTAAAAATGTATCAGGCTGACAGGACAGCTCCTATATAGAGAGAGACTGTCCTTTATGGGTAGAAGTGGTATATTTGTTTCCAAGTTACATTTATGCGACGTCTGATTTCCTGGATCGTAGTTTACTGAAGCATCATTCWTATAGTGCTTTGAGACTTGATGCTCTGCAAAGACAGAAAAGACAAAATTTAAAAAACAAAAATCACATGTTCACGTTTCTGTGAGCGTTCTGTATACCATTCTGAGCATTCTATCTCACAGAGAATATAAGGGAGCTGGCTAGATGATGGCCTGAGTGGCCAAGAAGGTAGAAAGGAGAAATAAATTCACAGTAGTAAATAGATTCATGTTTATTATACGTAGGGTATAACTGTCATCTGCTTCTAGAGAGAAAATTTTGGAATAAACAGATCTTTTGCCTTGCTCTGGTATGGTACCACTGTTGTTATATAAAACAATACAGTAAATTTAGAACTACCCAGGATAAGGAAGGATATGTGTTAGTTGACAATGGTATGTAAAGATTTCATTAAAAAAAAAAWAMCCCACAGAATTCTACTAGTAAAAGYATGAAATGAATCAGGTGYATTGATACAGAAGTGTTGGGGACACTTTATCTTTCCACAATTAAAACAAGGCTTTGCCTACTCAGCTAATTTTATAGCTTTAATCCTGGCAGTAAAGAGATACGATCATATTTGATTTTTGATCGACATACAGTGCCCGTAAACCTTCTCATGTAGATTCTCTCTTGCTTGTAAAAACAGAAGTGTATTATCTTCCTCAGAATAACCCAGTTATGCTAAAAGATTTTAGTTAAAGGGAGGCCAAACTGACTAAAAGTGCCCTTTTCTCTGTAGCTTTGTAGGCCTCTGAAGGGTCTTAGCAAAACCAATTTTATTCTCAAAGGACTTTTCTTCCTTCTTCTGTGCTGAAATTTCAGTTACTATAAAAGTTATTTTAAAACACTATCTCGGTGGTAATATAATAAAACGTGACACAAGTATGCTGCAAGATTGGACTAAATGCACTGAAAATGCMTGTATAAAAGCACTGAAAAAACCTAAATGTTTCTCAGGAGTCAATTTTATGAACAAAGGTAGGTTTATACTGGTATATTTGCACTGCAGTCAGAAAGGAGGGGTTCCCCCTCCCCTTTTTCTTTTTGTCRTGTAGATTATAATAGTTACTCCACCAAACTTTGTTGGAGTTTCCAAGCACCAAACAGTTTCACCTGAATTTCCTGTCCCTGAAACCCCAAAACCCACAAAAGCCCCCTTCTTCCTGTGCAGGTAGGATGCTCTCTATTTTTGTCTCCGTTGCACATAAGCATTCTACATCTGTCATATATAGACATATGCAGAATGCACAAATTCATAGACTGAGAAAATTCATACAGTTCTTGTTAACATCTTAAAGATCTCTAGAAATCATTCACGAAACAATCACTTGATGAACGTTATGAACACTGAAGATGTTTGGGAACCAGCGCTGAATGCAGTTTGCTTATAAAAACGGAGAGAAAAWATCTGGTCTAAGGATGCTGGTAATTATATTGACATGATTATGTTTTGTAACGTGGACCGATCATTTTTTTCATTAGAATATAACTCCTCTCAGAGATAYGTTCCTGGGTCTGATTTGCAACTGCACTTTTTCACATGAGTATTCCCTTCTTGTTAACTGCCATTTTATTTTTTTTATTTTTTAAATAAAATTCATAGCAGAAAAGCATTACTCTTAACATTATCTGTTTTCCAGTGCTCCATATGAAAAGACCATTTTCATATTTAATATCAGTGAAGGATCTGGTTACTTGGGCCGTGGATGGCCCGCCTTTTGTCCTTCTGCTACTTATCTGTGCTTTCTATCATAGATCTGCTGTCACTGTGATTATTTGCACTGAAATCTCTTYGCTTTGTTTGGCAGTGTTAAGTGTCCATGAAGTATGTTTACTTTCCAGCTTCTGTGCAGGAACTGTGAAAAAGGTTCTCTAATAAAGTCTAAATAAGACTAGGGGCCTGTATTTTTATTTTTTTTTTTTAAAATTACTAGTGCTTATATAAATGCAAAAGCATACTGGTGTATGAATGTAGCTGTGTGTAGTTTAATGTCTTTGGTGTTTTTTAATAGATGAAAGCATGTATTTGAACAGTCTTGCGGTGATGGATCCAAATTTAAGCTGTGAAACAAATGAATTTTTAGTACATTTTTGTGTAGTTAAATCTAGTTCAGATGTAGTCAAAACTTCGAAACACTGAATTACCCCCTCCAAAAAAATTATGGCAACCTTGTGTATACCTTTCATGTTTATCTGCTTTAAATTAAACTCRGGAAGGCTTATTTCTAAGTATTTTTTTTCTCATTTAGAATTGTTAAGTTAAAAAACTCCTCTTTGTCAGTGTTTTATATGTGAACTTTACAAGCATCTCAGCATTGATTTTCATAGTGTAGATTGATTTAGAGGTAGTTTAGATAAGACTCAAGTTGTGGTGGCTTTTATATGTTAGTTTCCATAAATGYTTTTTTTCTTGTGCCTCCCACGTGCAGAGTTGATTCCCGTGCATTGCAATTCACTGGCATGATCGCATGACTCCCTATCTAAGATCTTTCCATTGGGAAGAACACAACCGTTTAAAATTCTTCATGGCTTTTTTTTTTTTTTTTTTTTTTTTTTTTTTTTTTTTTTGTGAGATTTCTAGGATCCTTGGTAGTGCTTGTGGTGCATCTTTAAAGATTATAACAACTGTCCATAGGAGGATCAGCTGTGCATTCCTGTTAGGCAGGTCATAGCATGGGCACAGAGAGTACCTCAGCATGAACATGGTCACCTGGGGTTATGACAGAAAAAATACGCATGTGTCTCATTGCTACTGATTGGATCAGGACCAGATTGCACTATTCTACTTTTTTTTTTAATCCATTCTGTAGTGGAGATTACAAACAGGGACATACTTCTTTGCAGAGGATTCTCACTGCACTGGGGGGTCTGCCAGAGCGCTGCTTGTGGTCCAGTGATCCTGTTTCTGGGCATTCAKTTCTCCAGTATGTTAATGTTGGGTGAATTGGGATGCTTGGATTTGTGAAGGGTTGGGCTGGAACCCAACCAAATGGCCACGGGTAGCTCTTTGGAGAGGGCACCTTTCCATGACACAGATAGGAGGCTTAGACTCCCAGCTTGCATTTCCAAAGAACCACGTGGATTGTGTGTATCATTTTTTGGAGACTTTTTTTTTTTTMTGGTTAAAGCCATCATTTAAGCTCAGGATCATATTTACTTGTAGAGTTTCAAATGCTCTAGATAATTATATTGTTCCTATTTTCTGATATTTTTATTATCGGCTCTTCATATTATCAATAGTAATAATTTAAATCCTGTTAGGGTTACTGGAAGAATGTATTTGTTATTATCAGGGTGATGATCCAGGAGAGAGAGTTTTATGTGTGTTCTGTTTTGAATCATACCCTCTTTTTCTTCCATTTGTCATTTATTTTAGGTATTTATGTAAACTGTCAGACCAGGAGTTGCGACAGAGTGCAGCCCGGAACATGGCAGATCTAATGTGGAGCACAGTTAAAGAACCGCTGGATACAGCCTTGTGTTTTGATAAAGAAAGTCTTGATCTTGCATTTAAGTACTTTATGTCTCCCACTCTAACAATGCGATTGGCTGGACTGAGTCAAATCACAGTAAGAACTTTTTTAAAGTATAAATAATTATTTAATCTAGAGAAAATGTTTCATTTTGCGTTTATAAGTTTTTGGGGGCTTTCTTAATATGCTAAACGCAGCAGAATCCTCCTAAAAGCAAACTTAGGAAGTCATAATCATGTTTATGAACATAGAGTTCATTGAGAGCAATGACCAAGAGGTACGTTTTGCAGCATATGGAATTGGAAGACGCTTCCTGTACAATTTACCCAATGAAACTGTATTATAGCCATGTTTTTTGACAGCCATGTTGAAATCAGACCCCCTTACAAAGCTATACTTATTGTCTATAAAGGCTTTCAGTCTGTTTTGATTTTTGCCTTTAGAGTGTCTTGACTCTAATTAGCTGCTTCTTTTTGTATATATCTTTTTCCTGTTTGATGAGTGTAGGCTGTTTCTCAAGAGACAACATTTCTTTACGTAGCAGAAGACTGAAGTGAATACGTAAATATGCTTAGCATCAAATAGAAATAGATGAAAAAACAAAATTAAGCACCATTCTCTTTCCCATTGAAATACTCCATAGTACACCAGGCAGGTTGCTTTGTACATTCTCCATCGGTCATTATTTTCTGTATATGTATTTACAGTCATACAGAGATAGTTGTAGAAAAGTGATTTTTTTAAAAAATCAGGTTTTGACTCTCTGTTTTTTTGTTTAGACTTATGTGATATTTAATATTTGGTCTTTTGGGATCATATTGTCACATTTGTTTAATGTACAAAGTGCTGAATAGGAACACACTATACCAGAATGAATAAAAATGTTCTTCTTAAGATCTGTATTATTTTCTGAGCACGTTTAGCATTCCCCGTTCTGACTTACTAGTGTCACTCAGGGACCTGTCATTCACAGAGTGTCAGTAAATATAAAGCAAGTTTTCCTAAATTTTGCCTCTTCCTCCTTTAACATTACAATTATGTTAATAAATGATAATTTAAATATCATCTGTAAGTATTTCCAATCAGATAACCAAACTTAACTTTCTTAACCRAAGAAAGTAGGTAATTTTCACAGTTATGTGACCTACTAAACTTAAAAATAGAAATTGTTTATAAACAACAACCATTCAGTGTTAATCAAATGCGACTTTAAGAGTAGCTAAATTTATTAGGCCTGAAAATATTGGCCTTCTAGTTTTGCATTTATATGATGAAGATGTAGTGCAGTTCATCCAGTTAGGGTTCTAAAGCAAGTTAGAGAGAAGTCTAATTTTTGGAAGAAGTAGTGACAGCCTGAATTTGTTCCTCTCTATACAGTCAGTTCCTGCATATTACAGTCAGTGCCTGAATAGGAATTTGTAATCATATCTAATTAGTGCAGAATGAATGTTCTGAGTTCATTTTGTGTAATAAGAAATTTTAAGAGTTGGTAAAGTCTTAGGCAGATATATTTTTCATGAACATGTGCTTTATTATTTTTTACAGTTATAGAAATACCTGGCAGATATCTTTTAAAACATAGCAATTAATTGGTCATATAAATAGTTTCTTTTTTTCCGCAGTTTTGGAAAATAAAATTTTCAGTACCATTGTTTTTGAAGTAGACTTCCACGTAGGAAGTTGATTTTCATTACCAAAACAAATTCTTCAAATAAGAATGCATCATATGGTTATTTTTCATTCATATATGTCATTTTAAAGAATGTGAAATTGTATAATTTTATATGGTTATAACAAATTTTGATCTTTTTTGTGAATGTTACTGTAAGCGTAACAGATGTGTTACCAAAAGTAAAATTTCATACTTTAGGTTAAAGAAAATTAGCTTCAGCCTGTAAAACTGAAATACTGTTTGCTGGTAACTTATTGAATCTGTTTTAAATTAGTAGTGCTATGGAACTCTGAGACTTCGTTTTCTTTTATTCAAATGATAAGAAGTTTCTCTTTCTTTGGTTGTATTTTTAAGGTCTTAAAATCCCTTTGGAAACACCTTTTGCTTTATCTCCTTTGACTTTTGAGCTTGAAAAGTGTTTTCATTTATTTTGTTCCATGTATCTTGCTTGGAATGACTTTAGTTTACAGATTTGTGCAATTTTAAGCACAAAATCTGAACCAAAATTCAGAGAAGCTTTGCTATCTAGTTTATTGACATTTTCATTCCTCTTTGCAAAATAGTTCTGTAAAATCCTCCTCTGTTACAGATGTACTTCAGTGCCTAGTTTTCTTGAGTTTCTGTTTTTCTCTGTGKACTTTGGATAAAATTTGTCAAAGTATTTTCCTTGAGGAGTTCTTCCCCGCAGTGAACACAATTTCAGCCTCCTGCTTTGTATTTAAGACTTTACCACTAAGATAACTGCAAAATGTTTTCCTTTCCTGGACTGTCATTTGCCAGAAGCTGAGCATTTAGCCTTGAAACAGTTCTTCACTTTGTTTTCATATAGATATGAAGATTGAAAGAAAACTTTCAAATTTTATGCTGAGTATTAAAAATTGTGAACTGTGAAATACACTGTATTGCAAAAAGACTATACTTCTGAAAACTAATATGGAAAGTTGACTCATAGAGATTTCTGATTTTACTCACAACATCAAAACCCAACAAGATTGTTCAGGTAACTTTAGTGGCCTGACCAGCAGCAACTCTTGCAAGAAAAGGATACTTTTCTCATTGAGGAGATGGAAATCTTTGACCAAAGGCATCAAGGCATCAGTGAATCTAAACAGATGCATGTCTTCTAACAAGGAGGTGTTAATTTGATTTGTTTCTGCCCAAAGATTTTTTTTTCTGTCTGACAGGTAACATGACCAGTCCTAAAATTAAACCTTTCAGTTTCACGGAGCCTCTTGAGACTCGCAGAATCCATGCTTGCTGTATGGCATACAGGGATTATATTTGCTTACCACCAAATATAAACTTACTTCTTCTGAAGAACAATATACAAATAATGTCTCATATCATCAGACTAAAAGTTCTTATTTACAAAACAAGGTTGAAGAGACACATGTAAGTTAATTTTAGCAAAGTGGAAGTTTGAGTGGTTGAATATGAAGTTGGAAATCACTACAGAAAACAACAGCAAAATGTAAAGCAAGATATACTGAAGCTTGT
Organism: Nothoprocta perdicaria; assembly: GCF_003342845.1. Classification (NCBI taxonomy): domain Eukaryota; kingdom Metazoa; phylum Chordata; class Aves; order Tinamiformes; family Tinamidae; genus Nothoprocta; species Nothoprocta perdicaria. Next base: position 113,199 of record NW_020456232.1, on the reverse strand, counting down.
TGTTGTTGTTACGTTGTTTCTCTTTAATTTCGTCTCTCTGTCAGTCCAAATTATTCAGCTATTCTTCCCTCTCTACTGTTACTTACAAATAGTTTTCTTATCCTTTTCCTGCTCTTCTTGTTTTAGAGAAACATAAATGTCTGAAAATGAGTATTATTGGTAACTGATCTCAGCATCCTTCATCTTTCAGTTGTTCAGTTCATTTTCATCTGATGTAATCATGAGTGCAAATGCAAACATACCATTGTTAGTTTTTTCCTGAACAAATCTGGGGAATTCAGATTCAGGGACTTGTGCATAGGTCTCTGGTGTCCTTTGATGCCCAAGTGTGAAGGTAGCTAGAAAGATTCTTTTGTGYTCTCAGCTTCAGTGGATGATGTTTCTTTGCAGAACACTTAGGTACTTTTTTAACTAATGCATTCTTACTGGATTAGTCAAGTTCTCTTCAGTTTCGTATCATGTTTCAAATATCATAAAAATTATAAAATCTGTTATTCCATCTGACGTTTCATGGAAACCTAACGTGAAGTGGAAAAAAAAATGTCAGGATGTGAATGGAAAAAATGGCAGGGCATTATGCCACTCTATCTCACTATCCCACATGTGCCTTGTGTTACACTSTTGTGTTGCAAAAGGCTATAGCTGAAGCTGTTTTTAAAAATAYAATAAAAAAAGAACTGAAAATCAGAGGTTAAAAAACCCCTACTCTTTGCCARTTTCCCTTTATATCAGAATTTAATTTGGGGAATTTGAATTGTTATGTGACCATGAGTTTAAAATCAACAATAATAATAATAATAATTCAATACTCTTTTGGTCTTTGATGCCTTTCAAAGTATTTTCTGAGAAGYAGAAAGAGAGATTCCAGAAAACTGGTGATCTCACTCATCTTCTTTTCTTTGACCCAATTCTATACACTCAGGATAATTCCTTCATGAAATTTGATTTGCCCAGTTTTTCATTCCTGAGTGTGTTTAGTTTTAAAATATCTATTAATAACTGTGTAAACAGACTCTCAGGATCATTCATTTTAAATCATATTTAAATTTTGTTCTTCCAAAACATTTTTCCCTTAAAATTCTTAAGATTAGACATGAATAAATCTTTTTATAAAAACTGCAGGAAGTGAGCCTCTCCTGAATTACACAATGCATGTAATTGTGTTGTTTCTTGTTTCAACAGAGAGGAAAAAAAGAAAAATTATTTTGAGAAAAGTATCCAAGAAGTTTGATTTGTATTTTAAACATTCACATTGTTCCATCTTTACTTTTCTTGAAACCCAGAAAAAAAAAAAAAATTTTATTGCATAATTTCAATATACCATGCACATGTAAAGAACAGAGTGCATGGTCTGCATAACTGGAACGTTGGTGATGCTGCAGGAAGGGGAATTCTGCTGGTGTTTTCAGTCACTTGAAATTTGTCACCTCTAGATAAGATTCCCTAGGCTCACAGGTGCAGAAGAAAACAAAGGTTATCGCAGCAAAGTGTGGAGTTGTATTGTACAATGATGGGACTCTTTCTTGAGCCTTTTTTGAGACCATGTCTGCRAAGAATGGACACGCAATAATTCTTTAAATACAAAAGAAATTCCAGATGTTTAAAGATACATGACAAATATGCTTTGTCAGTGTAATTGACAGTTCTAGAACTTTGCAACAAAACCCGCTTCTGAAGTTTATGTGTACAACTCTCATTTTGAACTCTCAGGACTGGTAGTTTCCTGTTTCACCTTCCTCCCTGTAATCCTCTGACACTGAAAAAGCCCAAACTTCCGATGCTGCCTTGCCCTAGGCTTCCATTGATAACCATCTCTCACTCTTAAAGATAGCTTTGGTTTTTTATTAATGAGACAAAAGCCACAAACTATTTTGGACTAAATTAGTTGAATGTATTTTAGTTGACAGTAGTAGAAGATTGAAATAATTGGCAGTGAGTTGTCAGGAGTTCTTTTAGCTATTTTAAGTCACTTGGAATTCTGAAGCATGGAAATGATTCACCTGTGTAGGAAAAAAAAAAGCAAGTTTTATTCTGGTAAATACTTGTAAGGTAAAGCTATTAAAAAAATGAAATCCCTCAAAAATAACCTCCTAAGTTTTGAACCTTCAAGTAAATTAGCAAGGCATTTTGGCAACCTGAATAAAATTCCAATGCAATATAAAATACTCTGATTTTTTTTGTGCACAAATGTGGTTACAGACGTAAAGGTTGAAGATGTTATGTAAACCCAGGGTAGTTAGTCCTTAAAGTAGAGGTAATCTTTAGAAAAGTCTTCTTTTGTATGTGTGTATGTGAGGTTCTCTATGAAGACTTGAGTTTAACTGTTCAGATATCTCTCAGGGTGTCATATTAAAATATATAATTTTTCAGTTTGATAGATTTTAAATGCTGATAATATGATTAAAGAAACATTTTGTTTTAGTGGTCACTCCAATAACCAGCARTGTCTTCCTGAAACATTAATTTCCAGAGCATATGTTTCATTTTTCATAGAAGTCCTTGGAGAAAAGTAATGGTGAATGTCCTGCTTTGATTTTGGGAATGGGTAGTGTCTCCTAATATAATTTGATGGATTAAATGAAAGAAAGGTTGATAAATAAAGTGATCCCACTTACCTAGTACGATGCTTGTCATTTAAATATTTTTAAAGGTTTTGTTTAGAAAAATTCATAGGAAAACTGCTTACTGTCACTTTTTAAAATATAACTGTCTCACAAGATATTTAGATAAAATTTTAATTTTTTCTTCCTCTTTTTAACTATAGAACCAACTTCATACCTTCAATGATGTGTGTAATAATGAGTCATTAGTTTCAGACACAGAAACGTAAGTAGGAACATTATTATGAATGCTTTAAGTACACTTACATGACTGCAGCTCTTCTGTACTGTTGTTATGGGTTATGCACTCTAGGGAGTAATGCTTACCTAAGGTGTTTATCAGAAATATCCTAATAAGGCATTTAATTCAAATAGTTTTAAATAATAATGTTAAAATTATTTTGAAATATTTCTGGACCTCTTTGCTGTCTTTTGAAAGATAGATTCAAGGTAACTTTGAGAAAAAAACATACTGAAATAATAAATACTCATAGCAAGCTATTATATCTGTTGTTATGTAAAAAAAGGAACTAGATCATTCATATGAAAGCAATGATTTTGCCATCTTTTTGTTTTTCCTAATCATTTAGTTAACTGAAACCTGATATGCCATCCCTGGCATCCATCCTTGTTACTAGTTTGGCATTTAATTGGCTTTGGAGCTACTTGTTGTTGTTCTTCAGCATCCTTGGTTGTTTTGCTGTGATATGCTAACACTTTAACAGGGACTCCTAAGTCTGAGTTTGAAGTTTCACCTGTAGGAGGTTTTTCCCATGAGGATGTGGGTTTGTTTTATGTTAAGAAATCTAAAATTAATGTTGGAACTGTGTAGAACTTAGAAAAAAATAGACCTCTTCAGTCACAAATAGTTGAAACTGGTATTATTCTTGAAATAATATACAAATTACAATAAACCTTGTTTTTTCTTTGTGTATATCTGTATTTATTTTGGGGCTTATGTGTGTGTATGAGTATCCAATGCACTAGAGATGTACGCTTTTTCTTTTGCTTATTGGTGATGAATCTATTCTACAGCAGTTGGCTTGCTTTGTGATCTGGGGAGATGGTACTTTTATCACAGATTCTTTTCCAGTAACATCTCTGCCTGGTCTTCAGATGTGGCAGCAAAGTCACAGGCCTCTACATTTCATGTAAATAGCAACTTCAGTGAAAATTCATCGGAATTGGGAACATTTTTGCTTCTATGTAGATTTGAAAATACCATGAAAACACAAGACAAATAGCTGCTTGTGATAATTTTTTTCATGCATTTCATCAGTAAAACAGTAGATGAGCATAAGCCCATGCTTGTAAATAAAGTAAATTTTGATACCCAGTTATCAGATAAATGGTTCTCTTGAAGTATGAAGTACTTACCATGATCCGTTGACATCTGAGGGTAACATAACATTGGTATCTGAGCGTAGTTAACGTACATGAGTTAATGTACATTTCTGAAGATCTTTCTAATAAAAAAAATTTTCCCCTAATAAGTGTTCTTCTAATAAAAGTGTGTTTTTTTGACATGGGAATTGTGTAGAGGTTTTTTTTCCCCCCCTTCAAAATTCTCGTTCTGTAGCTGCACTGGTAGATACTACAGGGGCACAGCTGGCTTTTAGACTACAGAACACAGACTTGCAGATACTAGTCGAATATGTAAAAAGTGGCTTGTTTGGCTGGGTGTTTTCAGAGTGTATTGCCATGAGTATATAGTTAAACTGGGATAGCCCCAAACCTCAGTTTCATTCATTTCTTCTCCTCCTTCCTGCATGATGAAAATCCCAGAGTGAGGTGGGTTTGTTTGTTTGTTTGCATCTTTTGAAACACATCCTGAGTGAAACAGTTTTTAACAGATAGTAACTAATTAAGGAACACTAAGAAGAACTTGTTCAGCCAGTTAAACTAAACAAAAAGATTTTTTTCTCTATCAAATATAAAAACAGCTATCAGTGGGGAAAGAGAGAAGGGTGCTTCAATTTCCCTGCAGAAAAACAAACAGATGTACCATGCAAAAAGATTAGAGTGGTCTTAAAGCCGAAGAAATTTGTTAATTTTTCAGTTGAGATCCTACTTGCTTGGCAAAGGCATCTATAAAGCCTATAATTTGCAAGGAATACAGGATTAACCAAAGACCTTTTGCAGTTTTGTAATATGTGATATTCTTTTTATCTGAATGCCACTCATTCTTATGTTTCACCTGAGAAGGATCCAAATCAATTTTAAGTATTGCTGCACATCTTTAGATTTCTTTTGGGTTCACTTACCCCAATATGCTTCCAACCAAATAATTGTAAAAGGTTGGTGCAGAAATTTGGGGAAAATGTCTTACTCATACTGTTCATTCAGTACAGAGCTTCCCTCTTATTAGAGACACTGTTCATAGGAAATCCTTGAATGAGAAAGCGCTTAGTGGAGTTGACAGTAATTGAACAAGCAGCAAAAGAAAATATTTTCCTTTTCCTTTTTTTTCTTTTGTCTAAGGAGAAAGGAAATCTAAAATTCATTCTGTAGCTTTGTAGCCTCTGTAGATTTATCAAAGGATGATGTTTTGCATTATCTCTGGTCATCCCCATTTGTGTTTTGACTTTTCCAGATGCATTTGGAACTGTCAACCTTTGGGATTTCTGCTTCTGTATCTTGATAAGGTGGGTTTGCGGGAGGTCTTCTTTTATTATTTTTCATTTAAGAGCTGTCAGGGAGTTCTAGCTTTTCTCTTCTTTTTGGAAATATCCGGATTTTTTATTGAATGTTTGGCAGTAGTAGCTTCCCACCTTTATCCCGCGTGGATTACAGGTTTTTTCCATGGTAAGACAAGCTGAAGTATTTTATGCTTAGAAAAGACATTGAATTTCACAACTTGGACTTGAAACAGGCAGAAAGCTGAGATAAGGAAATCTGTTTCCTTGCCGCAGATATTTGTATGTCTTTGCAGTGTTAGGTCATTTGACTGTCTCCTGTATAGCTGAGGATTTGTCCTGACTGAGCACACATGTTGTTCAGATATGTGCAGTATCTTGGATTTTATAGTTCAAYTTCAGAGTGCCCCTCATAGAGATACTTTTAATTTAGCCATTCCTGGCTCTTAAAATAGGATCAGATTTGTGGCATCAGAACACTTATCTAAGGTCCTGCAGAGTATGAAATCTATTGAAGCTAAAAATAATGAGATTGAACATAAGAGCCTTCGAATCTTGGAACACTGATCCCTGGAACTATTTTGTTCACGTCAGTCAGTAAAAAATGATCATGCCTTTAATGGAGAGAACGATTTCTTGTGCCATTTCGAGCACGGGAGGAGAAAGTATTCTTCTCCCTTAATGAATGCATTGTCAGGCTGTGAAAATAACATGGATAAAGAGATACTTTGGTTTGCTCTTCGCCTGGCAGGCAGCCACAAGCTCGAGCTACAGGGTTCATATTGATGCTGAGGTGACTTCTAGGTCCTCATTTAAAAGCAGCTTGCCCTCCCTTAAAGGCTTCTGCAGAGTAATTTCGGGTGTACCAAGTTCCCTTCACCTGTGAACGGGAAGATCAGGACTCTGCCTCCTCTTTTCTCTTCCCTCTCCCTCTGTATAGATGGAGATTTTCAGCTGGTGACTTTTGAATTGCTTTTCTCTTCACCAGCGTTCTCCTAGCTCGCAGGCGGCTTGCATTCTGCTTTTCTGCTTAAATTCAGTGGCTGTTTTTGGCAAGAGCACTAAAAAGCCTCTTCCCCTCTCTACTTTTCCACGCTCAATGGKTCTTTTCAGATTTTCTGTGGAAAAAGAAAAGTAGAGGTTTTCACTCAACTTCCTGGCGTTTCTTTCTAGCGATACACACAGTAGATTCTTAATTCAAGAGGATGTTAGGGCGGTGTCTTTGGAGTCTGCAAAAGTGTCAAACAGGGAAACATACACTCATCAACAAAACCCAGTGCTTGAAGGAGTGTTGGGAAAGGGCCTGTTATACCCTCTTTGCATTTTTGTGCCTTAATAGTTGAGAGCAATGCATCCCATCYTTGTTGTGGTGGTGTTGCTATTTCACTGATTCAAGAAGTGCTAGTCTTCATCTTCTGCAGGCTGCTCACTATATTGCTGCGCTTGTACTTTTAAGGTTTTACATTCATTTTTTCCTTGCCATTGCTAACTTACTGTCCTTGTATTTTGTCTTGTACAGAGTGCCATGATTTTGCAGCTGGACCATGAATTGTGTTGGGTGGATATATCATAGTATGGTTGGGTAGATAGGGTTTTATTGGGAGGATGTGGGGAGATACTTTCCTGTGGGATTCTTTCCTTGATCTGTGTCATCCTATGACCAGCAAATAACATACCAAGCACAGATTTATATTAGCAGGTTGTTTCTGGGACTTTAACTCAGTCTTCCTTTACAGTCGTGTTGTTGAGGTGTTGTTTGTTTGTATGTTTTGAAGTTACCAGGAAAWTGTGTTAGCTGTAAAGATCTCTTCATGATTATTTCAGCTACAACAGTGAATTAATTTCAAGCCCTAATACTAGGCTTTTTATATGTCCTTTTCATAARCTCGAGGTTATATGAGAAAGTGTAGAGCTTCCGCGCTTTTCCCCAGAGTCCGATGAAATGCCTGGGGAAGCCTGTGCCAAAGCGTTTGAATGTCTTTCTTTGAAAGAAAAGCAGGTTTTTTTTGAAAGAGCAGAATTTTCTGTGAATTTGAGGTGAAAGTCTAGCGAGAAATGGACTATGTCTAGAGACCATCCAACCTGGATGTGTCATGTGTGGAGTCCGCTGTGAGAATGAGCTGGAGACAGTTCAAATGGAGCAGCAGCTCCCTTCATGTTGTCATTCCTTACCTCTCCCGTGCAGATAGCGCGCACGCGCGCACACACACACACACCCACCCACCCACCCACCCACCCAGAAGTGGGTATTAGGCCTTCAAATGACTTTGTATTTCTCTCCCACCTACTAAATTCATAAAAAATTGCTGTACGTGTTGTTACCAAGGTGAATGTTCTTACTCCTAAGGTCTGTATGACCTAGAAATGTAATTTGTAAAATAGTTCTTTGTACTGCCACTTTTGTATTAGAGGGAAAGTGTGTGTGTGTGTGTATGTATATATACACTTAGATCATAATGCATATCTTTCCCTTTCCCTTAGAATGAAAGCGTGTATTTATAAAAAGGTATATCTTCTCTTGAACTTTTTTTTTAAAGAAAATTTTAGTATATTTTGCTGAAAATTGAGTTCTTTAATTGCCTGGTTTGTGGTGATAGCATATTGGTATGGTCTTGCAATTGCTTCCAAATCGCTCTATGGAAAAATGCTTTAATGATGTATTTATTATTAAATAGTAATAATTTATGCACAATTGAATCATTAAAAAAAGTAATCAGTCTGTCTGGACCTTATATTTAAAGTTAAAAGATTTAGAAGGGCCTGATAATCTATTTTCTATGTGTTATCAGCATATAAACTGTGATAGATGGCATAATCATGTGGACGTTAAGAAGGGGTGAAAGGAGCTGTGTAAATAAAAGAAGATTCTTACATTATTTTAATTCTCAGAAAATAGAATCCCATTGACTAAAAATTCATAATGAATTATAAACGGTATCTCTTCAGTGTGCATCCAKTGGGATGAAAAATTTTGTATTTTGATTGTAAAAATTGCATGCGCCTTTTAAAATTATTAATAATTGTAAAATAAGTAGTTGTAAAACCAAATGATAATATATGTATGTGAATATACATAATCTTTCCAGACTATTATGAGAAAATTTGTATCATTGGAAGTAGCTTATGTTGGTTTTCAAATTGTACGTAAGGGAAGTAAAATGTCTAGCTTAGAAAAGAATATCAAATAGGAAGAGTGTTATTGTGCTTGATTGGAAATGTAAATCTGAGGGAATACATTTCAAAAAGTATCAGATCTATTACTACTTAAATTCTACAGATTATTTTCTTTTTAAAACAACAGTATAACTTTAGTTATACTAAAGTTAGTTATACTAAAGAGTTTTAGTAAATGTCTGTTATAACTTCAAAAGTTCTTAAATCTTAATGGGTTATTACTATCTTCCAAGGGCTTAAGTGTATTTTTTTCTTCCTGCCCTGRAATTAGAATGAGAGAGGACAGTATAGGAATGACTTGGAATGGTAGGAACTTAGTGCCTTTGGCTCATTCCTAGTGATGAGGCAATTCARAGCAATTGGAGAATTGGCAACGTGCCCTGGAGAAGTGAATTCTACATGGAAACCTTACAAGGAGTCTCTCCTTTTTTACCCAAAGAATCCCATTTTCTTACTGTGGTAATCCAGACCGGGAGTCCAGAAACTGCAATAGTGCTCAGGAAGGCAGCACAGCCAGTAGTGGTAAAAGCAGTTCTCAAAGAGAGCACAAGAAAGTCTAAAAAACGTATAAGGGATTTTCTTGTAAAATTGTTTCTTTTGCTTCCATTATTAGCTATGCTTGTGAGCTCGGTGTTTCTTTGAGCATTTTGTTATAAACTTTGATTTTGTAACAACGTTTATCAAATCTTACCTGTAAAGGTTTTGAAAGTGTCTGCAGGTGTTCTGTTGGGCTGGATTAAATAATAAAATTTGTAGAGTTGTTATTTATGTATTTGCTAATCATCCAAAGGGGTGAGTAGGAAATACTGATATTTGGCATTAGTCTTCTAGMTAAAGAAAAACGTGGAAAGGATTTCCTTCTATGTGAAATAATGAATGCTGAGTATGCATTGATTCCAAGTAAGTTTGTTAGGGATGAGGATTGCATATTGGGGGTAATTTTACCTACATTTCTGCTGTCTTTTCATCTGTAGGTCTATTGCAAAAGAGCTTGCAGACTGGCTTATCAGCAACAATGTAGTTGAGCATATTTTTGGACCAAATTTGCATATTGAGGTTTGTTTAAAATTATTATTATTTTAAAATGAATATGAAGGARTAATTGTTTCAGTAAATCTTTTCTAAATATGTTCTCACTTTGCAGATCATCAAACAGTGCCAAGTGATTCTGAATTTTCTTGCAGCTGAAGGGAGACTTAGTACTCAGCATATAGACTGTATTTGGGCTGCAGCACAGGTATATGTCATTATTTTATAGTTGTAAAAGTAGTAAAATGGAAAATGGCAAGTTGATTTTGCTTTACATGAATCAAATTCAATCTTCTCTTTCTCTCTCTCTCTTTCTTTCTCCCTCTCTCTCTCTTTCTCTCTCTCTCTCTCTCTCTCTCTCTTTCTCTCTCTCTCTCTCTCTCTCTTTCTCTCTCTCTTTCTCGTTTTCTTTTCTGTTTATCTTGGTGTTAGCTTACCAAACTGTAACTGCCACAACTACCACTTTTTCATGAGACACAAAATCATAGGAGGAAAAAATCAAGTTATTCAGTACAGGCATAGTCTTGTCACAGAGAACAGTGATGGAGGTTATAGGGCAGATGTAATAGTTTAATAAATTAATTGCCCTGCTGCTATCTATTGTAGCTTCTGCTACTCTTATTATCATTGGGAGGAGTGAAAATTATGGTAGTTTACAGCTGGAGTGCTGATATTGAAATCCAAAGAARGCAATGAGATCTTATTTTTTGCTAGGGAGACCTGAAAAGCTTGATAGGCTTTCATCCTTCTAATTTAATCCTATTATCCAAATGTTACTACTGATATGATACTACTTTTACTGCTTACTTGTCCATTTTAAYGTATTACTGTTTCAAAAGGTAAATTATATATAAAGATGCGTGTGTGTATGTGTTTGATATCAGAATGTGTGGACAGATTGTTTCCTGTATAAAGGTTAAATCACTAATGTGTTTTTAAAGGGCTGACGCCTTTAGATAAAATGAGTAGAAGACCTAACTAACCATTATCTTTTCTGTTTTGCTTGTACTGTGCAGTTGAAGCATTGTAGTCGTTATATACATGACCTGTTTCCTTCTTTGATCAAAAATTTGGACCCTGTTCCACTTAGACATCTTCTTAACCTTGTTTCTACTCTTCATCCAAGTGCTCACACTGAACAGGTAAAGACAAAGAAAAACTGAAATCATCGTAAAGAAATTGTACCAGTGTATTATATATAATGGATTTGCTTTTCTGTTCTAAATAAATATAAGAAGAAAACATGAGTAAATAGGCCTTTCTGGCTTTTAAATTATAATGATTCTCAGAGCTCTTTGAAAACTTCATAACCAATGGTAGAATACTAACTTCATTTTTAAACATGTTTTCCTGATATTTCTGCACTTTTTACATGCATTTATTTTTATGCATTTATTTTGCCGAACTRTAATATTAATGCATATAGAAAGATTAACAATATGTTTTTGCAAACAATCTCCTACTACTTCATAGCATTGTTACCTGCTTTTGTTTGTAGACCTTGTATTTGGCATCAATGCTTATAAAAGCACTGTGGAATAATGCACTAGCAGCTAAGGCTCAGCTGTCAAAACAAAGCTCATTTGCATCCTTATTGAGTACCAATCTCCCCATGGGAAATAAGAAAGGTATGTATTTTATCAACAGTTGAATCTCTTTTTCAGTCGTATCCTTGTTGACTTTAAAYGAGGAGGGTGTATAGAACTTCTAGATTGGTAAACTCGTTAAAGTATCTTTAAAAAGTGTCACATTGGTACCTTTCCAAGCAGAAGGTGAAAGTAAAGATAATAGTGCTAGAACTGTGTGAGTACATTTGTAAAACTGTTTCAGAAAAGCTCTGTTAGTATATCTAATGGAGATATTTTCTTCTTTCCAGGGATGGTTTGTAATTCAYCTGTTAAATATTCGTTTTCTGTTGAACATCTATCATTTGTACRGATGTATAAATTCTTCTATCAGTTTATCTAATTTTAGTCCAGTTTCTAATATTACATGATTTTTCTTTTTTTTTCTTTTTTTTCCTTTTGATTTGAGTGCATATTTCCTCATGGATGTTAAGAAAGGTGCTGCAAACACCAAGGCCTTAGTTTCCCTTTCTTCTGTTACTGCTGAATTGCTATGAATCTTGGACATACTGACAAAAAGATTTTTACTCACTTATTTTTCTGTTCTGCATTTCTTCCTCAGAAGAAGAAGAGCTCAGAAGAGCAGCCCCTTCACCTTGTAAGTRTTGTTTTAGAAGTACAATCCGTTATATCTGAGCCTATAATGTTTTTCTGGAGTTAAGGAGTTTGAGTAGAAAGAAAACTAGTGCAAGTTTGAAATTATGTTTTTATGGGAAATCAAATATAAATTATACTTAGTGTGGAATCCAGAAAATTGCCATGCATATGCTGTATACTGGCCAGAAGAGACATCAAAAATTAACTTTTATAGTGAAAGAGTACTCTAAAAAGAATTTCTAGTGCTCAGGTATTTGGGGTTGTTTGAGTTACGTCCCTTGTTGAACTATTTGCAGGAAGAATGCTGTTGAGTACAACAAATGAGACAGACTTATGTAGTGCTGTTACATTCTCATTAATCTCTATCACAAAGTAACTGGGAAATGTGATTTTGAACTAGGGTCACCAGCAGCTAGCCCTCAGAGTAGTGACAACAGTGACACCCATCAGAGTGGAGGCAGTGATATCGAAATGGAAGAACAGCTTATTAACAGAACGAAGCACGTACAGCAGCGACTTTCAGATACAGAGGTAAGACTCTAAACCTTAGTTCGCATTGCTAGGTTACCCTCTGTTAGCTACAAAATGCATTTTTCTCCRTAGCAGTTTCAAAAGCCAAACCGGTTCCTACATAAGATTCCTGCTTGTAGTGCTTCTCTGCAACAGGACCACACATGGCTAGAATGATTACTTGTGTTCCATGTACTTTACATGTGCTCTACTTTACCTTGCCTTCAAGTTGRATTGCTGCCTTTAAACTGTATTTAAGTGAAACTGTACTCTAAGTAAAAGATTGAGTGACATTGTTTGAGTGTTTCATGCTGTGTTTATATACGTGCAAAAACCATAGCCAAAAATGTAAATCTTGATGAGAACATTCTGTCGTCAGCAACCTAAGAAAGAATGAAAGAAAAGTGAAGATTTGACACTTCTCTACATGAATGAGGAATGTTTGATGCTAGAATAATGATTATACTAATTATGTTTGCGTTTATTTGTTTGTTTTCCCACCAATTGAAAAACTTCAGGAATCCATGCAGGGAAGCTCTGATGAGACAGCAAACAGTGGTGAGGATGGCAGCAGTGGTCCTGGTAGTAGCAGTGGCCACAGTGATGGATCCAGTAATGAAGCCAACTCCAGTCATGCAAGCCAGTCTGCAGGAAGTCCGGGCAGTGAGGTGCAGTCAGAAGATATTGCTGATATTGAAGCTCTCAAAGAGGAGGAGGACGAAGAGGAAGATGATAGGGGTCATAATCCACAAAAAAGCACTAGGAGCACAGATCTACGAGGCAGGAAACTGGAATCACAAACAGGCATTTGTCTGGGAGATTCGCAAGGGGCATCGGAGAGGAGTGGTGCAAACAATGGGGCGGGGAAGGACCATGTCTTTAACACTGACTCTGTGGCACCCGTGGATAATCGCATTAGGATGCTGGATGCTTGTTCCCATGCTGAGGACACAGAACATGATATGACGGGGGAAATGAGCACGGCTCACATTTCTCAAGGGTCTCAAGACTCCTGTATAACTCATACAGGGGACTTCCTGGGGGACACTATTGGAAATGAGTTATTTAATTGTCGACAGTTCATTGGGCCACAGCATCACCACCATCACCACCACCACCACCATCACCACGATGGGTAGGTCATTTGATATTTCTTCTGATGGTTTTGATAACCTTAATAAAGGTGATAGCAAAATACTCGATTAGGCCATCAATCTGAATGGATGTTTTGTTGTACTTCAGAACAATTTGCTCTAACAGTGATGCTAGCTACTGCAGATAGCTGCATGGTAATGCAGTTTGTTAACACTGATTAAAGTTTTAAAATGTTTTTGTATTTAATAATACAATTATTTTGCAGTTTTACTGTAAACCACTGTTATTCAGCTAACATTAAAGAAAGGATAATGAGACCTTCAATTTATCTGGAATCGTTTTTCAATTCATGCAAAAGTCTGCTATTCAGACAGGTGATTCATCCTGACATTAGCTTTAGAGATGTCTATTCAGTTGGATTTAAGTAACTATATATTGCATAGTAAGCTATGTGTTAAATAAGTTGACTGCAAAATGATTTTTCAGTTTTCTTCTACAAAATGCTACTATAGCTCTCACTTAGGAAATTAGTCACCTATAACAACGTTTTCTGTGGTATTGTCCATTATAACGTTCCTGTTTTACAGACACATGGTTGATGATATGCTAAGTGCAGATGATGTCAGTTGCAGTAGTTCCCAAGTCAGTGCAAAATCAGAGAAAAATATGGCTGATTTTGATGGGGAAGAGTCTGGCTGTGAAGAAGAACTTGTACAAATTAATTCACATGCAGAGCTAACATCTCATCTTCAGCAGCACCTTCCAAACCTTGCCTCTATCTATCACGAGCATCTTAGTCAAGGTAAGAGCAATGAAAAGAAATCAAAAACATTTTCTGTGTTTTTCAGTCAGTTTTATTCAATTTTGAAATAGTCTGCAACAATTATAATAATCAAATGATTTCGAGGAGGAACACAAATGAACCATATAAGTGCTAAGTTGTGTAATGTAGCTGCCTGAAGAAATCACAGTTCCAACTATGTAGGTTTTACTATGTGATTCATATTTGTGTGATAGAGTATAATTTTTGCATTTCTACAGAAACTTTTACTGCAAATTAAATCAAATCAGAGTACTAAAGAGCATAGTAAATATTTTCTCCAATTGGTTATTAAATAGAAGGACAGATACTGAAGTGCCAGWTTTTTTTTTCCTGTGTCTTTACTTCTGGTGTGTGGATCTTATTGTGATTCCATATGTTAATCATGTTAAATGAATAATGGACCATACAGAGGGTAATTTTTGGGAAAAAAAAAATTAAAATATGACTTGATTTATTGGTGGAACTTACCTTTCATGCTGTTTTATTTTACACTGCCAAGTCTTTTAGTTCACTTCAGGATGCAGTTTAAGATGCTACCATAACACTTTGTAAGAATTATGATATTTTTCCATATGCTATTGTGGTAGCTTTGTGCTTCTGAATTGCTTCTATTCTACTTCTAAATATAATGAAGGGTTTGCTTGGTTAGAGATTTTTTTTTTTTTTGACAATTGTTTTCTTTACTGGTCTAGCAGAATAAAGTTTGCTCTCTTCCAGCAGACACAACCACAATTATTTATATCTTTTCCTGAAATCCTTTTGAATAAGATGCCTGTTTTTTTCTTTAGGTTTGATATTTATTATTATCTGGAACCGAATTCCATTTTCAGGACAATAATACTAATCTAAAAGGATTTTTTTTCCTTTTCCACACTATACAATGAATATACTAATAAAACCTCTTGGTTAATTGGATTTTAGTTATTGCTGTACAGTAGTCYCAAGGCAGGTGAGAGGAGAAACAGTTTGTAAATAAATAGCAGGCTATATTCTATATTCTTTCAAAGCYGGGGTGGTATGTGATTTGAAGATTTCTCTTAAGCATTTTTTCTAGCAGACTGTGGTAACATAAATCTAATTGTTTTACTAAAACAAAGGAAAACATTAGAAGTTTGCTGCAACTCAGCATACATATTACTTATGCATTGTCAAAGTTGAATTTAAAAGAAAATTAAGACGTGTTTGAGTGTACTGGAGAGATTACTCYATAGCACTAGTATCATTATATTTAAGTTTAAAAGATTTTCTCAGTGCTAGGTACAAGTACAGTTGGTAAGTGTGTACTAGATGGAGATGTAAAAACATCAAAACCTGGGTCTTGTTCTCTAAAACTTCATATTGACTTTCAAAATACTGTTAAAATGCTCCGGTAGTAAAGTAAAACTTAGCATTATTTCTTACAGAGAAAACTCTCCTTTTGTTAAATTTTAATGGAGAATTTTTGAACGAAAATCTTTTTTTGTAGTTCAAAATGCTGAAAATCAGTATCTTTCTTGACATTTTTCATAGATATTACACACTTTACTAAGGATCCATAATTATTGAACAAGAGGACTTCAGTGCAGATTATTTTTGATACCCCTAGTTTGGCACATGCAAATAATTACAGTGTTCCGCGTGCAGTTTTATCTTTCTACTTGCATGTTTTATGAAAATAGTGTCAAATGGTAAATATATGAATGGTGCCAGCTGTGGCCACATGCAAGACAGAAAATGGCTATCACTATTTATGAAAACACCAGGACCTTCTAAAATGATGCGTTTTAATCTGTCGTGTAAAAATAGTGCTTGCTCTTCTTGTATTCTGGTTATGTGGAGGATAGATAGCAAGATTCAGCATGAGAGGAGTCTACTGAAGTTTGCCTCTCTACTTCTCTCACTCCTGTCTTCCCTCTTCTCTCACCTCTTTTGCTCTTGTGCTCTCTTCTGTACTGTYGTTCACACAGGCTCTTTCACGCTCACTCTTTCTTGCTCTTTTGTGCTCACTCTCATGATCTCTGTCTTTTTCTTGCTCTTTCTCACTCTTGCTCTCACATGCTGCTTCACTCTCTCCCTTCCTGTCCTTGCTTCCTCCCTTTATATCACAGCTCTACAGAAAGATTTAAGAGATATTTTAATTACATCACCAATTAAATCTAATTACGTTAAAAAGCAATTGCATCTGCGTCTATAATACTTAAGTAGTGTTTTTTGCTTCACTTCCAGTTAGCAAAGGACAGTGTAAATACTAGTTTAATTGCCCTGTTGATTTCTTGCATGGTCATAATGCTTTGTGTTTCTTCTTTAAAGAATCCATATATGGATAAAGGTTATCATTATATTGCTACTGTTTTCACCTTAAAACAACCAAGTTTACAAATAAAGAACCTGATTGTTCATGATTTGGGGGAGTAATGTTCAGATTAGATAGTTTCTTCTATTTATTCAATAATGGTCTTTATATTTTGTTCAGGACCAGCAGTTCATAAGCATCAATATAATAGCAATGCGGTGACGGACATTAATTTGGATAATGTTTGTAAGAAAGGAAATACCCTTTTGTGGGATCTGGTCCAGGATGAAGATGCAGTAAGTTGAATACCAAAAAATAATATTTTTTAAAAGAAAATAAATATATGCTATTCATTGACCCGTCTTTCTACTTGCTGTAGATTCATCTCTCTGAAGGATTAATAAATGAAGCAGAGAAGCTGCTCTGTTCTTTAGTATGCTGGTTCACTGACAGACAGATTCGAATGAGATTTATTGAAGGCTGCTTAGAAAATTTAGCAAACAACAGGTAACTTACATCATAAGTTATGTGTTTTTGCGTTTATTTCTTTCAACATATAGGAAAGATGAGTTGAATATACTGGTTAATTTTACTGWAAGACAAGTTAAAAAAGACAAAAGTAAAGATAAAAACAGTTCAAAAACTGTTATGAATGTCTCATGTTCCATTGTTCTTTTCTGTGAGTGCCCTGAATATCTCATCTTGTTGCATTTATCCTTGCTGGTTGGTAAAATCTGGCCCACATCTTAGCCAATTGAATGCRAAGTCTGGTGCTTTAATGTTAGCAGTTAGAACTGAATTTTTAGACTTTACATTTAAGTGGCTTAGGAACAGACAAGTTCTTTCCCATCAAATCTGTTGTGGGATTTAATTTCTAGGAAGTAGCAGCTGGAGGAAGAAGTAATGTCTTGACCTAAGGCTGTTGTTTTAATAGAGCCARGGCACTGAGATTGTACTCTTTGAAGACTGGAAAAAGTGAATGCTAATTTTATTGATAAAAACAACCAGCTGTTGAGAAGCAGTACATGCAGTGTTTCTTATGCTGTTACTTTTTTGCTGACAAATGTATTTGTGGATAGGGTACCAGTATACCAATCTGTTATTTGAAATTAATGAGAAATGTGAAGATACATATCACCAACGTGAAAGTTCATGTCTTTTATGCAGTTCTTGATTTTTTTRTAGATAGTAGTCTTACAGAAAACACCCACCTGTGTGTACATCAACATTTTGAAGCAGATTTTTTTCTGCTCTGCATCTCATCTGTTCATAGAAAAACTGTACTCATTTTGCTGAAATTTCAAAAGATAAGTTTTATGAAGTTCAGAAGCTTATCTTTGCTTTTTTTTTTTGTATAAGCAAAACTGAGTACTGTTTTATTTTTATACATTTCTCTCAGCCATGTGTGCAAGGCATTATATACAAAGAAATTGAAGTATCTGTAAACCAGAACGTAATAGCTGCATGTGAAGCTCAACTTCACACAGATATCTCCAGTGGATTTATTTAATGTATTTGCTCATTGAACATGAACTTCCCAAAATAATTTTTAAATTTATTTCTATTTTCGTAAGAGTCATGTGGTAGTAATTCTCTCTTTCTCCTTTAGATCAGTAGTAGTTTCCCTTCGTCTTCTTCCAAAGCTGTTTGGTACGTTTCAACAATTTGGGAGCAGTTATGATACACATTGGATAACAATGTAAGTAATCCCCACACATACACATGAAAACAAAATAAGTGATGCAGTTTTAAGAGCTTTGCTCCTCTGTTGTAGTCCAGGTGGATATCTTAAAGTTGTTATCATCTGCCTGCTGTCTGGTCTAGTTGTATGGCCTTATCTGATCACTCAGACCTGGTCTTCTTCATAATACAATGCTATACATATGTATAGTGTAATACAGTACATATATTATCATAACTGAGATGAAGACGTATTTATATGTTTTAAATCTTCCCCAAAGAACTTCTCAGAAAATACTACACATCCAGTAATGGTTTATTTTTAAAAGCTGTAATAACTTGGTGCTTTGTCTTTCTGTCCTGGTTGCCTATCAAATGCTTCTCAGTAATAATAAAAATAATAAAAATAAAATAATAAAAAGCTTCTATAGTGTGTAAAACTTTGAAAAGTAAAACAATGTAACACAGTATTCTACTTACTGTAAAAAGCTGTGTAGTTAGCTGATCTAACTGTAGAGTGAGGATTGCAAGGACTTCAAGAGAAAGATTGATTACAGTGATTATCAGCAATCTGTCTTGTGTTTTTTGGCCTTTTTTGACATGGGGTTCTAAGATCTAAGCCAAAACTCTGAACTCGGCACATTTAAAGTTCAGAGTTTTGGCTTAGACCTTTGGTGACTTAATGGCCTTTAGAACAATTTTTGTGGGCTTCAAAGTGAATGCTCTCTGTTAATTCTGTGTCTGAAAATGTCTGTTATGGAGCCATATGAATGAACAGGAAGAAGCAAGTACTGTTTTTGAAAATAATCTTGAACCTATAGTGGATGGAAAATGTAATGTTCACTTATGATTATGCATCTGCCTGTAACTGTCTAATTTCTGTAGCTTCTGTGACTTTGATCAAACGCTAATACTTTCTGTCTTTGAATTGGCACAGGTGGGCAGAAAAAGAACTTAACATGATGAAACTTTTCTTTGATAATTTGGTACACTACATTCAGGCAGTGAGAGAAGGACGACATAAACATGCATTGTAAGTATAGTTTACAAAACTAGTTTTGAGAAGTTGATATATTTTAAACATATTTCTTTTCTGTGTGTTCCCCCCCACATGGTGCTCTAGTTCTTTTTTTCAAAGTTTTATTTTTTAAGTAAAATTTATATAGTGATGTTACATGTATAGAGGGAGAARGGTCTATATAAGTATACATTTTTGTTAGACATTGTGTTCAATATTTATGAATAAAGCATGAAGATATTATATATACACATCAGTCTAAGTGATGTAGCACCATAAAACTATTCAGATGTTTCTACTTTAGAATCTGATAGCTTTTAAAGGTAGTTTTTCTATATAGCACATTTTTCTGTGCATTCTGCATGTCTGTAGTTAATTATATATACACATGTGACACCATTTCTAGCTCCCCAATCAAGGGGACAGAATACTTATATTTTGACAGTCGTCAAAGTCATTACATAACTATGGGCATCCACAATTGAAAAAWAATGTTGCTATTTATGGGCCAGATATTTACTTCACCATATTTATATTCACTATTTACTTCCCTGTAATGAGAAACTACTTCACCTTATAAATGTGAGTAAAGTTAATTTCTACATAGTTTATGAAAATATTTTTGTAAAGGCTATGCATTTGCTGTGATCAGAAATTCAGAACATTGTATAAGTGAAGGAAAAAAACAAGGTCAGATCCTGCAAGGTGATAATGACAAAATGATGTAKTAGAATCAGACTGTATGCTTAAAAAAAAAGTTGTCTAGTTAATGACTAATATCTTTTTTTCACTCGTTTGGTGTGCTTTTATAATTTATAAAACTGTTGTTCAGATTATATACTGAACAAAACAAAAAATTTAGAAAAAAAAATTCAGCTTTTAAGGGGCTTGCATATGAGTAAAGAAACGTTATAACAATAAGTAATTCAACATTTCTGAATAAATTCCGTGAATTTCTTATTAAAACAAATTTAAATTTTAGATATAGCCACAGTGCAGAAGTTCAGGTTCGTCTTCAGTTCCTGACATGTGTGTTTTCAACTCTAGGATCACCAGATCATTTCAGTAAGTACTTGAGGTTATCTGAACAGAGAAACACCTCATAGTAAGGTGCCCATACATTTTAGTAACTATGCCTTTTATTGTTTTTTTTTTTAACAAATRTGCTGCTTTTAAAGGATAAAATTTTAAATAATCTGTGATACTGTTTCAAAAGGAAGATACTATGATTTAAGCACAGAGCCATCACTGGAGTTTAAGGCGTATTTCAGTTTTGTAAGAACAAGTTGTTATGTTTTCTTTCCTTCAGTTTTTTAAATACTGAGATTATAGTAATCACCGTGGTGAAGTTAATATACCCTGTATATTAACTATATATCTGTAATATATGTCTCTATGTAGTAATTATCTGTACAGGACAGATGTGTTTCAGAAAGGAAAGAAAAATAGCTAGTGAAATGAGATATGCTAGTCTGTGGAAATTTTGGAAGTCATTTTAAGAAAGTGGATATCTACAGATGTGTATCTGAAAAGTTAGCACATCTACCTGTATGACATGGTTATTCAGAATACCTTTGTCTTAAGAAGATAACCCTGCTAGGAAGACATTTTATTGTGTAGAAGGTAGCAACTCTCCTCAAGTTAATTTGGATTTCAAATACGAAAGTTAGGCC
Source organism: Nothoprocta perdicaria (assembly GCF_003342845.1). NCBI lineage: Eukaryota > Metazoa > Chordata > Aves > Tinamiformes > Tinamidae > Nothoprocta > Nothoprocta perdicaria. Next base: position 92,467 of record NW_020456232.1, on the reverse strand, counting down.
AGAGATGAAAAATAAATGCCTCTTGTTAATTCTTCAGGTGTTTTTCACAGCATTCAGAATAACCTTACCCCAAAATATTGGAGTGCGAGAAGTAATTAGATGGAATTAAAATTTGGGTCAGAAGGGACCTTGAGAAATATTTAGTTTGACTTCTGATTCAAAGCAGATTCACCATGAGATCAGATTGCTCGGGGCTTTATACAGTGGGATCTTAAATATCTCCAAGGATAGAAATTGCACAGCCTCTCTAGAGAAGCCTCTTCCACTGTTTGACTTTTTTATGGTGAAAAAAGTGTTTCCTTACATCCTGTCCAATCTCACCTTGTTTCAGTGCATTCACTCAGTCTCTTGCCCTCCTTCCATGTGCCACTGTGAAGAACCTGGCTCTGTGTTCTTGCTAACCTCCTGTAGGAACTGAGGGGTGGCTGTTGGGTTCCCTTGGATCCYTTGTTCTCCAAGCTGAACAGGCCCATCTTCCAGAGCTTCTGCTCGCAGGACAAGTGCACTGCCTTGGTGGCCTCTGCTGGACCCTGCAGTTTATCACTTTCTCCTGTAGCTCCTTAACTTAGTCACATATTTCCTCAAGCAGGACATGACTCCTGCAGGCAAGGATACCCTCTACCTGGCCACTCAGCCTCCAGGAGAGGCACCAGCATTCCGCCCTGTAGCCCCAACCTGAAGGTCCATGTCCCCTCTCTTGCCTTGTGGCACATCTGCACCATTGCTTATCAGTCCCATGCTACTTTCAGCAGAGCTTCTGAACTTCTTCTGAAGGTCCAGCTGCAGAAACCACTAAACAARCTGTTAAGTCTGTCAAGTGCTTCTCTCTGCTGTGCTCAGTTAGGGATATTATTGATAATAAAGGTATTTGATGAATTGTGTCATTAAAGAAAAGAATYGGCGATCCTAACGTTTTCCAATTTCTCCTCTTGTTAGTGGTTGCCAGAGAAGGCATATTGYCCCTTTTCAAGTTCAGACTGCAGATCTCAAGTGCATGTCCACTATCAGCAGCAGCAAAGTTGAGAGGGCAGCTTGCTATCATCTCTTGCTGGTATTTTAATGGAGCTTTCACAGAGCGAGATAACCATAGAGAAATTGGATTGATGTTTATCTGTGGAGGGTAGTTAGTATTTATAGTATGTATATATGTGTCAAAGAAGCTCATGTTCAAACAGAGACTGCAGATAGACAGGTTGTTAATTCGAGGAGTTACCCTGCTTATCAGCAGGCTTCTCATCAAGTTCAGAGGAAAAGAAGGGTAATGTAGTTGTCAGTCCAGTGTAGATCTCACACACTTCAAATGATGTGCTCGAAAGTTCAGAGACTAGCTATAGTGTTCTTTCTTTCAGGTTAGAACAGTGTGYAAGAGTAGCCGTATGAGGTCTGACCACAGGCTTGTCTAACTGTGTCCTTTCTCCAATAGTCCAAGGTYACAGCACTCATTCTCCTTTATTTCATTCTGACCCTGGTCATGTTGACCCTTCAGAGCACCAGGAGGAGGAATCTTGCTAAGGGGCATCTCAGAAATTATAGGATCTATTTCTTTTTCTGTGTTTTCAGAGCACTTAAAACACTTAAGGAGGGCATCTGCAAGCTCTGTAGATGCCCTCAAGGACTGGTGGATGCTGTCAGAGGTGCTCTGTTCTATCTCACTTATCAGATCCCTATTTTTTAATCTTTTGATGTTCAGTTACTCTAATCTTTTTTCCATTAATTTTACCATATTGTTGTATGGTTTCTAACTGATAGCCTATTCCTTGACCACTTCTTGCCSCACACTTTTTCAAGGGAGGACTGTGAGACAGGGTGGATTTGTTAGGGATGCAGGAGGGGAGCAGAGGAAGGARTAAAGCTGGTAGATGTAAGCAGGTGCTTAGTAAGGCCAGGGCAAGCATGCTTTTTTACCTCATRCTTTGCCAGCCACTAGCTGGTTTGAGCTTGGGATTTTGTCAGCTGGATGTAATTTTCTGTGTTTAGTAACCCTTGGTGTTTTCCCCTTCCATGAACCTCTCCCTTTGGTCACTCTCTCCTCAAGTACTTCTAAACTTGTACCACCTTGTGTTGGAGCAAATTTATCATAACACAGAGGAAAAGTCATCTAGGTGTTCCCATTATCTTAGCGAAGTTGACATARTATCTAGGTCTTGCCCTTCTGGTCATGTCAGTCCAGACAACCAAGGAACGAGAATATTTGTAGCCAGGATGAAATACCTTATAGTACCATACTTGTTACTGTTGAAATAATAGCCTCAGTGCTTCTTGAAGAAATTTGCAGCTTTACTGGATCATAAATGTCTGCCCACAAACTGAGTCCACTGCTTTCTTGAAAGGAGGAACAGTACAATAGGTAGGGAGAAACTGTTTACAGCTACAGTCTAAAACCAGCTGAAAGTTGGAGTTTAGCCTGTAACTGATGGTTATTTATAAAGAGAGAAGTGACCTGCTGTTCGGTACAAGTTCCTAGGTCAGCCCACACTACTCACTGGGTTGTGAAAACTGACAGCACTTGGAACCAAATGTTGTAGCAGGCTGCCAGCTCTAAAAGGGGAAAGGCATAGGATTCCCAATTGGCGAGTAGCGTGTTTTTCCTCTGCTCTTGCTTTTTGTATTGGCAAAACATCTTGTGATTTTTTTCAGTGTATTTGTGCTTATGTAGGATGATGTTTTATGTTAGAAAGGAGTAATTTAAAATATTTTTCCAATTTTAGGGTTAAGTTTAGAACAAGTGGACATATTATGGCATTGTTTAGTAGAGGATTCTGAATGTTATGATGATGCACTACACTGGTTCTTAAATCAAGTCCGAAGTAAAGATCAGCATGCTATGGGTATGGAGACCTACAAGCATCTTTTCCTAGAAAAGGTAGGTAACCTTATTGCAACATTATTAATTCTAATAAAATCATTTCTTTCTATATCTGCAGTATTTCAATGTATTTTAAGTTATATCTGTGAAGTATATCTCTTTATACCAGGCTAGGAGGACCCTACTTGTAATGAAAGGATTTTTCTCTGTTTTTATGGACGATAGAAATTGGCAGAAATTCTTTTCATACTAGTATTTACTCAACCATTTYTTTGCAATTAGCCTGTGTGCTTTATTTGAAGCTATGTAGCACTATAAAAAAACCTTGCATTTTCCCTTCTGATGCACACTAGATGACTTGAGGAAAAAAAAAACAGACTTTTTCATTTCTGGGAATGTATATAAATCTCATCCTTATTTCCACTGAAAATATAAACTGAAACATGCAACAGCAGAGCTTTGATAATTTAGACTATATATAAAATTGAAAGTCTGCTCTTTGGCAAAAACAGTTATTTCCTGTATTTGAATTGTATTTGTAGTAACAATGAAATTCTTCACTAATGAAATAAATTTTCATCAACATAATTGCTCTCCAGTGTTTCACTTAAAAATTTTCTTTTCATGCTAAGGTATCTTTATTTTATTTAGATGCCACAGCTAAAACCTGAAACTATCAGTATGACTGGTCTAAACCTCTTCCAACATTTGTGTAATTTGGCTCGGCTGGCTACAAGTGCATATGATGGTGGCTCAAACTCAGAGGTAAGCCTTTTTTTGTGCTCATATTTTTCTCCTTTCCAAACGGAGTGAGGAGAAGGGAAATTAAATTACTTATTTGCAAAAACATTTACCRTGAGCGTATTTTGGCTTGCTGGTTTGAAATATTGATGTCACAGCCCTGTAGTGGTGGAGGCAGGACAGCTCACTACCCTGAGGGGAATCCTGGAACCACCTTTCMAAAGTTGCAAATGTGGTACAGGGAAGTGCAAATAAAAGAGGTTAAYGAGTTTGGTTTTTTTCATGATGTTAAACATGTGTTCTTGTCTATTGGGATGAAAAAAGAGGTAGGAGAACACACACTCAAAAGTGATAACTGTTTCCTGTGCATTTTTATGCAATTTATCATACTGTTGGCATAACTGAACTGTTAGCTGTTACATGTTAGCTGTTGTGTTTGAAAAATAGATTTGTAACCTCTTTTATAAGTAATACTAAGACTAATTCAAATCTTCACACAGTTTGGCATATTTAATATATTTAATTGGGATTTTTTTAATGGAAATTTCTGTTCTTTTAATGGATACCAATAATAGCTATGGTTTTAACATTTCATTTAAAAATAGTCCTATTTGTGAAAAATTAAAACTCCATTTTGAATTCAACCAGTTCTCCTTATGCTTCAAATATAAAAATGCCTCTGTCAAAGTTAGAATGTTACAGTAATTGATGTAGTGCGGTGGGGAGAGCCTGAGAGAACGAGGTATTTTTAATAATTGCACAAAGCAGCAAATAAAGTGTCTCAGATCAGAAAGGCACCACTCTCAGTAAAATAATGAGGCAATGTTTTGTTTCTTTTTGTTTCTTTTCCTTTTGTCACAACAGTTGTGTGGCATGGACCAATTCTGGGGTATTGCTCTAAGAGCACAGTCGGGTGATGTCAGTCGAGCAGCTATCCAGTACATCAACTCTTATTATATTAATGGTAAGATTTTTGTTCTTACTAATTGTAAGATATTTTGTTCTGTGTTTCAAATGTTTTAAAGAATATCTGAGTTTCTAATATCTCTCTTTTATCTTAGTATAAAAGAAACCGCCTCAAGTTTGAGTTTACCCARTCTGTTCTAACATTGATATTGCAGGTAAAACTGGTCTTGAAAAAGAACAAGAATTTATTAGTAAGTGTATGGAGAGTCTGATGATAGCTTCTAGTAATCTTGAGCAAGACTCTCACTCAAGTCTCACAATTATTGAAAGAGGTCTCTTAATGCTGAAGACACACCTGGAAGCTTTTAGGAGAAGGTAAATAGCTCCAATGATATTTTGGGATACAGAATTTATGTTGATCTTTCATAATGATGAATGAAACAGGATAATATTAATTTGAATAATAGTTTTCTTGATTTTCTTTATGTAAAGTAAGATAACAGATGATTCTGAAAGGCAATAAATTAGGTTTAAACAATTACAAGAGATGGCTCTCGTCTTTGGAAATAGAAAGATGTGTATGGTTTAAGTCTCCTCTGCCCTCACCAAACATACTTTTTCATACTTTTTCTTTTCTGTTCTTGAAAATGGAATTGTTTTCTCCTCATTTGGCAGAACTAGAGAATAGAGGTGCAAGTTTTGTTTGTCATCTCACTGTTTATCAAATGTTTGGTTAAATTAGCTTTGACAAAAATACTTTGCCAATGTTTTTACCTGCTCCTTAAGGTTTGCCTATCATCTGAGACAGTGGCAGATCGAAGGCACTGGTATCAGCAGTCACCTAAAGGCACTGAGTGACAAGCAGTCATTACCACTAAGAATTGTATGTCAGCCAGCTGGACTTCCTGACAAGGTAATTAAAAGCACTTTTGTTTTTCGATAGATTTACTTCTTCAGTTMTTAAATGTCGATAAAGCCATCACACACTTTGAAAAATAAAACATATGTTTTATTTCAGATGACTATTGAAATGTATCCTAGTGATCAGGTGGCTGATCTACGGGCAGAAGTTACCCATTGGTATGAAAACTTGCAGAAGGAACAGATAAATCAACAAGCACAGCTTCAGGAGTTTGGCCAAAGCAGCCGCAAAGGAGACTTCCCTGGTAAGCTGTAATACTYACACCTCTATTTTGTGTACTGCTGAGGGCACACACTGACTTTTAATGAACAGCATTGTTTTTTTAATTGTTGTTACTTATTGTGAATTACAGACAAAGCATAGGTCTAGCACAGCTCCTTCTAATTCAGCTAGTGATTTGATTTCTTGTAATTGCAAGATTTTCCCCCAAAAGGAAAGGTTTTCATTGCTGTTTTAATTATATTTTTTTTTGTTAACTTACAGATTCTGTTCCATGGAATCACATACTGTATTTTGTAAAATTTCTGAAATCAATTAATTTTCTTATATAATTGCATACATATATAATAAATAAATGCATTTATAATAAATAAATAATGATTATTTAGTACTATGCATATATGTATGTATTCCAATTGGAATTCCAATTCCAATCCAATGTATTCCAATCCCTTATTCCTGCAACTGTTCTGTAATTTATGATTATCCTAGTGCAAAAAATGATCATTCGTCCTATTTTAATGGTCTTAATTTGGGATGTTACTGTGTTTCTGAGAGCATCATTGTTCCCCTGTAGTGTGATGCAAATGCTTCCTTTTGTGATTCCTTTTCTTTACACATTTTTGAGTGAAGGGAAATCTGTGCTTTATCCTTTAGGAGAAGAATATTTTCTGAATCTTCTCAGTGCTGTCTATGATAGGATCCTTACCTCCTAATTCTTTTAGATTTTATTCCTTATCAGTTCTGGCTGTTCACAATGATTTTTTTCTGAATTATTTTCTACTCAATGTGTTCTTGTTTTCTTTTTTCCTTATTATGAGCAAGAAGTAGTATTTCGGGACATATTATCTGAACGACTTCTATCCATGAATATCTTTTCTAACTCTGCCAAACATTAGTAAATGCGGAAACATTTATCTCGCTTTGTGTGTTCATGGGTGAAAAACTTGAACAAAACCGAATGTTTTTATGAGACACATTATCAGTGAACCAAACTTTGAATCTTAGATATATGTTTTCAGCCTTCTTTCCAACTGCTCTTCAGAAACTTAGTAAAGAAACTTACCTTGTTTTCCACCAAATGTGCCTCATAGCAGAAATCTTTATTTTTGTTGCAACCAAGATTTAAGAAACTGGGCAGTAAGGCAGTTCAGAACTTCAGTGATGTTACCTGTGTCCTTTTCTAGGTTTAAAATCTATGTTATTGTTTCTGAGTTCTTCCTGTTGCAACTTGTACCTGTATTAACTGTTAAATATGTAAAATCCTGTTAATGGGTAAATCTCTGTTAACCAAACTGCTAAGGAAATGTCTTTGCCCTGTTCTGTGCATGCCATGTGTATTTTACATAATCTTGTCATGTGAATTTCCCTTTTCAGCTACTACTAATTTGAGAAGATACATTTGAAACTGAATTTAAAGCTTAAAACCTGCAGTTTTACTCAGTTATGTCTTGTCTTGGGAAATGTTCTGTGTAGATGAAAAAAATGCATGAACCTTAGTAGCTTTTTGCTGAACATGAAGGTCTTTGAATTGTAGTTCTGTGTATTGGCTGTTGCAGCTGAAAAGCGTAGGTCATTCTGCATCACAGGAGGCTTCTGCTGTAAGGTACACGCTGCACACTTAGGTCTCAGTGACCCTTTCCACATCCATTTTAATATGCCAGTATTAGCAAATCTACAAAAAAACAATTCCTGGTTAGGAACTTGGCTACTATATCATTAGCTGAGCTGGAAACCTGAATAGAGTTTATCAAATTTCAATAAAACTTAAAATCTTTCTGCCTGTGATGTCAGATATAAGTTTTTCTCATGTCTTTTCCCTGTAGAGACAGATCTTTTTGATCTTAGTTTTTGGTTCAGAGAAGGATATTTGTATCAGCTCTTGGCTCTTGGATTTCTAGGCTTGGAAATATTTTTTACTTTCTTTATGTTTATTTCATCTCTTGTTAAGCAGCCCTTCTCTATGCTGTTTGCTTCATCTACTGCTCCAGCTGACCTACATTTTCACCGTTATATGAGAGTTATTCCATTTCCAGCTTCTTTGTGCAAAATGTTATTTTGCTGTATTTTGAGTTGGGCTGAAGGCAGAAATCATTTTCCTGCTGCTGGTATTCGTGAAGTGTTATGTCTTGAGTGATGTGATTCACATCTAACTAAGTCAGGTATACTGAAAATTAATGTTAAAGAAAATGGTACCAAAGTGAGGTAACTTACTGTGGAAAAGCAACCCACAGGTTCTTGAGTCTGGCTAAACAGCCTTGAAGCATTTGTTAGTTGTGGGTGCGTTTCTGGTGTTTTTGCTATCACCCTTCTGTCAAGGGGATATCTAAGCATGCACACTAGCTAGAGCTTTGGGAATATATCTCTAAGTAGTAGACATACTCACATTTATTAAACGTTCTTTTAAGCTCTCACTGCAATAATTTTTTTTTTTGCTAGGCTCCACTTTTTCTTTTCGGATCACAGTATCTTTGTTAACATCTGTTATTCATTTGAAATCTTCAGTGCTCTGAAAAATGTGAGAATGTGAGGTTCTTCTGCTTCTCACTTAGGTTGTTCCTTGTGTTCTTTTAAAGAAGAAATAATCTATTATTATCTGCTGAAGTGCAGAGGAGAGGAGATTTCTGTATTATTTTATGGATGATGTATTTGCCTCCCTTTATCTGTTTGAAGCTATTTTGCTTCACTGCATTGATATGTTTCAGCGCAGTCAGCTGGAGCAGATGAGAAGAGTGATAGATATGTGATATTATTCCCAACTCCAAATAAAAACTTCATGGCTTTATTGTTAATTGACAAATGTCTTTGAAGGATGGCAGTATGTCCAGTTTTCCTTAATTTTTTCCTGAATTTTTTTCTCAGAAATTTTGTTCAGGCAGGAGTTGAGGATCATGCATTTGTCTGACATGTCTAGGTTACTGGCAGTGTTGTGTATGGGTCTCACTGGATTGCTCCGGTTCAAAAAGGTCAGCATGTGGGGATATCTCTGCTGCCTTTGGAAATTTCACTTGGATTTGTTGTGTGCACACACCAGCAGTCACTGTGTGGCTGCAGGTGACAGGATTTCCACTATGACCAGAAGTAGCAGCCTTAGTGTGCCTGCAAGACACGGTGCTGAAAGAATGGAGCTTAGGCTCCCTTTATCTATGTAGCCTTTTGGTTTCAGCCTATTTCTTTGATTCCGGTGTTTGTATCAGTGAGCAATACAAGGTTTTGAAGCATTTCCAGGTTACAGAACGCCCGGTTCTTCCCTAGACTCCTGTGGGAGGCTTTTCTAAAGAAGCCAAACTGAAAACACCGTCCTGAAAGCACAATGCCAGGGAAGGGTTGCGTTTTGCTGGTGTGAGGGACCAGGGTTAATGTTTAGAAGAACACGCTAATAAGAACAGTGGGTGAAAAGCATAGCAGTTTTTAATTGACGACAGATAACTCTGTGCCCTGAATAGGTGGCTCTGTGAGGATTCTGAGGCACAGATTCTCTGTATAGTATAATTCTTGGTCGACCCATGATTGTCTGCACCAGTTAAATTCATAATCTTCTAGTTGCTCACATTTCTTCTTCAGCTTTTAGAATTCTTTTGAAAGCGTTCTCATTTTTTTCTTTTCTAAACTGTATGTCATCTTCAGGTCAACTTTGCATTTGAGTAAGATTGAATTTTGCTTCCTTTCCTTCACTGATTTTATCGCAGTTGTGCAATACAAAGAGATTTTGCTGATGAACACAGTCGTTTCCCTTCTTCATTGACCTAGTGCAACTCTTACTACAAAGCATCAAAAGCAGGTTTTAATCTGTATTGGGAATACTTTTCATTACAAGACTGAGTAAGCCATCATTTAAAAGGGTATGTCCACAGGCCAGCAAGGAGTTTTGGTTTAATTTAATAGCCAGTTTCTGTAAGTAAATTGTCTTAAATTTTTGCCTGATTTTAATTGCTGCTGAAGATTATACTTATTTTAAAGTAAGTCATAAGACTTTCATTAGAAAATGAAACTACGATTCCAGAAACGTACTGAAATATATTCTTATTGTAGGTGGCCTCATGGGACCTGTGAGAATGATTTCATCTGGACACGAGCTGACAACTGATTATGATGAAAAAACTCTTCATGAGCTGGGTTTTAAGGATATGCAGGTATTATCAATACGTACATAACAGCCATTGTTTGGTATGCTGCTTTTGTCTTGTGCGACTGATAAAAGCAGGTGRTTGTGGAAGGTACATTTCTGGGGAGGGAAGTATCACATAGCTTTCTGAATCTGATTGTTTCATGCTGTCCAGCATCTACTTTGAAACTCAGAGGAATATTTACTCTTAGTCCTTGATGCTGTTGACAGCCCTGAAAATAATAATTTAAAAAGTAGTTTAATTGAAAAGTAATTTAAGTTAGTAGATTTGAAAACTCAAGAAACAAATGATTTGTTTTTTCATTTCATTTCACCGACCACACCATAGCTACCTTAGGTGAAAGCAGAGCCAGCCTTGAATTATAACAGTCACTCGAAGTGCTCCTCTGGCAGAGTTTGACAACAGTGTTGTTTGCATAACTTCAAGTTCTGAATTCTGATCCTATTGAAATCATGTGCATGATTTCAGAATATGCTATGTGAAAATTCTCTCTCCTTTCTGTTGTTTCTCTCTCTCTCTAGATGGTGTTTGTATCACTGGGTGCACCAAGGAGAGAACGCAAAGGTGAAGGTGTTCAGCTTCCAGCATCTTGTCTACCTCCCCCTCAAAAGGACAACATTCCAATGCTTTTACTTTTGCAAGAACCTCATCTTACAACCCTTTTTGATTTGCTAGAGATGCTTGCCTCTTTTAAGCCTCCTTCTGGAGAAATGGTTATGGAAGACAGTGAGGTAATTTAAAGTAATTTTTTTCAGAATAATTACGTAGCGATCTAATTGAATCTGTTTTTCTTATCAAGCCTATTTCTTGTGTTTCATATCCAAGTGACAGATAATTTTGTGTTTTTAATTTCACATACAGTATCATTATGATATGCAGCTTTTCATAATTGCACTGTTGTGATATCACTTATAATGTCCTGAAGGTTCAGATGCTCTAGAAAAATAATTCTGTACAAAGGATATCAGTTATTTAAATAGATATACTGATTAACTTTGGCAATTGGCTGGCTTAAGGAAGTGTTTGCAAAGGTGTTATTGTAATAATTTACTGTTTATCACTTATATGCTATCACTAGTTTGTGTGAAGTTAAATGATCACTAGCATATTAACTTGTTAATTAAGAATAAGTATTTTTGGTCTCTGAAATCTTAGTGAAGCTCTTTGCACAGGATAAATTTTTGATAAGAATATTTGTTTTATGGTTTGTCAGAGTGCAAGATGTGAAGAGCTCCACCTCCATGCAGAAAACTTATCAAGACGTGTCTGGGAACTGTTAATGCTTCTACCAACGTGCCCTAATATGTTACAGGCATTCCAAAGTATTTCGGATGAGCAGGTATGTCAGTTTAGTTTCAATGTTTGTTTTTATGATTTTTTTTTTAAAAGAACTCTATGAATGAAACAATTAGCAAATGCTAATTATCTTTTTGTTTCAATTGCAGCAGTTTATTCATCTGTAACCTTTGTGTTTAAAGCATTTCAAACTTATAACTTTGCATTAATATTATAGCTGTTGTGTTAGTAGTACTTACCATATGCTGCTGCTTTTTTTTTCCTGCAAGTTCAAAACATGACATTTATCTAGTGGTTTCCTTACCCAGTTGATTAAAAATATGCATGTTTTAAATTCTTGAGATTATGTACTATGGTTCTTTATAGACACACACATCCTAGTTTAGGTGGAAATTCTAGTTCAGGGCCTATTTGTCTGCTGCTTCCTCAAAATTATGTAAACCTTAAACTTTTAAGGTGCACACAATTAAATGGAAAAAATAATTTAGATGGAAAGGAATGGAAAAAAAGCCATTAAATGGAATATTTTTGAAACTGCACTGCAGTTTTTACATTATTCAGATTGATATTCATGAATAGAAATGTGCTTGAAGTTGTCTAATTTCAAACAATAAATGAAACAAATAATTTGGGTTTTTTTTCTAGATAGGTTAACATTAGGTGTAGTTGTTTAAATGTTCGTTCTCTTCATTTTTTTAGGGTAATGATGGCTTTAGTTGGAAGGATCTTCTGCGAATAAAAAGTGCCCATAAACTTTTGTATGCGCTTGAGATTATCGAAGCTCTGGGAAAGCCCAATAGAAGAATAAGGCGTGAATCTACGGTAATAGGGTTTATTGCACAGAATATGCCTTTTCCTCTGTGAATCAAAGTATATATTGATGAATTGTTTTATTGTATTTTAATTCTTGTATTTTTGTTTCTTGCATTTAATTCTTCTATAATTGTTTCTTCCTGATTATCTTTAGGGGAGTTACAGTGATCTTTACCCAGATTCAGATGATTCAAGTGAAGATCAGATAGAAAACAGTAAAAACACGTGGAGCTGCAAGGTTTGCATTTCTATAGTATTATGTAACATGTAATATAGTTTTTTTGTAATTGTATAAAGGGAAAGTCCATTTAAAAATCCTACATCTAAGAGCTTTTGCTCTCAAATATACGTGTAGCATTGTGAAGTTTTTCATGGGTTTTCTGTGCTATTTGGCTGGTAGATTTATTGTAATATATACATATTTTGCATATAATATCGCCTTTTTTCCTTCATAAAAAAGCAGGATGCATAGTTTATAATTTTTTTTGGTAATGAATGTCAGATTAATATCTAACTAAAATCAGTGATGTTTATATATCTACTTTTTTTTTTTCTCACATTGACTCCATAATATACTTACAGTTTGTTGCTGCTGGAGGGCTCCAACAGTTACTAGAAATTTTTAATTCGGGAATCTTAGAACCTAAAGAACAGGAATCATGGACTGTGGTAAGTAATTCACCCTTTTTTTTCTGGAATAACATAGCTGTGATTTGTAAAGACTTCCATTACTATCGGTCTTCGTTTTATTTTCTATAGTAAGTGAAAAGTATCGRTATTTGCAAATAAACGACAAAAGGCCCAACTGATCACAACTGTGAATTACTGTTTTTTAGTTAAGTATTTTTGGCATCCTTATAGAAGTGCTATAGAACGTAATGTCAGTAACCACAGAATCTCCACAGACAAAGGAAATGAGGATTTCCTGAAATAATTTTTTACTTTAAAAACTTTATACTTTAGATGKTTTGTATTTCATTTTAAGACTTCGTAGTTTTTTTCTTGGTATTTTTCTTTTGCTTTTTTTTTTAATCTAGTCTTAAAGATTCTTTGTTTTTAGAATGAAATAAAGTACACCTTTGGGCACATCCTAAAGAAAAAGCCTAAGGTCCAACTTTGAGAATATTTTCAATAATGCTGATCTGATATGCTTAAAAAGTTAAAGGAAAAAAGATCAAAATCTGCTAAATAAAAAGGGATTATATCACTTTTGCTGTTTTTGTTTTAGGGAAGGTTGCTAATTTGGAAGCGTTTGTTATAATATGTTTTAAAAGCAGTAACCTGTTAATTATCTTCCTCTCTGAAGAGGTCAGGAAACATCATTTCTTGGAGTGTTTCCACTTGCTGGYATTGAGACAAACTGCTATCATCGTGACCTTGGGGTTATTAAAGAAATTTCCTAATAATGAACATTAGTATTTTGTTCTAATTTATTTCTTTTCAACATTTTGTCGTTACTAGTTTGAGCTAAATTCCCATTTTTTATTGGATAAATTTTTCCTCTTTTATACTTTCAAGTCTTAGACGTTTACTAATTAATAATTGAAATTTTTGAACCTCTTAGTCATGTATATGTAAAAGTTATTTCAGATTCCATTGTAGACAAAGACTTATTTGTAAAATTAATCTCTGAAAAAAGGAAAAAAATATGTATTTTTTCTTATTTACAGTGGCAGCTAGATTGTCTTGCATGCTTGCTGAAACTGATATGCCAGTTTGCAGTTGATCCTTCGGATCTGGATTTAGCTTACCATGATGTCTTTGCCTGGTCTGGTGTGGCAGAGAGTCATAGAAAAAGAACGTGGCCAGGCAAATCAAGGAAGACTGCAAGTGATCATGCGAAGGGCCTTCATATACCTCGTTTAACAGAGGTAAGAGATAAACAGTATATATATTTTGTGAACTTTAGAATGTTGGGTCATTTGTTGTGGGAAGCCTTTCGTTCAGTTACACAGTGAAAAAATATTAATTTAAATCCTACAAGTTATTCTTCAAAGAGTTATATGACTTTAATTGCTTTAAGCCTACCAGATTTAGAAGCTGCAGCCATAATGCTTTTTTGGTTATTTCTCCAAAGAAGCAGTGTAAATAGGAATTAAAACTCTCTATGGAATAGAAATTTCATAGTTACAGACCTTTATCCCTATTTCTAACACTTGTTTTCCAAACTAGTAACTCCTCTATTATTGGAAATCTGTAATTATATACTGTCACCATCTTCACCAAATCCGTCTTAGATTTCTTTAGTGAACACCTAAGGATGAAGTATTTTACTAAGAATATCTGAGTGAGTGTATGGTACATTTATTCAACCCTGTAAACTTTCCTCCCAGAGTTTTGCATGCTAATTTCCTGAGGCAGAGTAGTAAGTTTGATATTTCATCCATAGCCTTTTGGCTTTGGATGGCTAGAAATATGTTCACTGAAAATAGATTTGTTTTGAGCACAGGAACTATTGTGTTCACCAGAAAGGGTAGATCTGAACTCTGAGCTAAAACCAAACTTCACATTTGTAATCTTAAAAACTTATTTGCATGGCAAGACTCTAGCTCTTCTGTAAGTATTATATATTGGACAAAATAGATTACTAAACTTCAAAAGCTACTATAAATTAGGAGAATTACYAGCTAAATAACTTAAAAGACTTTCTTCAGCATTTGATAGTTTGTAGCCTATCGAAGATTCTGTAAAGATCAATAATTTAGACGAATGGATAGTTAATAAAACATGTTGATCACAAAGAAACCAGATAAATTTTCATATACAACTTCACTGTCACACAACACACTCAGCCTTCTCCCTCACACCATCTAAAAGAAAGTTAAGGTTATATTTTCAGAACCAATTTTCTGCTAGTGAAAGAAATGAATAGACTTTTATTTTTTTTTCTTTCCAGTTAAACTATCTTTCAAAGAGTAGCAGAATAAAATTTTAGCAGCTAAACTTACACAACAAATGATAGGATTTTAGACATGCTTTCGTAAAAATCATAACTTTTAATTGTGGAATTGGTATAATTTTTATTTTGCTCCTCCTCCCTCTACACAGGTGGGTGTGCTATAGATTCATACAGTGTGAATAATTTAAAAATAAATAAAAAAAGCTTGTTGTTATATTAACTGTTTTTTTTCTTTTGACTTCAATTTTTAAAGGTGTTTCTTGTACTTGTCCAGGGAACCAGTTTGATTCAGCGACTTATGTCAGTAGCTTATACATATGACAACTTGGCACCTAGGTACAATATCTTTTTATTCTTGTGATAAAGCTTATAAGTTGTGCGCATTTTCTTTGAGCGTTTTAAATGAGGTGAATAGCTCTTTCTCTTTTAATTGCCATGAGTACCATGTCAGAAATTTAATTTCGGTAGGCATTAGACCTATATAAAAACCTATAGACCTCTTCTTTTTTGTAGTAACCTACCAATATAAATAGTAGAGAGATCTCCCAGAAGTCATCACTAATAGAAAATCACTAAACTAAAAAGATTATCAGAAATTAATAAAAGGAGTATGTGTAAAATAAGTAATTAACTTGGATTCCCTTGCTGTTTAAACAGTTATTCTTCAGGCTATATGATGTTGAACAACAAAAATGCAAGTTATGCTCTCATATAAATTCCCATGACAAAACTATATCTTTGTTATCTCTGTAGCAATTAAAGCAATTCAAGACAATATAAAGGAAAAAATAATGAAAATAAATTTGTTTATAAGCAAAAGCTTGTTGATGTGTTTGGATTTATTATTCACCATTGTTACTTCTGAAATTCCACATTGTTTTGGTGGATGTGTGTGTATTGAAAGCAAAATTTTACATTCTGAAACTGGATATAAGTGATTTTGGGTTTTGTCCTGTTTGCCATTTCTCCATCCTGAAAAAAGYAATCATGCAAAAAGAAAATAAGTAAATTACATGTTTAAAATCTGAAAACTTGTTTAAAGTGTTGTTCAATATCCAGAGTGCTGTCTTTCTGCTTTATGGATCTATCTTGGTTCCATCTTCTCTTGGCTTAAAATAAAGATATTGGTGGCTATGGGCTTTTCTTTTTTCTTCTTGTTAGCTTACAGTCAGTAAAAATGTAAAAGAGGGAACTGATGTAAAAATTTTCTATGATTGTTGATTTTGAACGCTGCAAGAAGTGAACCCCTTTTCAGTTTTTAGTTTTCTTAGTTTGTACTTTAGAGTAGCTGTGTTGTTATTTGCAATCATTCGTATGTGTTTGCATTTSTCTTTGGAAATCTGTTATTTTCTGTGATGAGGTTGAAATGGTTTTATCTTCTTCCTGCCCAGGGTGTTGAAAGCTCAGTCTGATCACAGATCAAGACATGAAGGTTAGTGCTTCAAATATTTATGAACCAATAATAATGAAATAATGAAAAATTATWAAAAATAACAAATTATATAATTCATTTATTCTACCATTTAAGTTCAGTTAAAATACATTCCTAGGTGGCATGAGGACTGTTGTAGTTTAGATGGAAGAACACACGGATGCTCCAGAGGACTTGCACRCAGGCTTTCCTCCTCTGTGTGAATGTTTTAGATGTATTGTAATTTTGTACAGCTCTGTCTTCATCTCCAGAAGGGCAGAATATTTAATATCCTATCATATTAGCATCATATCAATTATGATACTTATCATCTGTATCACATTAACCCTACATCAGAATAGTTGTCAAAAGTACAGCTTAGGTGTCTTTAAATATAAGTAAATCTTTCTAATGTTAGACCATTTTTGTCTAACGTTGCCTGGGGCTTTTTCCACTTCATTTTGTGTTGGGAAAGTTCTGTTTGTGAACCTGAATTCTCCTGAAATGGAATCTGTTGTCTACTGGAGTCATAACCGGGGCTGTTGAGAGGAACGGGTGTGCTAGCTAGTCCACAGAATTGTCCATGTTAAGAGCTGATGCAGCCCACTAGCAAAGTTCCAGCTCACTTTTTAAGACATAGAGAAGGAATTGTGCCTCACATAGGTAATATTTTGGGTAACATAATTGGGATCAGTAATATAATGGTCAGAATGTAGTAACCAAAATGATAAAATGCTCAGCTTTGGTAGTATCTTAAGTGCCGATAAGGATTTAGCCTTGTATCTTAATCTGATTAAAATGAACGCCATATGTGCCAGTACTTTGCAACTCTTCAATCTAAAAAAGCTGTTTTATTTCAGAGTTACACTGTGATGTACTCTCATCTCATTTTTTTCTCAGTTACACATTATTCAATGTGGCTTTTGGTGAGTTGGGCCCACTGCTGTTCCTTGGTGAAATCCAGTCTGGCAGACAGTGATTATTTGCAAGACTGGCTGAAGAAACTTACCCTTCTTATTCCAGAGGTATGTTGAAGGTGCCATAATGTGGCACAAGTTTAATTCTGATTCCAAGTGGATGATCTTCTTGTGAAATTCAAAACATGTTTCCTGCTGAAAGTAGGCACATTCTAACTCAATTACTTAAAATCCTATTTAAGAAGTTCTATTCAATTCTGTATTGAAAGTACAGTGTAAGAAAGCGTGTATATGGTAGATTGCAAACCAGTTACTGTATAAACTTCCTGCTTCATTCTTGACTTCTATTTGAAGGTAACTTTTTGGTTGAAATTTCTAGATGATGACTTCTTAAATGGATTAGTCTTTCCCCATTGTATATTTTCTCTCGCTATTCTTCTCATCACAAGATGAGGTGAAAGCTGGTATTAAAATGTGCTTGAAAGTGCTTTGTTCTGATATAAGAAATAAAAAATGGAAAATTGCATAATTGTGCATAGTGGGAAATTTTCTTATTTATTAGTGATTGCTTAAAGGTGCAATATAGACGTGATGGAGTGTTTGTTTTTAATGTGTTTTATTACTTAATCACAGAAAAAGCCTGTATGCTGTCTCCCTCTAATGTAGTATTTTCTATTTCAGTAGCTGACCGTAATCTTCAGTGTAGAAAATACATTAGAGAAGTGGCAAGAGGCACAGACAAATCTTTTTTTCTACTTTGTTAGGTTTTTTTTAGAACTAATTTAAGTGTATACTACTTGTAATTACATTTCTATATTACTCTGTCTTATTAACTTAATATGTATTATGAAAGGAATTGAATTATATATATATGAAAGAGAACTCAAAAAAAAAAAAACAAACCCAAAAAAAGGTCTTCTAAGTAATATGTGCCATCATTTATTTATTTGTTTTTCATGAAGACTGCCGTCCGCCATGAGTCTTGTAATGGTTTATACAAATTATCTCTCTCTGGTCTTGATGGAGGAGACTCAATTAATCGGTCCTTTCTGCTGCTGGCTGCATCAACATTATTAAAATTCCTMCCTGATGCTCAGGCTCTAAAGCCTATCCGGGTAAGACTTCAGCATATTACAAGATTTTGTCCAAGGTGATTTTAGGCTTACTTTTGTGAGTAGAAAATTAGTGCACTAATTTAGGGCTTACCTGTGCTTGAAAGATTGCAGAATAATGTTTAGGAATGAATCTTCTTCAGGTATTGTAGTGTCCATAAAGCACACTGTTAGGGAATAATAAGTGTATTTTCAATTTATGCCCTGACTACTCTTTTAAATGTAGACTAGTGATAGAAATAAGTTAGTAGGTGCATAGCTCTGGGTGTGCATTGGTGCTCTCTGTTGTAGCCAAAAGTTATTGATCCCAGTTGATTGCTGCTGTTTTTCTGTTTGAGTGTTATTGTTCTCATGGCTCTACTGTTCTCTGAATGCTGCCAAAACTAGTGCAGGAAGACTCTCAGTGTTTATGCAGATTAATAGAGATGRTTTGAACTAACACGAATGATTTTACCTAAATTCATTTAGGGACTARAGCAGGCTACTTATTTCTTTACTGTATTGACATAAACAACAGATAAATTAAAACGCTTCGCAGAAGATTTGAATTACTAGACCTGTTGAAATCAGAATTGCTCTAACTATGTCGAGTTTACTGCAAGTTTCTCATTTTTCTGTTTACTACTAGAAAATCTGCAATTTGTAATGTGGAAGACAGAGCCAATACTATTCTAGAGTTTTTAATGTTACGGTGAATCAGTTTGAGAATCTCTCAACAAAAATACTATTTCAGAAGAGAAACAGTAGAAAATATTTTTCTTAGCTTATCTCGAGTAGGATGCTGTAAAAAATAATATTTTTGTAAAGTCTGTTTAYTAGTTTCTTTTAATACTACATAGTTATTTTTCCTGATGTACTTTGGAGCAAAAGCAATTTCTTTCCACAGATAGAGGATTAYGAAGAGGAACCAGTGTTACGGCCAGGTTGTAAAGAATATTTTTGGTTGCTGTGCAAACTGATTGATAACATACATGTGAAAGATGCAAGTCAGGTAGGCTTTACTTTCCTTTAAATTTGTACCTTTTCTTATGTTTTTTTATTCAGACCACTTTTACTTMAGCACAAAGGGTTTTTAATTAAGATACAGTGGGCTGGTATGAACTGCTCTTGGATTTCCCCCTTCTTTCCCCTATCCTTACTCTCTTTATGTATTTAGTCTTTCTAGTTCTTGGCCTGGGAAGATTTTTCACAGAGACTGTAGTGTACAAATGAGGAGGATAGTTGTAACACACAAGCAGAGAGGACTACATGAAAATAACAGATTTTCTGAATAATAGTCTAGGGGAGATTCACTTTTAATAGGAGAAGTAATTTCAAATGTAATCTCAGAAGGAGGTAAGCAAGTATTTGAGCAAAGGTGAAAGAGAAGAGAAAAAAAAAATTCAGTTAACAGCACAAGTCAGAAAAATTATTCACAATCTTTGGAATATTTATAAAGGGTTGAAGTTGCCTTATGGGGCATCTTCTGCAACTACTTCTGCTGGAAGCTGTCTGTAAATCTCTCTAGTTTCTGCTGGAGGCTCTCTGTAAATCCATTTAGTTTATTCTTGGTGATGGGACAGGATGTGGGAAGGGAAAGAAGATAGAGCCTTAATCCTACTTTCTCTGGAGTGGAGAAAAGCTAATCCTTTCCCAACTCTGGATATTACCAATGGGGGGGGGGGTAGGGAGAGGAAAACCTCATCCTCCTTTGTGCCATTCCTTTTCCTTGTAAGTCCATTTTATTAATTGAATCTAGTAACTAGGCAGCAGTTCTGCTTGCCTGTGTTTTGCCCGGGCTCTGATGACAAACTACATGTTGCACATCTAAGAAATAACRTTTATCCATTTCACTCTAAAGCAGTAGAGAGAGTATTTTGAGATCTGGTTATGAAGAAAAAATGTGATACTTCATYTGAACTGTGCAGCATAGATACAAAAAGGCAAATTGTTTTACTGCATTTATAAAAAACATTAAAATATTGTTTCAAGAGCAAATTTGAAAAATGAGTTGTAGTTGTCACTGTTTTTCTGTGTGCAGTAGCAAAGAAAACCAAAATCTAAGCAGCCAAAAAAAAGGGGGGGGAAGGGAGTCAAAAAAACACCCCAAACACCCCACATAATCATGGTTTCTAACTGGGCTTATTAATTGTAATTCATTAACTAATTATTCATGTATATTCCATTTTCTTCATTTTTAATCAGACCACACTGCTTGATTTAGATGCACTTGCAAGACACCTTGCAGACTGCATTCGGAGGTAAGATTTGGTAAAGGTAATTTTACTGGTGAGCTGCATTTTATCTGTTGCTGCTTGGATAAATACAGTTTTAACATTTCTTTTGTATATATATTTGTATCTAGCAGAGAAATCCTTGACCATCAGGATGGTAATATAGAAGATGATGGACTTACAGGACTGCTTCGTCTTGCAACAAGTGTTATTAAACACAAACCACCCTTTAAATTTTCTCGGGAGGGGCAGGTAAGAAATGCACAAGAAGTAGTCATGGCTGTGCTCTCTCTGCTGCGGTGCTTTCTTCCTTTCACCTTTTTTCCTGTGTTTTGACTTCAGGGTTCAGTGTATGGAGAATGTCATCTATCAAGCCTTAGGATAATTCATAGAAACAAACATCTGATTCCTTTATTAAAAAGCAGCACTTACAGCTGTTACCCTTTATATTTAACTTCAGGATACTGTTCTTAACAACCTAGAAATTTCATTTGTTTTTATTTATGATCTCTAAATGTTTTCCGAGTCAATCAGCATGAACTAGTTGACTAAAAATCAGTAACAGCTACTGCTTTTGACTATATCCTGGGACACTTGTGATCTGAAAGTATCTTTTAAGCTCTACAGGCAGCAGCAGGCCTCTGTTAGAAGAATATTACTGAAGTCTGTCCTGCTTAGATGGGAGAGTAGATAGGCAAGCAAAGCTCCCCAAAAGTTTCTGCTTTGTGTTGTCAGGACATGCTGTAGTAATGGTTGAGGGAAAACTGGACTTGTATTTCTGGTCTTCCCAGACTAGAATAGAAATGGAAGCTAATAAGAGGTGGACTCTTTTCAGCAAGACTTGYATCATGTGTACAAGTTGGGAATGGGCTGGGAGATTGATATTTGATATATACAACTCAGTAGGCCCATGTTTTCCCCCTCTGTGGTGTTCTGCACAGCTTTGTTATATCATGGGAGGAGAAGCTGGTGCTTTAGAGCTGCTGCATGCRTTAAATACTTGCATGTATCAACATAACTCTTTGGTCAGGGCAAAATCATCCTCTTCGAAAGATGATATTTTTCTTCAGAATTTAAAAAGGAAAAAAAAARCCACAATCCACCTGTTTATTGCAATTCGTAGGGTGAAAAAATGTAGTCCTCTTTTAAGACCTTAAATATATGGGGGGGAGGATTAATTAGCTTGTAAACTCTTTTATTGCTTTGCTTAAGCTGCTGACAGTATGGCTATTGACTGATAGGACAATGTATTTATCTCTCTACCTTTGGCCGACCTCTCCAGCCTCTCACATTRTTTAAAAGTTGGGAAAAATACTGTTGGTGCAGAGAATAGATTAACTCTCAAGAAATGAAGCATTCCATTTCTTTTGAATATCATACATAAAGGGAATAAAATACATCTCCAAAGTGTGAAAAGGGTCTGCAAGAACTCTGGTTAACTACATTGTCCAGGAGGAGACTTCTCCATAGAATTCACACATAAAGAGACCTTGATTATAAGATTTCATATTAATGCTGCATGAATTTCCATAAACAGGAAACAGGACTTTTAGGGTGTTTTTCCCCATGTGTGTTGGAGGCTGTCATCTTTGGAAATAATTAGAATTCAGTAAGATTTTAGAGCAGAAATCTGCCCATCTAACCTCAAATGTCTGCTGAAGTGAATATACATGAATAGGGAAATCCAGGAACTGGATCTTTGTTGTAATTGCAGTCTAGAAATTGTAGAATTAATTATAGTAGCCTCATGCATTTCTTTCAAATGAGAGCAACTTCTGCCCCTAAGGGAAAAAAAAGAAGAAAATATATTTAGGAAAAAAATATTMAAAAAAAATGCAGAAGACAGTTTATTATCTGATTATTGCTAAAAGAAGGCTCTAGATCATGTTGTATATCCTGGACACACAGTAAATACAGTGATTGCTACTTCTGAGGGAATTTGCTGAAATACTGTTTCTAAATTCTGTAACGTTATCTTTTTTTCATAATCACTTGTAATACACTTGTAATACTTACATGGCTAATCAGTAATGTTTATTCTGGAGCTGGAGGAATATGGAGGAAAACCTTTCTCCATTTTATATTTCTTTAAAGGTGATGTAGTTTTGGAAAGGTAGATTGTCTTACAGGTCTATAAATCTTAGTGTTATTATTGACTTGATGTTCTACTTTTGTTCTAATGTTACTGAAATAAATAGACTAAGAGAAGGTATTGAAGTTTGGGCATGTGCCATCTCAGTTTTTACTGCATTAACCTGGGAAGGTAAACGTAATTAATGATACACATTGTGTGTTTGTCATCCAAGTCAAACAGACTTGGCCCAGTTATGTTTTTTCCCTCTTCAAGTCTGATCAATTTACCAGACAGGTAAATGGAAGTGTTAACATTTTAACATTTACAGTCAACCTTATTCTGTGCACAGTGTAAAATAAACTTACAGTACATATGGTACATAATATGGCTYTCTGTTTTAGTGAATAATTATCAATTCGTAAAATTACTAAAAGTTATATGCTGACTTTCACTGGGTGAAACTAGTCTTAAAATTATTTAAAAACTTCTGTGWATAGTTTGTCAAAATAAATTATCAATCATGAAATCCAGCCACTCTGTTAAAGACCACTGACTTCTCTTACTGATTTCAGTAGCACCAGCAATTTATGCTGTCTTTACATAACAACATTCTGGATTTTATTGTTTGTACAATTTACTTTTACCACATATAACAAAAAGACATGGTTATTATGTATATGCTTTTATATACAAAGGAAGAATAAAAGCATGCATCAGTGTGCAAGGTTGGTGTATTTCTTAGTGTTTTTTATGATAAAATAAGTACGACACATTCATGCCTGTTTCTACAAATAATGCCATTGTAGGGTTTTTGTTCATGTTTTGTATCTTCGTTTACCAAAAAGTAAGTCTTTGAATTTAAGTTGTATCCATGCATTTTCAAGTTGCAGATGTCTGGCAGACTGAATTTCTTTTTTTTTTTTCCCTGTAATTTTTGCCACATGCTGTAGTTAGCATAAGGAGGAGAGAAGTTTATATTCTTTTTCGGCAGACTTCTCTCTTACAGTCCCCGTAGTGTAGAGAAAATGGTTGAAATTCACTTGTATGCAAGTCATAGAAAGTTTTATAAATGGTAGAGGACCAGAAAGTCTGTAGATGTTTCTAGAAGATTGATAATAGATGGCTGTTGTCTTTTAAGAATTCGTTCTAACCGAGAAACTTGCTTATTGAATTGTTTTTGCAGGAGTTTCTAAGAGACATCTTCAATCTCCTGTTCTTGCTGCCAAGTCTAAAAGACAGACAACAGCCAAAATGCAAGTCACATTCTTCAAGGGCTGCTGCTTACGACTTACTGGTAGAAATGGTAAAGGGGTCTGTGGAAAACTACAGGCTGCTCCACAACTGGGTTATGGCACAACATATGCAGTGTAAGAACCTTTACTCTTGTGTAACTTTTAAGTATTGTTTGGAAAATTAATCCTTTTGTGTTTTCTATTCACATATATATAGTAAGTGTCTTCATTTAATGACCTGCTAAAAATAATGGTCTGTTAAGTGTGCATAAATAGAAACAGATAGAGAGAAAATTTAAACTGGATAGTCACGTTCTCCAAARTAAGTAATGAAAAAAGATGTTAGTGTTAACAGTGTTCTTAAAATTCCCCCTTGGTAACTCTGCTACCTATCCAGCATCACTTACAGTAGTGTCAAAGACCAGATGTRTCTTACACTCACCTAGAAAATGAATGTATTTATCTATTAAGTGTGATTGGATTTCCAAAACATCTCTTTTAAAATACTAGTTACTTAAAGCATGTCATTCTGTTAAATGACACCAGTGCATGAAGAGTATTTGTTAGAGCGGATTTGTTTTCATGTGCTTCACTGGCTTGTGCTAAATTTTCATTTCTCTTTTCCCTAACATAATCAAGCTTGATATGTTCTATAGTACCAAGCCACACAAAATGAACTCAGTTCTTATGTATCA
Source organism: Nothoprocta perdicaria (assembly GCF_003342845.1). Lineage (NCBI taxonomy): Eukaryota > Metazoa > Chordata > Aves > Tinamiformes > Tinamidae > Nothoprocta > Nothoprocta perdicaria. The sequence goes on along the minus strand of NW_020456232.1, from coordinate 68,084 downwards.
CTTATAACTGACCTAAAATTTTGGTAATTTAGTATTTTATCTTTGATTTTCAAATTCTAATTTTGCAGTTTTTAGCTTGTTGGATTTTCTTTCATGTGCCCAGTTTGCAATTCTGTAACCTGAGGATCTGTAATTTACTATGATCTATGGAATTAATTTAGTACCWTACAATTTAGGAAGAAAACTAGAATTCTGCTGTGATGTTTTGTGTTCTGTACAAGTTTTCTGGAAACCTAAAAACCTTCCCAAATGTCCTGTATTTAGGAAAAGTCCGTAGAATAGAATTTCTGTTTCAACTACTGAGCAACTTTGTATCTCGGCAGGTGCAGCCATCCATTTTCTACAGCTAGTATTTTTCACACTCCAAATCCCAGTTATTCATCATTGCCGAAGTTTTTTGTAACATTTTCTGTAAGAACGTGTTACAGAAAATGTAACAGTCTTGTTTGTGCCTTCCTACTTGAGTTCTCCAGAGCCATCTGGTCCGTGGTCCTACTCCATATTCACTATATCACAGCTCCATGAATGTAAATGTTATTACAACTGGCAGCAGGCAGTTGTCTCATTCTGAGGTGGTGCTGATGCTGCGCTTGTTTAAAGTCTTACCATTCCATTGATGTGATTCAGAGACTCCTAAAACTGGAATTTTTCACTTGCTTATCTTGCTGATTGCTCTTTTAAAATCACATAAAGGAAAACATTATTGATTTCCCTCTGTCTTTCTACTCTGGTTTTGTGGATCATTGCAGAAGTTTTCACTCCTACCAGTTGTATAGTTTCTGTCCTCTGATCTGACCAATTGCTATATATGCTGTTTACCATTTTTTACTCGTGCAGTATTGATTGAAGCCAGGATGTGTTTGTTGGTTCTTAATGGATTGTTTTAAGTGCCTGCAGCARAATAAGGTATGGTTTTCCTAATGAAAACATTCCCTTGAAGGCTCTCTAGTGTATTTTCTTCAAAGAAAAAAAAAAAAAGATTTAAGGGCTCTAATTAAAAAAGAGAGGTTATAAATACTTTTATCCTGGCAGTCGTTACAATGCTTAACTTTAACCACCATAACTTTYAGCCATGTACGATAGTGGCTGATGTTACGTATATCTCTGCATGATTGTGGCTTTTAAAATGGCTAGACTGCTTTTTTGCTTTTGTCTGACAGCTAAACATACACTCTTAAGAGAGCTGCTGAATTATTTGTTGGACATTTTACCCTTTAGGAGAATCCCTGGAGAAGTCCCCCGGGGATGGATACCAAAGCTATGACAGGTTTTGCATCAATCTTTTACATATCAGGAAAGATTTGCTAGAGTCAGCATCTTTGTACACTGGAGTAGTTCCTCTGTATTTTAGAAAGAATTGCAGCTGTGTTACTTAGTTGTTTCTTCATCTCAGAAAAATAATTTTCGGTTGTATTCTCCTGCATGAGATGCTAGGAAGAGAAACAGGTCGGTATCTAGAAGCTCTAATCACTTACAACCACTTATGCTTACCTGAGAATCTCCAGACACTTAGAAATTGTTTGTCTACTCTGGCTACGATCTCGAGTAGCAGATGAGGAGACCTTTCCCATTCTTGTCATTTCTTTGCAGCCTTATTAGAGCAAAGCTGATTTAAAAGAGTCTGCCAGACTCTTTTGTCTTTTGTCTAAAAGAGTCTGCCTAAACTTTCTAGTTTCTTCTTATATAAGAAATAGGTTGGTACATCTGGAAAGAAATATAGGAAAAAAAAAGGAATAGGTGGGTACATCTGGAAGGAAATATAGAAAAAAAATGCCAACAAAATCAAGTCTTTTTTTAGTTTAATCCTTTACACAACTCACTTGACTCCCGCTGTTTTTCTTATAGATTACAGATTTCTTTGGTATGTATGGCTTTGAAATACAGTAAGAAACATTCCTTCTCTTCCTGTAAAAACTCTTCCCAAGTTCATCTGCATATTTATATAGCCTTAAGTCAAGCACTGTATTCTATTGTACTTTTATTCTTTATTTCTGATAAGCACCTATCCCATCTTTCATACAGATCAGTGAGATCTTTTGCTAATTTGGTCGTCTTTGTAGTAGATGTCATTCTGAAATCAGCTTCTCTGTTAAAAGAAGGATCTCACTTCATGTGTGATACCCCTAACACCTAATCTGTGTGTTTTGTTTCAAGAAGACTCAACTCTCTAACTTGATTCTCGGGGTGCAGAAACTCCATTTGACTTTCTATCAGTATGACATGGGGCTCGTGACTGGGTGGTAGGGGTTTTGAAATGAGTAGTTTGTGTGCTGGAGGGATTGACCAGTATGTTTTAGGGAGCTTGTTAAGTGCTGTGTGTTAAGTGATCAGTTTAGGCTGTTGTGTGAGAGAGCATCCACTGTGGCTGGCTAAGTAGCTGATTTGCTTCCATTTTGATTAAAGCTTTTATGCTTAATTCTCTAACTTACTATTCATAATTCAGTGCACTAGATGGGAAAATCCAGAGAAAGCAGAGAGTAAGTGGACAAAAGATGTGGAAAGGCAGTAAGAACAGAGGAAATAAGAGCTGGTAATGAGAGGACAAAGGGGAACATCATTCCAGAGGCTGAATCTCATTTTCTGTGCTCTTTCCAGAGAAAAACAGACAATAATGAATGGTAGAAGTTTAGAATGAGCAAGGCTGAAGAGTTAACTTAGGAAACTCAAGTTCAACAGGAAGCCTGCCTTTTTAAAACATACCCCTATTTTTCACATCGCCTATTTGTTGGCACTGTTCAGAATTTTGCACTCTACTGTAGAAGGCAGCGTCACCATGAAGTTGCTGTAGAGCAGGAGATACAAATACTGGTTAATTTCCAAAAATACTTCTTAGAATCCAATATTATGAAAGATTTTCTTATTTCTAAAAATGCATAGCTACCAGTGTTTATAATTCATGAATGCCTTTGATATATGGTGAAAACATTGCATGGTTTTACCAAATTTTAGTTCAAAGGTAGAGGCTATAAGATCATTACATATAATAATGTCCCCCCAAGAACACTACAGAACACACAGAACAAATGGAAGAGGTGAGGCTTGCTATGAGTAACACAGGAGAACTGCCTTGCTGTAAAGGCCAAATCACTTGCAGCCCAAAGTGTAGTGCATTCTGCTGTGCTTTCTATTTCCCAGTGAGCAGAGGTGAGGATAAGATATATGGAGCTGTGTCTGTGTTCATTACCTCTCTTCCTACGTGGTTCTAGGTCTTGCTCAGATCTGTACATTTAGAACGCGAAACAGGATGTATTTTATTAATGTAAGCATAAAGTTTTTTTATTTCATTTATGTGATCATGGTAAATTAAACTTTGAATTGATTTTCTTTTTGGTGATTCATGCTTTTTCTAGCTTCCCATGCACCTTACAAGTGGGATTATTGGCCACACGATGATGTTCGAGCTGAATGTAGGTTTGTTGGCCTAACTAATCTTGGAGCAACTTGTTACTTGGCATCCACTATTCAGCAACTGTATATGATTCCTGAGGCCAGGCAAGCAATCTTTACTGCAAAGGTATGGTTTGGTGTCCTACATTCCTTGTGTGGACTTTGGTAGAAATTTGAATTTAGAATCAGTGTAAAGGCTGATTAAGCCTTTACTTAGGTTTACTTTTAAGATTTACTTCTTGCTATTGTGTATTTCTTCAGGACTGTTAGTTTAATGTTAAACATTAAATAAATAAAAGTTTAAAAATAGAAATAAAAAAGGAAGCTGCTGAGCTTCACATGAACATCATTCTAATATTTACCAAAAGCTGGAATAGAAAAGATGGAATAAATTTTTAGAAAACATTGTTGCTTTGTGACCTAAGTTTGGCAGAGTTTTTTTGGCTAATGTCTCAAAATATGACCAGCAGTCATATATTATGTGTGTAAAATAGTGTACTGTGTGTACACACTGTGCTCTCAATTATTTTTCTTTATTGTCTATAATAAAGTTATGTAATATAAAAGATTGTTTCATCTCTTTAAAATGCTGTTTTTGGTAAGTAATAAGCAAAAAGATATAAAGACTTCTTTTATTAATTTCTTTAGTATTCGGAAGATATGAAACACAAGACCACTCTGCTGGAGCTCCAGAAAATGTTTACCTATTTAATGGTAGGTGTGAAAGAGGATATTTTATAAAATATTCTCTTTTCCTTAAAGTAAGAAAGGAAATTGTAGCTACCATTTTATGTTGAATTCTTGGCAGCTTAGGTATGTGTGACTAAGTTGTAAAGGAGGGTCTTGACTGATACTGTTTTTACCCACTTTGATGCTGCAGATCAGCAAATGAATTAAGGAAATAGTAACAATATGGAAATAGCAAAGGAATAGTAACAGTAATAGTAAGGAAATAGTGGCAACATTTGTAATACTGACCWGGTTTTCATGAAGAAGCAATGTAAAATTGCTAATCTAACATAGAGTTTAATATTGGATCTCAGCTATAATTGCTAGGCCCAAGCTCCCAGACTTCACTGATGATCTACTGTGTTCTTAAAAAAAGAGTTGAGGTGAGTGGATGTGGACTTCAAGCTGAGGTTCCATAGTCTGAGTCTGTTTAAGCCCTTCTCCTCAGCAGACTAATGGATGCTCAGCTGAGGGTGAGTGTAACGTGTTTGGCGCAGACAAGGGCCTGCTCTTTAGTTACTCTTGTGCTGTAGCTGCGCGTGGGGCCTGGGCCTGCAGGCACGTGCTATCTGCTTGAACCAGTAATTCCAGTGCTCCAGGAGCTTCCCAGCCTGGCGCCTCCTTAGTGGAGGTGGTAGAGTGGCTTGAGACAGTGAAACAACATGGAAGAAGACAATTCTCTCATACCATTACACCTAAGTGTTTGAATGATTGCTACARGAACCCCTGTCAGGAGGGAACTTTGGGCAGTTTGAGAATTCCCCTAGTTCATTAACTGAGGTTTGTAAATTGTCAGTAGAAACTGTTCACTCGTCCTCATTCATCATGTTCTTACAGCTTGAACTTGATTCTTGGTTTAATCATGGAATGATTTGGGGACGTTGTCTTCTCTTTTGTGAAGTTGCCCTACTTTCCTTTCCCTCTGTGTAAAATAAAATAGATTATTTTTGCTCTTGGCATTTTCTTTGCTCCAGTGTTGGAAGGAGTAATCCGCTAAAATAAGCATTAAAAATAACAGATAATTTTGTAATCTGAACAGCCTCAGTAATAAACAGGAAACAGTACATAGGTGTTTACTCTTGTTAAAATAATGAAACAGTGCATCAAATAATGGAAGTATCTTTAATAGGATACAAAAAAAAAGGACTAAGGATAGCTGAGTAAATTTTGTTCTATGCAGTAGCTTTTGAGATCTTATAGCATATAATAGCTTTGAAGACAAAAAAAAAAAAAGTGTAGGCATCTATCTAGTGCCTGCCATGAATGACAGAAAAAGTATATTTGTAGGCATAGCTGTGTGTGGGTAAAATAAAAATTTAAGAGCATAAAATCATATAAATATTTCCAGATATTAAAACCTTGAAGAAAAACTTCGTTGCAAAATATGTAATCTTTGCTGGAATTACTCTCTTGACCCACATCCTTGAAAGAAAAAAAGTATGTGTATAGAGTATCCTCTTACCGTAACACCTTAAGGACACTTTCATCATTTATGATGATTTGCAATGTGTGCAGTATTGAAATGGGATGGTGTATTTTTCAGAATTACTCTTTGAATACATGCAGTGGAGAACTAGATAGTGTAGTTTTATTTCACCAAGAAGTCTGAATGAGAATTAAGCAGTTCTCAAGATCAAAGTCAGTAATATCCAAAAATGCTTAAAGATAGAATGATGATATCATGCTACATTTTGCGACAGAACTGATATGCAAAAAGTGGATGTGTTACATCTTTGGCAAAATAGTTTTAATTCAATAATGATTCTCTTATGATCAGTTAGGTAAAAAAATTAGCAAAACTTGTCACCTAATAGGCATATTATATTATTATATACTGTATATAATTGCATATAGCATATGGTGTATATAAAATAGCAGCATTTTAAAATAMAATTTTATACACATATGTTTGGTATATCTATGTAACTAAAAAGATTGAAAAGATTGTTATTTTGATTGGACTTTCTTTCTTTTTTTTTTTTTTTGCCACAAGGAAAGTGAGTGTAAGGCATACAATCCAAGGCCTTTTTGTAAAACCTATACCATGGATAAGCAGCCACTCAACACTGGAGAGCAGAAGGATATGACTGAATTCTTTACTGACCTAATAACAAAAATAGAAGAAATGTCTCCAGAACTGGTGAGTTATTCAAGGGGAGCAGAAGGAAGCCTGAAATGTGATGGACTTGTACCGATTTTCCTGACAGAATTTGTTAATTCATTCACAGAAAAATACAGTGAAAAGTCTATTTGGAGGTGTTATTACAAACAACGTTGTTTCTTTGGTAGGTATTGTTTTTTTTTTCTATTCATATCTTTTCAATATAATTTTTAATTTATAACCTAGTTATTGATTTTTCTTTCTCATTGCTGTGACTTAGGACTGTGAGCATGTTAGTCAGACTGCTGAAGAGTTCTATACAGTAAGATGCCAGGTGGCAGATATGAAGAATATTTATGTAAGTAATACAAGACCATGATGTATACCATAGATCACAATTGTTAATAAATGCAGTTGAGTGCAAGTGTATTGAATGTGTTGATACTTTTTGTATGCGTACTCTAGTTTTGGTGTATTTTGGGTTACTATTCCTGGTTGATGTTACAAGGTAACCTGGTTAAGTTGTTTATCTTTTCAGTATAGTGTGATACCATCTCCTGTCATTTGACATTGGTTTACACTATTCCACTGAAAATTATATTGTGATCGGTACTTACTGTGTACTCATTTCTTGGTTTTGGAGAAGCCCTTGGTCACATTTTAAATGAGAAATCTCTAAATATTAAATGATTTTATATGTACATATGAACTATTGCTTCTTAAGTTAATTTAGAATATACATCATTTTAGATTTTTTTTTTTGTATAATTCTTAATGTATACACTTTGAATTTGGCTTTAGAGCACTTTCTATGTTTGGAATAGTTTAGAATACAGAGTATTGTTTTTCTGAAGTGATTCCTTAATTTTGAATCTTGGTTCTAAGAAACAGTCCTTCTSTTATAAACTGAAGATGTAAAACTAATCTTCCAATACAGGCTTATGTTCCTGGTACAAACTTTTGGTGACTTTGACCAGTTTTCTTTCACAATTCATGAATTGTTGATTAAACTTGCTATAAATTGAGAGAGACTCCTGTAAAATAGTAAAGTAGAACAAGTAAATGCAAGATATAAATACCACTTTTTTTTTTTTTTTTATAGGAATCTCTTGATGAAGTAACCATTAAAGATACCTTGGAAGGTGACAACATGTACACATGTTCTCATTGTGGGAAAAAAGTGCGGGCTGAAAAAAGGTATGATTACGAAGAAGTTAGCATTCCTAACACTTCTTATTAGTAAATTGCCAAGGGTTGTAATTAGTAAATTACTGGATTAGAGCAGTCGCTGAGTTGAAACAGGCTTATGCCCTCAGACAGAGGCCTTTGAGGATGAAATCCTTGGGCAAATGAGCATATAAAAAAATAGAATTCCCCAAGGAATAACTTGGGATATTTTAGAAAAAGATAACCTATTCACAAACTGTTTAAGACCTGTTTTAAATACATTAGAAGAAATTTGTACAAAGTAGTACTTTTTGAATTTTATTTTTCTTGTTTTTGGAAAATAAAATTCTGTGAGCATTTGTGTTCAGCATTTGTGTTACTTACTGTGTAAAACAGTTGCTTAGGCTTTGTATCTGACCCCCAATTTCTTCTTCCAAATTTGATAACAAAAATATTTCATACTTGAAATTATCTAATAAAATATAGAAAAACAAGCTACCAATTTTGTATTATCTTTTTAATACATTTGATAAAATATTRTTTTAAGATGAAAAACATCTTGTTTCTCGTAGGTATTATAAATGATGTGACTATAAGAGTACACCATTTGAAAATCATTAAAGTGCAGTTTATGAGATTTAACACGAGACTGCTGAATTTTTAGGTTGACTTCTTACTGATTTCTAATTCTATGCTTGAATTCTATGTTTCTTCTTGAAAAATCTTTGTGAAAATATTATTTAACCAGCAAGCTTTCTTTAATGTTTATTATTTTGAATCCTTTAGGGCATGCTTTAAGAAACTACCTCGTATCTTAAGCTTCAACACAATGAGATATACATTTAATATGGTAACCATGATGAAGGAGAAAGTCAATACACATTTTTCATTCCCTTTGCGTTTGGATATGACACCTTACACAGAAGATTTCCTCATGGGAAAAAATGACAGAAAAGAAGGTATGCCTCATAAAATGATTTCAATATTCTTTGTTTCCTTCATGTTCTGCCATCTGTRTATGTTACCTGTAAGCAATTAGTGATTTTTTTAATAAGAAAATAAAAKTTAAGTTTTAATCAGCCTGCAATGTCAAAGAAGTTATGTATATTATTTAATAAGAGAAAATTGATTATTTTCAAATTATGCTCCGAACTGTTTATGAAACATAAGAGAAATTGCAAGTAATTACATAGTGTTATTTATAGGCCGCCTTTGATTTTGTAAAGTAATACTTGAAGTTTAGAAAATGGCTGACCACCTGCCGTAATAAATAAGATTTGCCCTTTTGGAATAACTTAGTTATTAGTTGTAACCTCTCCAGTAATGATGTCTTAAAAAATACTGCAGATGTTTCACAAGAGCAGAGATCTACATATTATGCTGCTTCTGTGTGGTGTAGATGTTCTAACTGCCTTCATTGTGCCATGTTGAAATATTGAAATGAAAAATAAAAATTTTAAGTGTAATTACAGGAAATGAGGACATGCCATTGTTGAAGTTCAGATGTTTATAAAATAACTGGCTAAATACTGTATTAAATTATTTAAGGTTTTAAGGAAGATGGCGAATATTCAAAAGAAACAGAAACTGAGAGTTACGAGTATGATTTGATAGGCGTGACAGTTCATACAGGAACAGCAGATGGTGGACATTACTACAGTTTTATTAGAGATATAGTCAATCCCCATGCTTACAAAAACAACAAATGGTGAGTTATACAAAGCAATTCTATGATTTCTTATGTTGAAGGAAATAAAAATTGCTTACTTTGTCACACCTAGTCATATAAGAGATAAGTGGTGTAGGTCCCTTTCAAAAGCCCGAGATGTTGGAGTTTGATAGGTGTTAAGTATATTAACTTCTTGCTGTACATCATTGTCTGCTTCAGCTGTGCTGTTCTAGAGAGCACTCTGGACCCAGGGGCAGCAGGGGAGTACCAGGCTAATGTTATGTGACAGCCATTGCTTGTTTTCTGACAAAAATATCAATGCCTATGTCATAAATTTTTCAGTGTATATGAACTGTAACATTGGTGCTGTCCTTCATCACAAAAGCTGATTGATACCTTTGAAGAGTCTGCAGCTACATTTATGATTTTGAARTTCGATTTTTTCATTTTGTCAGGTTTCAGTGAACCAGATTTTCTTCTCTATACACTCTATAGACTTCTCTATAAACTGAATTCTATGTGGAGGAAATGTTGTTACAATATTTAGGTTATTAAAATATGTTCCTACTGTACTGTTAAATTTGGAATATATATTTTTGCCTTTCATTTTTAAGTTTATCTAGCCAATGATTTTTTCTTCTTGGTCAGTACTCCCCAGATGCGTTTTACAGTTACATGCTGGAACATTTGACAATATTTATATTTCAAAAGCTTACTCTCTTACAGGTATCTTTTCAACGATGCTGAAGTAAAACCATTTGATTCTGCCCAGCTTGCCTCTGAATGTTTTGGTGGAGAAATGACTGTAAGTTAAGGCTTTATTTTTCTTGTGTTTAACTGTTGTAACTCTGCTCTAAAAACCTTTTCATGAAGGGTYTCTTAATGTTTGCTTTGGTCCACCACCTGTTGTGAAATGGCAGTGAAATAGGAGAGTTAGCTGAGTTGTACTATATTTTAGAAATTTTTGGTGTGTAGGTGATGAGGTATCTATATGAACTATGTGAAAAGGCAGCAAGTTGAATGAGAAGTGAGGTCTAAATACTGTGTTGCAACTTTGAAAAATTGAAACTGCCACTGTAGGAGGTCAGAAGACTATTTTTAGCGCTTTGAGTGTGAAGTAAATTGTCAGTATCTTCTCTGTAAATGCCACAAAGTTTTCCATGTGCACATTTACCTTAAATTATCATTAACCAGACTATTAAAAAAAAGATTGTCATTAATGCTTTATTTTCTTTCTGACAGACAAAAACATACGATTCTGTGACTGATAAATTTATGGACTTCTCCTTTGAAAAGGTATTTTTCTCCAAACACTTGTTATATGGACTTATTTCTGCTTTCATGATTTATCCCTCCAAGCAAAAATTATACAGTTTTTTTTTTCTTAAAGACACACAGTGCTTACATGCTGTTTTATAAGCGGATGGAACCAGAGGAGGAAAATGGCAAAGACTACAAATTTGATGTTTCATCAGAATTGCTGGAGGTACAAGTTGATTTGTTTTAACACCAATATAAAAATACTATAAGAAATCCTAAGCAAGTCAGTGGAATCTGAATAAAAATAGCAAAACAGATACAATTTTAAACAGTAAATGACAATCCTTTCATTTAACTACTATTTTAGGAGAGTGTTGTTTAATAGAGTCTTTGTTTTGCTTAAATAATCATTATTTATTATTTAGYATCTATTACTTTTAATTGCTTGAAACAAAGTTCATTGAAAAATATAGCTGAATCTTACAATAGCTTCCAGAAAACACAAGCACACTTTTTTAAGATTGTTGCTAAAAATTAGGGGGAAAGAGCAAGATCAGAGATACAAATTGCCTTATCCAACACTGAGCTTGGCAGAGAGACTAGTTAAGAGGTGAGATATGTAACTCTGGAAAAAGGCATCCTTTAGATTATGCCATTGTTGTGAGGGGGTGCAGCTGTATCTCCGGAAGCAGCAACAAGAGCAGGATTCAGAAAATAAAGGTAATTGCTTCAAGGCAGTAGCTGATATGTTGGAAATAACCCCAGCCTGGGGAGAGATAATGCTCTTCAATGAGCAGAACATGGATATGTGTATTAAAAAAAGGAAAAAAGAGAAACAACCTTCCTGTACTGCATGTAGGTTAATTACAAGAAATTTAAATATTCAAAAAATTTTTACTTCATTTTGGTTTGAGGTTCTTAATTATAGAACTGTTTGCGATCTTCAGTATTCGAGTAACTCAAATAATACTGTAGTGGAGAGTGGATAAAAGTATCCTCATGGAGGTAGAGAAACAAGGTTGTAATTCTGTGGCAGTCCTTACTTTAAGCTGTTACTTCCTCAGTTTTTAGGTACAGGTGAAACTTAGCCAACCTATCTGAAAAATACTATGTAGCTCTTATCATGCTCGTTGGTGTCTTTTCAATAGGAAATAAATTTAGATCATTTCAATTGCTTATAAATTTGAGACATGTTTTCTTGTTTTATCCAGTAATTTTTATTTCAAATATTAGAATAATTCTGCTTCATACTAGGGGAGGGAAAAAGAAAAAAAAGTGTTTTCTCAGGAGTGCTTTTTTAACTGGCTGTGATATTACGGGAGATATTCTGATTAACCAACACCMTTTTCACAGCTTCGGTTACTCAGAAGCTTTAAGGGGGAAATAACAACCCTGTAGTTACAACTGCTGCCTTGCACTTTTCCTAGTAGATTATGAAATTCTGAAGGAAAGCAAGATAGAAACACAACAACTCTTGCTTGTGATAAGGAGCAAGGGACAGAGGAGCATCCGTTACAACTACTGCCGTGCACTTTTCCTAGTAGATTATGAAATTCTGAGGAAAAGCAAGATAGAAGCACCACAACTCTCACTTGTGATAAGGAGTGAAGGACAGAGGAGCTTCCCKTCCTGCACATAGTCCTGGGGAGAGCAGCCCAGCTGTTGGTGAAAGGGGCAGGCGAAACAATAACTGGCAGTGGCTGCTTCTCTTTGCTCTGTTTAGTGTTGAGGGCTGCTCCAACTTACAGCACCTGCCTGTTTACGTAAAGGTGCTGCTTAGGCTGTGCGTGGTCTGAGGAGCTGCAAAGGAGAAGTCTGCAGTTTTGGAGAGAAAAAGTTTGGAAACTTTAAAGTCATTTGCATGTAAAAAATATTACAGAAAAATTTGGTCATAAACATTACTTCAGAAAGAGAATTAGAGGGACCTGACATGAAATTCTGTCCTGGATGATGATGGAAAATCAAATCTTCAAGAATTCATCAAAAGCTCACCCAACCCATGAAGCTGTGGGTCACCTTTCACCTTTAGCTATGTCAAGTCAGGCTGTATGAAAGTCTAATTGCTCTGAGTTGGAGATCAGGGTTACTTATAGGATTTTTAAGGTACTACACTTTTGCTAGCGTTGCAGTGTGATCTTGACACACATCTTGACCACACTTTGACCATAAATCTTTTCTGAAAGATAATCCCTAAAAATAGGAGTAGTTCAGATGTAAAAATGTAATTGCAGACGAACTGAAGGATAATGAGGTCTAAAGTTGTTTGGCAGGCAAAGTTAGCATCTGCTGTAGTAAGAGTAAACTAGGTTTGAACCAGTCCTTTCAAATAAAGGGATTAAGCTTTCCTAAGATAAAATATTTTCTTTGCCACGGCAAATGTTTAAATATTCTTAAAATCATACTTATGTAGTGAAATAAACCGCTTTCTTGTATCTGATGTTAGCATTTTTTCTTCAGTGGATATGGCATGATAACATGCAGTTTCTTCAAGACAAGAACATTTTTGAGCATACATATTTTGGGTAAGTTTTGTTTTAAAATGTGATGTTAAGATATGTTTTCTTTATGCAGATTTTCATTATTTATTTTAATAAACAAATGAAATTGCTGTCTCTAGGTTTATGTGGCAGTTATGTAGTAGCATCCCAAGCACACTACCGGATCCAAAAGCTGTATCTCTGATGACAGCAAAGGTAAAAACTTCAGAAGTGTATAATGCTTATTTTTAATTGAAGTTGTTTGTATTTTAACTCAGGCATTTTATAATTAATGGTGTTTTTTTTTTTTTTTTCTCCAGTTAAGCACTTCCTTTGTACTGGAGACATTTATCCATTCAAAAGAAAAGGTATTCTACTTGTAAATTCTCATAAAATAGCTGCATGAATATAATAAAACTAATTATCTGTACTTAGTCATTAAAGTATGGTTTTGAGATGTAGTAAGTACACTGGTGATACAAAATTTAAAGGCATTTTAATAAATTTATAGTAAACACCATACTTGGGGGAAAAAAAGAGTTTCAGTATAGTTTACTTAGTCTCGCAAAACATCAGAAACAAAAAATCTTCTGTTCTTGTGTTTGAAACTTCTTGGATGATTCAGAGATGAGAACTGTAATTTAAACAAGCACTTGTTATTGTTTGACTTAGAAGAGATTGTTYACCACTGAACATCAATTGTGCTCATTAAGTTTTAAGTTCCAATATTAGCATAAGCAAAGAGAAAGTTTCATTTTATCTGTACTGTCTTTATTTTCAGTCRTTTTTTACTTCTTTCTTATCTGATATAACACTACTAATTCTAGATCCATCCACGGTTATTAAGAATATGATTGCAGTTACAGTGGGCAGAATTGCATGGGTAACAACTATACCTTATGTATAACTTGCATTGATTTTAAAGCACGTACTGCTGTTCTTGTGTAGATGCAATTCATTGCTTGTTTGTAAAACATAGTGGTCATTTAGTGTTTTTTAACTGTTTCTTTTTAACATGTAATAATTTTAACTGACTGTTTAGAAATGCTTAAAGATAAGTTTTAATTTATTCTTTTAAGTCATAGCCTTTTCTCTATTTCTTCTACAGCCTACCATGCTTCAGTGGATTGAACTGTTAACAAAACAATTTAATAACAGTCAGGCAGCTTGTGAGGTAAGTGACATAGTAATTCCAAACAGCACAAACCAACTTCCTATGTATTGATTTACTTTTCTGTAGATTCATATCCCTGGAATATTTTAGGATGTRAGCTTCTGCATTTAGGAGATTTGTACATTGTGACATGCAATTCATCCTCTCTGACCATTGCTGATGCTGGGGAATAAGCTGAACTTTATTTTCTGAAACCTGTGGTGAGACCAGAGGCCAAAATAATTKTGTGACTAGAATAAAAGGCAAGTGGTCATATCCTGAGATCATGCAAAAGAAATAGACAAATGCATGCTGAAGGAATAGAGTGGAAGAGAACAGAGTGAGATAAAGGACCATGGTGCAATGAAGGGACTTAGAAGTGCCAGAGTTAGTCGAAAGCAAACTCATACGGAGTGTTGCTAGTGAAGCTGAGAATCTTGAACTCCAAGTGCATGAAAACAGAAAAACAGAGTAATAGAAGCCTCAAGGTTGAAAAGGAGTCAGGGAAAAAGAGAGAATGAGAAAACATGGGCAAAGAATTCACTGTAGTGTTGGTAAAAGTGCAGGGTTTAGATACAGAAGAAAAACTGTGACCGGCTTCCTGTGGTAATTTGAATGTACAAAACCCTTATTACATACTGTATCCAGCAATAGACATTATTCAGTAYAAATCAGTTTGATTCATTGTTCACTTATAAATTCTAGATTGTTAAAAATTTGTGATGTTAAGTCATTGGATGATAGTGTGGGGAAATCTTGAGGTGCTTAAAACAAGTATAAACATTTAAAGTGGCAAARAACACTAAGGTATAATTAAAAGGAATGGCAACTTGGACTATTTATTTTCAGCTGTCTTATGAATAAAACAAAATTCTGGAAATGAAAAGACTCATCTGATTTTCTTGCAAGGTCTTACTTTGTTATCTCTGTCTGTCTGTATCTGTTATCATTACACATTTTCTGTGTTGGGCAATAGTAAGACTTTTCTGCATTTAAAATGAGAAGGGATCTGATACATTCTTCTTTAGGCAGAAAGAATGAAATGCAGAGTGATAGTGATAAATAAGAAGATAGTGAATGTAAATTTATATTAATGTTTATTGCTATTGACCTTTATTCCTTCCTTCTCACATATCAAGGACATTTAGATTACTGTTGAATTAATATTTGCTTTCTCTTAATAACTGCAGTATCTCTTTAAACTTTAACACCATGGAAAATGAAAGTTAGACTAGAATGTATCTTAATGGTTGTTGATTTGGAACAAAGCTTACACAGAATATACCTTCTGCAGTGGTTTTTGGATCGTATGGCAGATGATGATTGGTGGCCAATGCAGATCCTAATAAAGTGTCCCAATCAGATTGTGAGACAGGTAAGTAAAAGAAAATTATTATAGAGATCATTCTAGATCAGTACTCTGATGGATTCCACCCGTGAAGAGAAAAAGCTAATTATTATGATACATAATAGTACTGGACGTTTTTATTGATGCCTTTAAAGTGTTTTCCATTGTTGCTTATGTTTGAGAGAATATATTTGGCTATGGGATCTTTAGTATTTAAATCTATATTAAGTGATGCTGTGATTGTAAAATTAGGATCACCAAATGTTGCAATAGATATAATTTAAGGTTTCTGCAGTTCCCATCATTTTGAAGATCATATATCTTTATTTTTTTTCCTGAATTGTCTTAACAATATTGTGTCAGGAAAAAGTGTAATATTTGAAAAATAAAATAGAATAAATTACGTGGATTTGGTGTTCCTAATGAAAACTTCTATTATAAGTTTCCCTTCTGCCTTTGATTTTTGAGGTAGATTTAATTTTATGGCATTGACTTACTATGTAACAAAGATACATTAATACATTTTTTTCTGGAAGTGTTACAAAAGTGAAAAAAAAAGCTATATTGGTAGTATTTGGATGTTCACTGTGATCAGTGAGATATGAATATTATTAATAGTTTCACTTATTTGTATACTTTCTTTGCAAGTTGTTTAGGTAAAAACGTACCAACAATTACTTCCTCTCACATGAAACTCTATTTAGGTTAAGTCAATTTAACCTAATTTAAATTGATAATTGATTTAAATTAATAAACCCTCTGTTTATTATAGAAATATTTCCATGGAAAGACATATGTAGTTTATGTATGCTCATTAGAGGATTATGTTACACGGGGAAATCTCTATGCTGATTTTTAGATAAAACTCTAATCCGTAATGACTTGTGCGTTTGCAGATGTTCCAACGTTTGTGTATTCACGTGATACAGAGACTGAGRCCGGTGCATGCACATCTTTATCTCCAGCCAGGAATGGAAGACTGGTAAAATCAAAAATCCTAGCACCTGAAAATGTCTTTGTATTTCATGAGTTTCATCAGCTACCTTTGTCTATTGAATTATTCAAGATGGTCTTGTTAAAACAAAACCATTCTATTTCTACAGTTACTTATTATTCTGTACTAAATACTGTCATTCCTTCAAAAGTATGGTTGTGATTCCAGAAATCCATGTGTATGGATACATTAATTGAACTATTTGTTCCCTTAGCCTCAAACTTTGCCTTAGTTTGTTCCCTTAGAAAGGTTCCTCAGCCTGACCTATATTTTCAGTGTCATTAACCAGCTGCAGGGTTAAATGTAGCTACGTATACAGGTGATTTTAAGTTAGATTCAGAGACACACAGGCATCATTTTTAAAAGTTTTAATACAGTACAGGAGGTTGGAGATTTGAGTYCAGTCCTGTGCCATGTAACTGAATCACAAAAATAGAAAAAAAATGGATTTTTATTGCTAACTGTCAAGCAAACAGTCACTTTGTCTCCAGTRGTAAAATATTTGTTGCTGTTATGTTGATATATTTGTTGGGTTTTTTTTTAAAGAAGAAAAATAATGKTTTTTTTCCCTCATATTATGGGTTACACTTGTGATTCTTTTCCCAAGCAAAAATGGCAAAGTTTGCGATAACTGTAATGCCATAAAAAATTGAGGATCAGAAGATGGAGTTTTCATAACAAAAAACTTAGAAGCCTTATTTTAAAATACTGTTCCACTTACTGTGTTCAGTGTTTATATCCAGCTTTCAGTGGATGAATAAAAACATACTTGCTTCTTGTCGTGTCAGGCTGCTTTCTCTGTGATTTGGAGGCTGCTGTTCCTTAGTACCATGGCTTCCTACTGAAATTTGGGGATTTGGTATGCAGATGAAAGAGATAACCTAAGCAGGAGAWCCCATAGTCCAGTTAATTTGAGTCCTTTTTCTTACTGCAATTTTGATTTGAAATATTAATTTTAAAAAACGTTCAAAATTTTGAGTGGTGGATGCTGTGTAATTTGATGTTCTGTCTGTTGTGTGAAGTATCTGACCCGGGTTATGTTTTCAGTTCGGATGACATGGATGGTCCTGTGGAAGACATTGGCAGTCGCTCTTGCGTCACTCGCTTTGTGAAGACTCTCTTGTCAATCATGGAGCATGGGGTTAAGCCTCACAGTAAACATCTAACAGAATACTTTGCCTTTCTTTACGAATTTGCCAAAATGGGAGAAGAGGAAGTGAGTATAGCCTTGAAATTTTACAAATTSTGTATGTATATATGTGTATGTATTTTCCAAATAATTCAATATCTACATATTTCAGAGCCAGTTCTTGCTTTCACTGCAAGCCATATCAACAATGGTCCATTTCTATATGGGAACTAAAGGACCTGAAAATGTAAGTTTGAGCATCTTTCACAGTGAGAACAAGTCTTTCCTGTTTTACTTGTAATCATTGACACTTTGTCTCTAGACTGTTTTTCAGCTGTTAAATTGCTTCACTCTAATGTAATTTTTATTTTAATGTTTAAATGAATGTGATATTTCTAAAAGTGCTACACTATAAGCCACAAATTTATAGTTGATAGAACTTCGGTATTAGATAGAAGCCATTAAGTTGCTCTTACGACACTACTAATGATACCAACTGGATTGTTCATTCTTTTGGACAACTTAGATTTTTAGATTTACTTGCATTTTCTTTATTAAATGGATCACCAGGTCAGGCTATATAGTGGCTTCAGTCCATTTTTTGCATTTGGAAATACAATTTAGCTTGTGTAAAATGAATGTTTGAATGTGAAAATGAAATATTTATTTACCTGATTTGCATCAGATGAGTTTATTAAGGACACAGCTGACATAATAAAAMAGGATTGCAGAATATACACAAGATCTACAGGAGTCTTTGAAATAAAAATCCAGAATGTCCATTTAGAAGTTACCCTTTTTCCCCTTCAGCCACAAGTTGAAGTACTTTCTGAGGAAGAAGGGGAGGAAGAGGAGGAAGAGG
Organism: Nothoprocta perdicaria; assembly: GCF_003342845.1. Lineage (NCBI taxonomy): Eukaryota > Metazoa > Chordata > Aves > Tinamiformes > Tinamidae > Nothoprocta > Nothoprocta perdicaria. The sequence goes on along the minus strand of NW_020456232.1, from coordinate 49,808 downwards.
AAGATATACTTTCTTTAGCAGAAGAAAAATACAGGCCTGCTGCACTTGAAAAGATGATTGCCTTGATTGCTCTTCTAGTTGAACAGTCTCGCTCAGAAAGGCAAGAGCTTTTCAAAAATTAACAAACCAAAAGTAAATTCTAATCTTAGGCATGTTTCTGGATTTTGCTTTTTGTTAAATGAACTTGTACATGTATAAGCTRTTACTGATGATGTTGAAGTAAATATTTTTGATATGAATATGACCAAATAGGACCAAATAAGAGATCTGAGCAAAATACTTGAACACATTCTGTTACACTTTTTTTTTATTATTATTTATTTGGTCTAATTACAAAATATTTATTATTGTTCAGTTTTATTTCAATGCTTTTATTTTCTCTCTTTTTTTTTTTAATATTGAGATTATAGGSTAACATTACTAGTGCTGTATGTCTTGTTAAACTAACTAAATGCTTTCCAAAGTCAAGTGACAAAAGGTTTTCTTGTATTTTAGGCATTTAACTTTGTCGCAAAACGACATGGCAGCATTRACAGGAGGAAAGGTAATTCATTTGGATATAAATGCACAAGCTTTTAAAAATATACAGCTGTATATGTATGTGTGTGTGTGTATGTGCATGGGTGCAAAGCTTGTAGAGTAATATCTTGTTATTTGTTACAGGGTTTTCCTTTTTTGTTTCAACATATCCGCGATGGTATCAACATTAGGCAAACTTGCAACCTCATTTTCAGTTTGTGCCGGTACAATAATCGACTCGCAGAACATGTAAGTATTAGAAACTATAGCTGTTTCTTGAAGACCTTTTCTAAAAGATGTAATGGGGTGATTTATTATTTTAACTGAATAAGCATAAGTCTAAGTGAGTTTTGTTTGTTTTGTTTTTAAGATTGTGTCCATGCTTTTCACATCTATAGCAAAGTTGACTCCTGAGGTATGTAAACATACTGCCTGTCTATTAAATAATTTGTATTAATATTTTTCTGTTTTAAATTACTTAATCCTTTGCTAATCAAAAGTCCTGCATGGAAAATGATCCATGAAAGTTTCTGTGACAGAAAATAAAGTTTTAACTGCACTGTATATTAAGTTTTCTAAAGCAGAAATCTGGTTTGCAGCTTTCAGATAAAAGTTTTCTTCAAAGCCAAATAACCTATTTCTAGATTCTCCACATATCTTTATCATTTAGTTGTTCAACTTTTGGGGCACTATTTTGCCGTTTTGTGCATGCAAACACGTCTCTTACTTGGAATAAATTCCTGCCCTGGTGATAACAAAAATTTTGAGAGTTCCAAATGAATTCCACATGAAAAATATATGCAGAGTGGAGAAGTGTATGTTCACACAAGGACATTCTTGTTTGCTGCTGTCAGAAAAGAAAAAAAAAATCATGAAAAAATAAGGGCATGTCAAGCAGAGGAGACATAATCACGGTTGGGAAAGAAGCACATGCTACATGATTCTCATGACAGCTTTGCTTTGTGTGATAGAATGGGCACTATCAGATGACAATTTATTCCCTCCTTCATGCTAACATTTGCTACATTATTATGCTTTTTTGCTTTGCACATATACACATGCACAATAGACACCCTTGGTGAAGTGCAAGATATAAAATAATAATAGTAACCATTTTATCAAAGCATTTTAAAAGCTGTGTGAGTCTTGGCAAGCTTTTTAAAAATGATTTAAAATTAGAGCTAACATGGTAGAGTAGAAGTGTTGGTAGTGTCAGAGAAAGAAATGATATGCCAGTACTAATGATCAGTGTAAACCCTCAATAATTATGTAATGTTTTTGGATATTTTTTCTGGATGCATGTTAAATGTTATGCAAGCATATTATAGTTTATCTGAGATAGTGATACCTTCTATGTATATGAGAGGGTAAATTGGCAAAGTCAACCTTATGCAGCTTAATATTTGCCCATTAATATGGGCCATGTCTGGCTTACAAATGTATGCTTTTGTTCCTTTTCTTCTAACTGTATATTCTACTGTTCATATATAGTATGATCATAGTGCAATGTATTAGCTAGAATCACTGGCTTAATTCTACTGTTTACATGTGTGTGTTTTTTATAATGAAGTAGTAAAGGATTAAAAGTATTCAAAATTTTCATGCCTGAAGTTCATAGAAATACATTTTTGTGCCAATATTTGGTTATCTTAAAAGTCTCAATAATTACTAGATAAAAGGAAATAGATCAAAATGGATTTTTTTTTTTTTTGTATTACAGGCAGCCAATCCTTTCTTCAAATTGCTGACCATGTTAATGGAATTTGCTGGTGGACCCCCAGGAATGCCGCCCTTTGCTTCTTACATTCTGCAGAGGATATGGGAGGTAAAATATGTAAAAGTAAACAGAAGCTTAAATGCCTTTTTCTTTGTTTCTCTTTTCCACTAAAGTATTTGAAAGGGTTTTACACTACGCTACCATCCTTACTACATCAATTCATGATCTTTTTTTGTGACCATTTCTCGTCCAAATACACAGCAACAGTTAATAGACATGAAAAGTTCTTTTGTAATTCATTGTATTTTAAGATCATTCTAGTTAAGTGGTACTTCAGTTTAATCTTTAGTTTAAGGAGAAATAAATTGATCCATAATAAGAATCTAGAATTCCTCTTCTGGGCAGTTTCCTCTAATTTTTCTCACTTGTCTTTGCTCAAGGCTAAAACATTTCAAGGACCATCCTTTGTCGGTGGTTTTGCCTATTATATACTAATTCTTTGAATATCAGTTGCATGGTTTTTGTTCTCTTTATTCATTAACACTTAACTCTTTAACTATTAAAGTGAGTTTAATTTGAGTTGGTTAATTGCCATGGTGCAGGAGAATTCTTGCTTGCATTTCTAAAGAGAGGGAGAAAGACTGCCCAACACAAGTAGCACAGGCATGAATTCCTTCATCTGAGAAATGCATCAGGAGTTAAAGCTTTTTAACTTCAGGAGTTAAAGCTTCAACAAGCTGCTGTTTGGGTTTCTGGTTCAGTTTGTTTTTACTTGTTACTGTCTAAGAGCAATATATGCAGCTGAAAGACTGTTGCGGACAAGCTGTTGAATGTTCATTCCCTTTAGTGTACCCGTTCCATCCGCCTCCCCTTTTCACTAATTCTGCAGAGAGGGGTTGTGAAAGATTATTACTGTGCAGAATTATGACTTTTGATCAAAAACCTGTCTTATCCACTGAAATGAAGTATAATATGGTTTCTTGATCATGAGTATTCTACTGCTGGTTAAGAGTAGATATAGGGATAAGAGCAGTTAAGTAATCTGGGAGAACATACACCAAGCTGGTGTTAGGTATCTGACCTGAATATGAACTGGCTGCAACTCTTGTAGCTCCAGTAGGAAGTGTTCAAACAGTGGATCTGAAACTCAAGAATTAATCTAACTGCCTTCTATGTAAGGCAAAGAGATAGGTTATGCCCTTCCCTTAACAATWAGGAAACCTTTTTAAAAGAGCTTTTAATGACAGTATGTATGTTGTGGCCTACAGTACATGTGCTTCCTGCTTCAGTCCCTAGCTACAGAGTTAGCTTTTTTTTTTTTAATATGTTATCTGCAGTGAAAAGTTCTTCTTTATTTCCCTGCTTATTCCCACTATACGTACTGAACCCACAGAGGAAGCAAGTTGGTGATGGGTTTCTGATGGAAAGCCAAGCTTTTAGCAGCAAGTTTGGGCTGTGTTGTTGCTAGCAGGTTGATACTCACATTGTTGATGTTGTTGAAGGTTTAGAGGTACAAATTATGTAGGTATAGAAGGCAGGCCCAGAAGTTTATGCATAGATGACTGATTTAAGGCACAAAACCCACTTCTGCAAGCATTCCAGTATCTAGACATCACTAAGAAGTGATGGAGTGATGAAACCAGTGAGCAATTAGTCTCTTTCTTGCAGATTTTCTGCAACTATTATACCGAAAACTCAGATCAAACATATTTCTAAAAAGGAGCATACTCTAAATGTATTTATTTTTAAATGGAGATTAAAATTTTATGAGCTGGTCATGTCAGCCTCATACTCTTCAGAGAGGTTATAGTATTTAGGAATGTTTTCACTATGGCAGTTACTTACTGTTGTTCCTTAGAGCTCATTTCTCCTTATCCAGATACCTAGACATTAAGGTAAAAAGCAAATTATTTTTAAAAAGTAGCAATTTAAAGAATACATTTATTGGCCTGATGGTATGTGAACAAATTTCCAACTATGCAGAACCAGAAAGGCACTTTCCATGGCAGGAAGGTACATCATCTCCTTATGAACTATAAAGTTTTCATGACTGTACAGCAGCACCACACAGGCTTTTCATTAGCTTTGAAAAGCATTAGATAAATGTATTTCTTGAAACTGCATGTCCATAAAAATCATAGTTACCCTCAGYGTGAAGCTATACGAACATATCTGCATACCAGTTATGTTCTATTTATATAACTCATTCTAAAGCACTGTCAAGGTTGTGCATTAACTGTGCATAAAGAAAATATTCTTTTTTTCCTTTTACATTTCAAATCTTAAGTGTTTCATCAGAAAATGTATAGAAAGGGGTGCGTAGAGCAGCTTCCTGGATTAAATGGCAGATTGTGCTTTTAAAACCCAATCAAGATTTAGGAAATTGAAATTCATGCTAAGATTTAAAAAGGCTTTTCTTGCTCTGCYATAAAACCTAATCCAGAAGATCCTTTGAATGTTCTCCCTGATTTTGAAAAAAGTTATTGTAAGTTTTAAGAGGTGTTTTTAGTTACTTGGTGCAATCGGTAAATGCTATCCAGATTCTCTTTGACTTTTCAYGTTCTTCTTTCAGGTCATTGAATACAACCCATCTCAGTGCCTGGATTGGCTGGCTGTGCAAACACCTCGAAACAAGCTAGCTCACAGCTGGGTGCTGCAAAATATGGAAAACTGGGTTGAACGTTTTCTTCTGGCACATAACTATCCTCGAGTGAGAACTTGTAAGTTAATTTAAAGAAGCTGCTACTTTTATTGTGGCAAGTTCTTATGCATGTGCTATTCCTATCATGAAGACCCTAAGCTTGCCTTTCCTTTCTGTCCAATTGTTTTAACACTCCTTTATTTTAAAATATTAATTCAACTGTGGTTCTTCATCAAAAATGCTCCCTGTAGCTCATGAAAGGCATATTTTCTCTTCTTAACTTGAATGATGTATTAGTAGTCTCTATCATACAGGGTTAATCTGCATGATTCAGGATAACCTAGAACAAGAAAAAGGAGTAATTCAACACATTCTACATAGTTTTTATCACACAGTTGCTTTGTGAGTTGGAATAGAAGTTGCTTTTTTTTTTCACCTATTGCAAACTAAGTCTTTTTTTGAGTCCTTTGACCTTGCAGATCCAGGGGAAGCCTGTTCTTCTTCCCAAATACAGGGTGTCTTGGCTCCCTAGTTTGTTCTGACAGAAATCCCACTGCCAGGTCATTGCAAGATCACTGTGATATCTCTGTGTTTTTATAAGTTGAGCTCCACAGTAACAGAATATATTAAACTTCTTGACAGGGGCTTAGAATCCTGTGGAAACTAGAGGTACAGCTTTGCAGTTGTAGAGATTTTGACAGCTAATGATGTTTTGAGGAATCAGTAGACAGTTTATTCACTAAAAGTAAATAAAAACAGCTTGCTTTGTGTGTGCACAACAAGGTGTATCATGTTACAATAGAGAGCAAATAAGGAGCATGTTACAATGAAGAGCAAAGAGTTAGGCACAAATGTCTGGTCATGTAACCTGAATGCAGCCTGAAGATTTCTTTTAAACTGAAGCCTGARGATTTCTTTTAAACTGCTTTATTCAGCCTTACTTGCTAGCTTTCTTCCTCACCATACTAAATATAGTAATACTTGCCAGCTTTTGTAAAATGCTTTGAAGTCTTTAAAGGAAATGCAATATAATTTAACTTCTGTTTAAATGGCTGTTAAGCATGTGTGCCCTTTCAATGGTATAACAAATTTGTTTTTGTTTGAAGCTGCAGCCTATCTCTTGGTGTCACTTATTCCAAGCAATTCGTTCCGTCAGATGTTCCGATCCACCCGCTCCTTGCACATCCCCACACGTGATCTGCCTCTCAGCCCAGATACTACAGTAGTGCTTCATCAAGTCTACAATGTGCTTCTTGGCCTTCTTTCAAGAGCTAAGCTGTATGTTGATGCTGCTGTTCATGGCACTACAAAACTGGTGCCCTACTTCAGTTTCATGACATACTGTTTGATCTCAAAAACTGAGAAACTCATGTTTTCCTCRTACTTCATGGACTTATGGAATCTTTTCCAGCCTAAGCTTTCTGAGCCGGCGATAGCCACCAACCACAATAAACAGGCTTTGCTGTCTTTTTGGTACAACGTGTGTGTAGACTGTCCCGAGAACGTACGCCTTATTGTACAGAATCCAGTGGTGACAAAGAACATTGCCTTCAATTACATCCTTGCAGACCATGATGATCAGGATGTGGTGCTCTTCAACCGTGGGATGCTCCCTGCCTACTATGGCATCCTGCGCCTCTGCTGTGAGCAGTCCCCTGCGTTCACCAGGCAGTTGGCTTCTCACCAGAATATCCAGTGGGCCTTCAAGAATCTCACGCCGCACGCCAGCCAGTACCCAGGAGTAAGTAGATTGATGCTGAAGAATGAGGTTTCATTTTTTCATATTTCCTCCCTTACTGAACTTCCATCTTTAATGAGGGATGAAAAGWTTTGTTTAATATATCCAGTGATATAAATGTGATTTTTTATTTCATGTATAAGTGATTAGAGTGTTTATAGATGCAGTTGCTGTTCTTTAGGGGAGAATATTACGATTTTTTTTCTCTTTTTGTGTGGCCATTACTTTTTGGGGATGGATATGTTGATGTTTCTGCGCGCGCGCTCTCTCTCTCTCTCTCTCTCTCTCTCTCTCTCTCTCTCTCTCGCCCTCCCTTCCTCCCTCCCTCCCTCCACCAATATAAGAGGACCAGCAAAGGAGCCCTTAGTGGTGGTCTCCAGAAAGTGCATAGCATTCTAACAGACAGTCTCGCAGGAATTCCCAGTTGGTTTCCTCTTTGCTTTCAGTTTTTTGAACAGGACATGGCCTGTTGTTCAGTTTGGGAACACTTTTGTATCTTTTGCAAGGCCCTGGGAGTTCTACTGYGTCTACGGTGCTATGACACTTGCCATAGAAAAATAGGTACTAGTTAAAATATTCTGTGTGTAAGGCTGAGCAAACTAGGTTACAAAATTTTTGTGAGGCCAAATATGCAGTTTTRTGTGATTACTGAGGGAACCAAGTTCTCAGGTCCCTTATGCGTGTGCAAGAACAGAAAGAATATAGAGATTTTTTCCCTAGGTAGACTAGGAGGATGTATGGGATCTTCTGGGTTAAACTTCTGTCTAGTTTAGCTCATTAAACTAGGCTTGATGTTCTGGCTGTCTGGAAATGGTGCTGCTGCTTTCCTTGTTTGCATCTCCCCTCTGAAATCTCCGTATCCCAGGCAGCACTGCTTACTCCACTGTGTTTAGTCTTCCATGCATATAGAATTTCACCAAGTTGTAGTGCAAGCAGCTTTCTGGATTGTGTTGTGTAGAATATAAATATTATCCTCGGAAAATGTGCATATCTATGCTGCAGAAAATAAACCTACATTCYTGTAGGAAAGCCAGGAACTTTGATCAATTGGGGCAAGATGTCCCAGATTCTTCTGTTTATATTTAATCATAGCTGTGATTGTTGGTGCTTACAGAGTACCTTAGTGCTAGTGGGTGTCCAAGCATGCTTTTAAGGTTCTAGAGGGCTATCTCAAGTATCTGTACAAGTTCAGAATATTATTTTTAAATCTGCTGATGGCTTCTTCAGAAAAATATGATATATTGTGGGCGTCATCAGGTAATTTATACCTAATCCACACAGGAATTAGTAAAAGCTAAAGTAAACTACATTGTAGATGGAAAAGAAGTAGCCAGAACTTTTACATTTGATTTTTTTTTTTTTTTTTTTTTAAGCTTTTAGGAATCATTTAAATTATTTCAGTTTGAAATGTTGTATGTACATTTTATAATGTTGTAACAAAACTTAAAATATATTCACCTCTAAAGTTACCTAGATATATTTCTTCGATGCATTGCTTGATGGAATTAATACAAAAGATACAGAATTAATTAATACAGAAGATAGAAAAGATAACAAATACAGATAGAATATGCCAACTTAATATTTTTTATGTATTCCAGGCAGTAGAAGAACTGTTTAACCTCATGCAGCTATTTGTAGCTCAGAGACCAGACATGAGAGAGGAAGAGACAGAAGATATAAAGCAGTTTAAGAAAACTACCATAAGCTGTTACTTGCGTTGCTTGGATGGACGGTCTTGTTGGACTACTTTAATAAGGTATGTTACTGGAAAGGTTGTAACATACTAATCTAATCCTGTTTGAATCCTATTTTTGGAATGTTAATTACCATAAAACAGTATTGTTTTTCATTTGAAACTCTTTGAAAAAATTATGAGGATGTTTTTACTTGGAAATAAACAGAACAATAAAATTATAACTTTTTTTTCAAAGTCTATTTTTTGTGAAAATTATTTTAGAAGGTTTTATCATCTGAAAAGTAATATAACTAAGCAAATATTATACAACAAACAACTGTAAAACAAGATTTTTTTGCAACTTGTATTTTGTTGTATTTGTTAGTACTCGAAAAAAATGTGACAAAATAGTATTAGTAGAGCCCCTGACATAAGCTAAAATCAATCAAACTTGCAAATTCAGCATTTAAGTCAAAATTATCTTCTCCAACCCCTGCTTACCATGATTTGTCTAGCTTGGCAAACCAGCAATCTCATCTGCTGTTGTTGACATTCATTCTTGACCAGAAATTTTATTTAGAAATTACACCAGKTAGAGTTTTCAGTATCATATCTTCAGTATTTTTGAGTATATCTTAGTTGTATGTCTATCACAGGTGATCTATTTATTTTACTCTTAATTTACTTCTAATTCTATTTCTGTTTGTACTTCATTCTGTGTCTAACTGCAAATAGCCTGTGTGCATAGGCCAGGCATTAGAGGTTTAAATGCTGCTTTTGATGGACTAAAATGCTCTTATGAAAAGGAGAAATGCCCCTCTCAGGGGCTATACCTGGTTATCTATCCTAGAGTGCAGCCTGATTTTCTCCATTGTGCTGAAGGAATTGCTCTCTTGAGCTGAATGATTAATTGGCTATTAGCTAATCCTTTTATTTTCTGCTATAGTGTATGAAATATTCTCATGTAAATATTTTTATGCATTTATAAGTCCAAGCATATGCTTCACTGAACCTTCTATTTAAATGSATTATTTGAGAAGCAGGGACTTCTGTCTTTTGAAGTACATTGTTTTCCTCAGGTTTCAGTGTTATTTGGATAATGCTTAACTAGAGTCTATGTATAAATTACCTTATATAACAGGCTATTTAGAAAGGATACTGACATCAGAGGCATTTTTAAATAAAAAAAGCAAGAAAAGCAAACAACAATTACATTTTATTTTGTCATCTTCTGTGATTATTTTCAAAAATGCAATGTATGTATGATACATGAAAGGTAATAAGTAACTTTTAGTACTAAATATTTGGATTTTTTTTTCCTAGTGCCTTCAGAATATTATTAGAATCGGATGAAGACAGACTTCTTGTTGTGTTTAATAGAGGATTGATTCTGATGACTGAGGTAAATATTTTGCTTTGTAATTTAAATGAGCATCTTGCTTTATCAACTCCTCACTTTCTTCCTTAAAATAAATCTTAGTTTTAGGATGTTTTCATGAGATATTTAAAATGAAGTTGTAGAAAATATAATACAAAATGTCTTAAGGATCATAGGAAGGCAAAAAGATTGCCAAACTTCTTACATTTCTAACCATTAATGTAGGAAATGTAATGAGTAAATTTGAGGCAAAAACAATCTTAATAGCAAATAAAGACAGTGGTTTAATTGGTAACGGTGACTTGCTAGAATAACTGTAAAAGGATGTAGCTTAAATAGGAAGGATGAGCAAGAAGAGAAAAGGTGCTATGTTGTCCCTTGATATAGCAAGGGTAGCTATGTTTGCTCTGAGGTCTATTATGGAGAAAAAATTAGGTCTATTGCAAGTTTATAAATTCTTAAGAAAGGGCAGAAGGTCATGGGGCTTCTTGAGATATCGTCTACTATGGATCACTAAACCAGGAGGCCTTTTATGACTTGGGAATAATATGAAATTGTAACACCTACAGGTTCCTTTGGGAAAGGCACACTACACAGTAAAATTTGTTCATTAGTTTTTGGGTGTATTGATGACAGTTGCTTGATGCAGAAAGTAGGGAAGGTGTCTGGGGAGTTGTAATGGATTCTGTAGGCACCAACTGAGAAAGTGAAGGTGGCAGAGGCAGTTTGGATGAGCATGAACAGGAAATGAGAGCCCGTGATTCTTAAGAATGGGAGGAGGGAAATCAGAATACCTCAGCATATTTAGAGAATTAGTTGCCAAGATGTCAGGGAGAGCAAAAAAAAAAAAAAAAAAAAAAGTACAGATAATTAAAGGAGAGGGAAAAAATCTCTCCACTTTTCAAGAGCAAAAAAGGGGTAGGTGGTGTAATATTGGCATGAAGTGCAAGAAGAAAGAATGTATAAAATGGAAAGATTTTAAAGCCTAAATATAAAAGTAGAAAAGAAAAACTGAGGGATAGAAGTGGAAAGAGCTAAGCAGGAAGAGATGCAACTCTCCAGAGATGTCACAAGCAGTAAGAAAGCATCGTTTGCTTTCATTACAAGGCTGCTTCCCCGGCTTTGCCTCTTTAATGAGGTTTCTCGAGGGCTTCTCAGTGTGTTGGTCTGCTTCGCAACACAGAGGGGAAGCACCAAGCAGTTATGTTGATAGGAATGAATTTATGCTCTTTTGCCATCTTAGCACATTGATCAACTGTGAGTGAACAACTGAGCACATTCAGAGTTATTACTAGTTAAAATGGGCTAACGTTACAGGTGAAAATACAGAAATAGCAACATAAAGGATATTTGGATGTCTACCGTGCTTATCATATTTGAACACATAGGGTGTCAGTTCATGTGTACTTTGAAGGCATCTCTCCCTGCCAACTTTACTKTTGTTCACCAGAAGGAAGAAAGAGTAGTCTAAACTATATCCTTTTCAGATGAAACTGAACCAAAAAGTTTATTCCAGAAGCACACATAGTGTAAATGGACATTTGGCGCATGCAGTCAAACCAGTTAATCCAAAATAGAGAGAAAGAAAAGAAAAAATAATGTAGCCCTGAATATGTGGTTTGAATGCCAAGCTCAGCACATAACTGTTTTCTGCTGCAGATCCACTAGTATCTCTCTGTGCTGTTGACTAACATAGGAAAAACCTACTGCACATTGTTGAAAAACTCTGAACTGTTAGTGGAAACTTTTTGAAGACAAGAGAGATACAAAGGAAAAAAAAAAAAAAAAGAAAAAGGGCAGATATAGTGCTTACCTTTTAAGATGGATGAAATTGTTGGATTCTATTCAGTACTTCCATTATTGAGTTTACTAATGGAAAGAAAGTGTCACTAAGCAGCACACACTGGGAGATGTTCAGGTGTGTGTGAGAACAAGAATAAAAGACAAAGGAATAAAGTAAGGGTAAAAACAAGATGAAATTCATTCTTGGAATATGCAAAACAGTGTAATTAGAGATGACTATAAACTGATATAAATCCATGCTACAAAACAAGCATATAGACAGTAGATGGAACTATACAGTTAGAAGAGATGGCTTTAGAAGATGTAAATTGAAACAACTGGAAGTCTTCAAGAGTAGTTTGAGCAAACATCTGTCAAGAATATAAATATATTTAGTCTGCTTTAAGGCATATGCATGGATTAGATGATTCTTTGAGGCTCATTCTAGGTCTATTTTTATATGACTTATTAAAAAAAAGSTTTTTCATATCTGGCTTTGTGTTTTCTACGACTAAGTCTAATAGAGAAAGTTGGAGTTAGAAAATCAAATAGAATAAAAAAGAAGACAATGCAGTAATATTTGAAAATTCATGTTTCACAAGCTTGTTACAAATTAGCGACTAGTAACTAGTTACTCCAGAATTCCTGTCTTCCTGTCCCACCTGTTCTTCCTTGTGTTTTTAATGCTTAATTTCAATGAATTTGAGCTAAAAATTCAAGAACCAAACTGTAACTTTATTAACATATGAAAATCAGAAGTAGACTACAATAGAAATGTGTATCTGCACAAAGAATTTTTGCTTAACAACTTAAGTTGTTAAGTTTAATCCATACTGATCGTTGATATTTAAGATTAGATAGAATGTCTAACAGAATGTGCAGTTCATCATCAGGTAAAACTTTGCTAGAAATTAGGTAAAGCTTTTGTTCAGCTCCTAGCCAAATGACTTTACAACTTGATGCTACCAGGCCTTAGTTTATACTTGCTCACTGAAAGTATTTTTGTGAATACTTCAGAAGATATTTAAGTTAAAAATGGAAAAACAGTTTATCTGACCCAGAATCRTATATTATTATGTCCCTTAGTAGCATTTTGAAACATGACTAGCATCTATATTAATCTTCCTTTTTTCTAAAAGATTCATATATGAGTCTTCCTTTATGCTTATCTAATATCACTTTGTATCTCCRCAAGAAGATTGAGATTAGAGAAAAAAAATGTATCTCCAGTTATGCTTTGTTTATTAGTTTTAGTTAACTGTTATATATGAGAATTTGGTAATTGTGTGATTGGTAATCAGCCAGAGTGTCCCACTAATGTTTAAATTGTTTATCTTGAAGTAAAGTTCAGGGTGTTTTTTAATGTATTTCTTTGTAAGCTGTGTTGGATGTGTTCACAAGATGCTGCTTTCTTGAGTAGCAGTAGGTGGCTACTTGTGTAGGGGCTGTTATTACACTAAGTTTTACAAATTCAGTTTCCCTCTGGCACTTGCATATGAAAAATTTGATATCACTCTAGTTTTTGAGTTAGACAAGAAAGACAAAGATGAGCATTATGACCAAAAGCAAGTTTCAGTTAAACTTAAGGACAAGACTACTTCTCATTATTGCCATAATAACCTGCCTATAAAACTATACGGGCAGATCAAGAATTGTATTAGGTGATGTAAATTGTCTGTTCATGGATGTTTTCTGTCTCTCCTTCCTTCCTAGTAAATATTCTAATTGTGTTAATATAATTACACTCTTCCCAAATGTTGGCACATTTGACTAATTTTTTATCTATCACAGTACATTTTGATGTATCTCTTTTTGAGCATAAAATAAATGTAAGAGCAGTGTCTTCAGGATAGAGTTAGAAACGATGATGAGTATGTAAACTTGTCTGTGCTTTCTGTTTTCTTAGTCCTTTAACACGTTGCACATGATGTACCATGAGGCCACAGCCTGCCATGTGACTGGAGATCTGGTAGAGCTTCTGTCTATATTCCTTTCAGTTCTAAAGTCAACCCGTCCATATCTTCAGAGAAAAGGTTTGATAATAACTCTTTAAAGGATTTAATCTCTTGTTTGGTAATTAAGATTTCAAGATGCAAAATTCTATTTTATCTYGCTTTTTATCTGGTTTTATTAACTGGCGTAATTTCCACACAGTAACAGAGATGAGATTATTAAATTAAGTTTATTATTAAATTACATTTTGACATAATGAACTTATTGACATAATGAACTTATCAAATGCTTATTGACRTAATTGGCTGGATGAGTAAATTTGCTAGCAGTAGACCAATGACATGTCATAAATTTCTAAATGCATTAAAATCATGTTAGAGGAAGAAAGCACAGAGGTTTTTGAAGAGTTCAGCAGTAAAAYTTTCTGCTATATTTCAAGAGCTGTTGAGAAAGATAACCTTTTTTATTTTATTTTATTTTTTTTTTACATTTGCAGATGTGAAGCAAGCTCTGATTCAATGGCAAGAGCGAATTGAGTTTGCCCATAAACTCTTAACTCTATTAAATTCATATAGTCCTCCAGAACTCAGAAATGCTTGTATTGGTAAGTCTGAATGGTATAACTGTCATGGAATGGTATATAATGGTATAAGTCAGCAAGGACCAGCTCTGTGTAGTTACCTCTGTTTAAATTCAGGTTTTGCAATTGTAAAAGTTCATTAGATGCTACATGGACTAGGATTGCTTATTAATATTATCAACAAAGCTGCTTCTCTAACTGATTTTATTTTCATCAGAATAAAATTAATATTTTTACTTTGCTAGGCATGCAGATCGTGTGCACAAAAAGCTGCCATTCATTTTGAGAGGCCAGTTTGCTACCAAACTTATTTAACAGGTTGCAGGACTAAAGAGCAACTCTTGAATTCAAGAGTTAGTGGGTTTAGAATCAAGTCCCAAATTTTGCACTCATATTCCAAACAGTAACTAAAGTAACATCCTTTCAGAAGGATGCATCCTTTCAGAAGGATGCATGGCAGCCAAGTTACGCTGAGTAACAGCTCTTCGTGTCCATTTTTATGATCCATTCACTGGAATAGATAATAATTAAAGTAAAGCTTAAATAGCTTGTAGAAGTGAATGAATCTGCTTTCTAAAAAGCAGGTATAGACAAAAAGATGAAAAGTGCCTTTTCTGCATTAGAAGACCTGTTTGAAAACTTTTTCTTACTTTGATTTTAAATTTTTTTTTAATGGGTAGAATCTGCATTTTTATGCATGCTGATGAATCACATTAAAGCATCTTTTTGTGATTTGTATGCATTTTTCCCTTATTTTGAGTACCTTTCTCTTTGCCGTTCTGACTGCTGCTGGTTGACATTTTCCAGGCCTCAAACCTGATATAGTAAAGAAGAAGGAAAGGGTAATTTTGCTGAGCTTTTACTTTCTATAATCTGACACCACTCTTACTGGTTGTTGATATAACACTGAGCAGAATTTCTTCTAGTGGARGTGGTGAGGGGAATCTTGACTGATTTAGCTGTAGTCACTGTATGTGTTACTCACGGTGAAGCCTACCTACTGCCATGATGCACACGAGCAAAACTGACGTTGAAAGTGCATGAATCCTAAATTAAGCTGCTTGCTGCTAAGAAATAACAATGTGTAATAGCAAAACCAACTTTTTCTTTGTAGATGTCCTCAAGGAGCTTGTACTTTTAAGTCCTCATGATTTCCTACATACTCTGGTTCCATTTCTACAGCACAACCATTGTACATACCACCACAGTAATATCCCAAGTAGGTATTTTCAGTGATTGTATTTTGAAGTTATATTACACTCTTATTAATCCGTCATGTGTCCTGCTGATTTCAAATATTGACCTTTTTAATATATCTCTGTCTTATCCTAACTTATGCTACAGTGTCTCTTGGACCTTATTTTCCATGTCGTGAAAATTTGAAATTAATAGGAGGAAAAAGTAATATTCGTCCTCCTCGTCCTGAGCTCAATATGTGCCTCTTGCCTACCATGGTGGAAGCCAGCAAGGTATGTAAATATATTATCATATGAATAGCTATTTATCTGCTGTTTTTCCCTCTTTTTAAAAGTATTTTAAAAATCCAGCAGCGTAATGTTTTTACTTGTTTTTCATTAACAAAGCATAATTCTTCTTCAAGATGTGTTGTCCTCATATACTCCATTCTAGATGTGCACTCCAGAAGCACCATTTCCCTGCCCTTCCCTGCCAGCTTCATATTCTAGCTGTAATGAGAGTTTAAACCTTGTATTTAGAGAAAGAAAAAAATCATTTTGATAATCTCCCAGTCTGTTTATGGCTTTTATAAAGAAGATTCAGGAACAACCCGGAGACTGTCCAAATGAGTTTCAAACTATATGTTCAGATTTATTATCAGACAGCTGAATAGAGCCTTCAGGTTTTGCTCGAGTCCATTCTGCTAGGACTGAAGCAGAATCTCTCTTTGTTGGGGTAAAATACTGATACCAGAAACATGCAGGGCTACTGTATAGGGCTATAAGTCTTTTACTTTCTATTTTCCCTTCTGTGGGCTTCCTGATGGGACGCCAGCTTTGGTGGGGCTACTTTGTAGTCACTTGCCATGTCCCATTACTACAGTTGCAGCAATGGCTTTTTAGTTATCTAAGGTGGGATTCAACTCACATAACTTTGCCTATCTAAAAGGTCAGTGTCCAGCTCTTACTGTGTTTGATAGAGAGAAATGGTTACTGCCCGCAGAAGGAGATGCATCCTTCCTGTCTCAGAGGGCTGAATCTGGAGAAGCTGTTTCCTCCTCTGGAGGAGTCTGTGTCTCTCTTTCCACTGACTGCAGGGAATTCCGAAGTGACTGGACTTTAGATAACCAAAGTCACGCAAGGTGAATCCCACCCTGAAGTGAATATGTATGGACAATCATTTGAAGAAGAGAAACGGGTTACTTGCTTTACAGTAACTGTGGTTCTTCAAGATGTTTTGTCCACACAGATTCTGTGGTCCTCCTCCTGTGCTAAGTCAGAGGAGCCCTGGCGTAGGGGACTTATCGGGGAAGGAATTGAGTGGTGGTTGAAGCCGCCATACCCCTTATGCCCTCAGGTACAGTGGTCGCAAGGACACACTGGGTGCAGGCACAGCCCCAGTGGACACTGCTATTCAGAAAGAATCCAATCTCCTGCACATGGGGCCTATGTGCACGTAGATGGGAATCTGTGTGGGCAACACATTTCGAAGAAGCACGGTTACTGTAGGGTAAGTAACCACTCTTTTTTAAAGCTTTCAAATGATGCTTTGTATATTTGTGTGCCATCAAATTTACTGTATAACCAAGCTTTTTTCCCCTAAAAATAAAAGTATAGAACGAGAAATTATCTATAGTGGTTTTTCCATCATGTATCCAGGCAAAATGGATGTGGCAAAAAACAATGTAAATATTTGAACTGAAAGGTAATTATATTAAATGACACAGGATCTTGCATTTTATAATGCAAGGAATGTATGTTAGGAACTAGCAGATCTTTACGCCTTCAAAAGCACATCCACAGTTATGTGTACCTGTGTTTTTGCATGCTCATTTTTCATTCATTTGTTCTGTTGAGATTGTATTTGTTCGCTTGAATTTCTCTCTGGCTATATGGTCTACACAATCTGATGCCATTTTGAACATGTACATCCCAATAGTTTATAATGTTTACATAAAAATCCCTTGGCCTAAATTTRTGATTTGGTGTGAGGTGTTCCTGAAAATACTGCTTTGAAAGCCTCTGAAGCAAGGTTTTAAGAAAACTGTGACTTCTGAAGGCAGATAGTAACYGACAAATTATGGTCTAAAAAGCAGTAATGTATATTAAGATACCTGTTTATGATTTAGAATTATTGCCTTCCTGTCTGATCATCTTCCAAGATGTGGTTTTCATGCAGCTTTGTGCCTTCATTAGAGTCCTTCAGTAAAGAATTTTTACTGGTAGAGGGCAATTGAATTTGCCTTTGCTGCCTTGTCTCAGTGTTACACTTGCCAAGAACTGTCATCAGCTGATGAGACACAGCTGGCCTTGGCCTAGACTTGGAAATTCCCATAGTGTTTTCCTGTAACGTTTGATTAAACGTTCTAGGGCAAAAAGTGTGATGAGATTAAGCTAAATGCTTAGGAAATCAGGTACATGTCCAGTCGCTTATGTAGTTTAAATGAAGCTCTCTTAAATCTTCAGGGCAAAGATGATGTTTATGATCGTATGCTGCTAGACTATTTCTTCTCTTATCATCAGTTCATCCATCTACTATGTCGAGTTGCAATCAACTGTGAAAAGTTCACTGAAACTTTAGTTAAAATGAGTAAGTATGAGAGTTGCACAACCTAAGGTTTTTTTTTTTTATTGGGTTTTCTGGTTTTTTTTTTTTTTTCCTGTGGTAATTGTGCTTCTCCAATAAACCTTATAATTAATATTTTTAAGTAAAAGTAAAGCAAGCATTTTTAAGTAAAAGTTAATATTTTTAAGTAAGAGTAAATACTTGCTACCACGAGAGTTTTAGAAATGAAGGTTTGATTCTTGTATCCACAAAGCAGTGCATCAAGTATAATATTAGTGCAGTCTTACCTACATGATTGTCATGCCTCAGTCTTGTCCAGAAGGGATCTGAGGCTACCCCTGAGATTTGGTCAGATCCTGAAGCCTTAGTATCTCTGCAATTAACGTCATTTCTGACAACTCTTAGAATTTTTTCCTTTTTTTTCTTTCCCAGGAGGGCAGGTAGGACTATACAGCCACTAAAACCCATTATATTGTTATTAAGCTGGGTTTAATTTACTCTGTTGCTTTGGGAGCCACCACGATTACTAAGTTTATTACCATTCAATGAATATAGTTTGTACTTGAAGATACAGATGTGATTTCAGCCCTGCAAGTAGGTAGCACCAGGCCTTGGTGCTTACGGTGTACAGTTCGTAGAGCTACAACATACAGTGTAAATCCTTTTGGTGTGTGAACAAGGCATCGATGTCTGTGACTGAACAAGTACCCCAGCCTTTTTGCTTGGTTCTCTGTAGTAGAGCAACATCAAAGTCATGCAATTACAGTTACCCCAAATACAGGCATGATTGAACCCCTCACCTGCCTTCCATTGCCTAGAACTTCGACTTCTAGCCAGGCTCCTGACACAGTGAATGGACAGATGCAGTTTCCTTCAGATGGAAATTTTTCTCTTAAGATACTTTCTAAAAGTGTCTGCTTTCACTACCTGTACAACCTAGATAGTTTGCTTTGGTTAGATGTCAAACTTTYAGATAGTTAAAGATATACAATATTATTTATATCCTAGAAAACTCTATTTATAATAGTGTAGATGTTCTTTTCGTTACCCTTCTGTTCAGTATTTGTATTCCTTCTGGTTTTACCTCTGACATTATTAATATGTACTACAGGTTTCTTTGGTTAAAAACAGTGTATTGGGGATGTGTGTCGCTTGTTAGTGTATCCCTAACTGTTCCAGTATCTCGGTAACAGTGATGCTTGGAAGATAATGATTAGCATTTAAAAATTATATGCTGTTTTTAAAGCTGTATTTAAAACTTTGAGATATTTAAAACCGTTAAGTGCTATAGTTGGCCTCTTAAAAATATAAGAAAACAGTAATGGATGTGGTTACCAATCCAGACTAAAGCTAACGCTTCATTTAGTTTTTATATTTTTCACAACCATGCTCATGGGATATATTTATAATTGTACTGTAAAGCTGTGCTGTAGAAACTTCACAGACCGTAGGTATCTCTGACCCTTTTTTTTTTTTTTTTTTGAATCATTTGAATGTGATTAAGATGAAACAGTGCTTTGAAATGATACAAATCATCACATGAACATATCCTGCAAAGATCAGTTTAGAACATTCTTGCGTAATAACTTTTATATTCTCATAAATTTCCAGGTGTCCTAGTTGCATATGAAGGTTTACCACTTCATCTCGCATTATTYCCCAAACTTTGGACTGAGCTGTGCCAGACTCAGGTAAGATTTAATTCCATGGGTTTGAGAACTAATTGTGTGGAAATRCAAGCAAATACGGCTGCCTGTACAACAACTCTTAACAAGTAAAACTTAACTGGTGGATGTTATTTACTGATTACAAATATTAACGTATCAGGTAAACAATACCTCTTTTTGGGTAGCAGGCCATCTAATAAAACCTGATAAATCAAGTATAAGCATTTGGCAAATTAAATTTGGTCACAGGAGTCTGTAGGTCTGTGAACTCTTATCCAGCAACTTTACAGATCTCATAATATAGGAGACAGAGATCTGTGCAATGTACAGAATTTACTTCTTTCTACCTCCCTGAGTTTCTGTCTTTTTATATAATGGAAGCACACTGAATGAGACAGAAATGAAAAATGAGAGATCTCCAATCTTGCAGCTTCCTTGTGCTTCAGRTCGTAGTGTAGCCATTGCGAGTTGGGCCACAGCTTAGGAGGGAGTGACCCTCCTAAGTGCACGCTGACAGTGGTGAACTTGCATTCCCAAGGAATTGACTTTATAAGCCAAAAATGTGAGATAATAATTGGCAGTAATTAATTTTTGCAGTTTACGAATACTGATTAAAGTATTTCAGGACAATCAGATAAGAATTTTCCAGGAAAACATCACTGGCTAGATTTTGGGCAACCAAGCCAGATTTGTGTCATACTTCCAGTGGTGATTTTACAGTGTTCTCTCTTTCTTCACCAGTCTGCGATGTCAAAGAACTGTGTTAAGCTCCTCTGTGAAGATCCAGTTTTTGCAGAATACATAAAATGTATCCTCATGGATGAACGGACCTTTCTTAACAACAATATTGTATATACCTTCTTGACCCATTTTCTTCTAAAGGTAAGTGGTGTTCTAGTTACAGGTCATACTCCAAGAAATGCAGCCATACCTACTTGTTTAATTTAGTGTAATGCTTTCATAATACGTTTTTTGTGTTTTTAAAGTTAGTCTTCTCTTTATAGGTCCAAGGGCAGGTGTTTTCTGAAGCAAACTGTGCCAACCTAATCAATACTCTAATTACAAATCTAATAAATCAATATCAAAGCCTCGAGTCTGACTTCAGCAACCAGAGAGTTGAAATTTCCAAAGCAAGCTCCACTTTAAATGGGGTGAGTATTTGCTAAGCCATTCGAGTAGGAGAAACTTTTAGGAGGCAGCTCATTTTCTGTGGAAGCACTTGGATGGCCCGTGCCAGGTTCTCATTAAAGGTGTGGGTGTTTGAGCTGAACTTGGCACATAAGCAGAGCTCTTGAGGCCAGAGCATGAGACACCCACTGCCTGGTAGAAGGTTGGACCTCTGCTGAGGAGGTGACCAGAATTTAGAGTGCACCTGTCTGAGCTTYCTGAATTCTCCAGGCTGGCAGTGGTGCTCATAGGACATGGGGGCTGCACATTATAGAGATAAATAAATAAGTCAGACCAATGCAAAACTCACTGGAATTACACACTGAAATATTCTAGATGAGCAAAGGGTTTCACCTTACAGCGAGCAACACAGTCTTGTCATCTGCTTAGCACAGATGGATCTACATGACAGTCAGCATGAGGGAGAAATTTCAGTAGTGTAAATATATTTAGAATCTGGTGTTCTGGATGTTCAGAAGTGCTCAGAACGAATTGGAGCTGCCTCTTACTACATARGTCTGTATATTATGGGACTTTTAAATTGAGCTATTATGGAGATTTTACTGGTGTTTTTGCAGGACCTCCGAGCACTTGCCTTGCTGCTTTCAGTGCACACTCCCAAACAGCTCAATTCAGCCCTGATTCCAACTCTACAAGAGCTTTTAAACAAATGTAGAGCTTGTCAGCAGCAGAGGAACTCATTGCAAGAGCAAGAAGCCAAAGAAAGAAAAACTAAAGGTTTGTCTCTTTATAATTTTGATGTTGTTCTAATCTTTTTTGCAGACTTTTACCTGTGTTAATGCTGATGGCAGACTTTCCCCATTCCAGTTTCAAGCACTACACGAGAAACACTGTTTTGTTATGGAGATAAACTTTTAAGCAATTACCTGAATTGTCCTTAAGGAGATAAACGTTGTTGTTATTTGGTTCCTGTAATATGGGAAAGGTTTTTGAGGGATAAAAATGTGAAACRGCAGGGCTGTTACTTATGTGCCCGGCCTGAGGCGAGGCCACTTCCCTAACCTGGGAATCTCCACTTCTTTCCCCTTGCAGACGATGAGGGAGCGACTCCAGTGAAGAGGAGGCGGGTCAGCAGTGACGAGGAGCACACTGTGGACAGCTGCATCAGTGACATAAAAACTGAGCCACGGGAGGCGCTGACCCCGACAAGCACTTCAGATAACGAGACAAGGGACTCTTCAATCATTGACCCTGGCACTGAGCAAGATCCTCCTTCCCCCGAAAACAGTTCTGTCAAAGAGTACAGAATGGAAGTTCCATCTTCATTTTCAGAAGACATAATGTTAGCAACGAGGTCACAACACACAGAAGAGCAGCCGGGAAATGGGAAATTTGAGGAGTGCAAGGAATATAAAGACCTGCAGACTTCGAAAAATTCCCTTGTAGCGGAGGAGGACGCTGAGTTTCCTTCCACTTCCATTTCCGCAGTTTTATCTGACCTCACGGATTTGAGAAGCTGTGATGGTCAAGCCTTACCCTCCCAGGACCCCGACACTAGTTTATCAATCAGTTGTGGCCATTCCAGAGGACTTTTTAGTCACATGCAGCAGCATGACATTTTAGACATCCTGTGTAGGACCATTGAGTCTACAATTCATGTGGTCACAAGGATATCTGGAAAAGGAAACCAAGCTGCTTCTTGACATTAGATGGAGCATGTCTGCTTTTAAGTCTTTTTTTTTTTTTCCTCCCCAAAATGCTGTTTGTATAAGTTTTGCTTATTTCTGTTTTGTGCTTCAGTTTGTCCAGTGCTCTCTGCTTGAATGGCAAGATAGATTTATATGCTTAATTCTTGGTCAGGCAGAACTCCAGATTTTTATTTTTATTTTATTTTATTTTTTTTTTTTTTGCATCTACCGTACACTTTCTTAAAGGGCAATCAAATAATGGGTATGTTTTATGTAATTAAGAGTTCACTGTAGTGGCTTTCATTTAATATGGCTGTCCGGGAGAACAGGGCCTCCTTGCCCTGTATGATGTAATTTAAACTTATGGCATTTTTACTGTGTATAATATGGTGTCCTCTGTGCCAGTTTTGTACCTTATAATAGAGGCAGATTGCCTCAGATCGCTGTGGTTCTTATTATCAAAATTAAGTTTACTTGTATACTAAACAACCACAAGAAATTTGATTCTGTAAAGAATCCTCTTTAGCTGTGGCCTGGCAGTATATATATGGTGCTTTATTTAACAGAATACCTGTGGAGGAAATAAAGCACACTTGATGTAAAATTAATTGTTTTATTTTTATTGACATGATCAATTGCTATTCTGTGCACTTCATTAAACTGATTGTGATGACTTTTCACTGGTTTATATATGTTGCTTCAGTCTGTAGATTTCCTCAAAGGCAACTTGAAAAATGAAACAAGTGCAGAGAGAAATGGCTTTCAAATGCATCTGATACCTGTAAATTTGGTCTTTGCTGGTTTACTGTGCATAGTAAATACGGCATTCCAGTGAGATAGTTGGCGCGGGGGCTGCTTACCTTTGTTCCAATGTTAAAACTGTGAAGTGGTGTAAGAAGCCAGGGGAYCCTTTCAGTTCTTCCCTCGGTCTGATCTGCTTCAGCCTGTTCTTCCACCCTCACAYTCCTCCTCTCCTTTCCATCCCGCCCCGCTCCCGCTGCTTCCCTGGATGTGGTCTGAGGCAGAGCCATTTCCTGTGTCACCTGAGCAGCGATGCAGCTTGTTGGAGCCTCTCATTAAGCTCCCCTTTCACCTTCCTTCTCCGGTTTATCTCATTGGATTTTCTGCTTCCCGTGAAATGCATCTGTCTTGGCCTTTTCCCCCCACCTCCCTCCCGCTGTCCCATCACTTCCCATCCCTTCCCGCTGGTCAGCACCCCTCATGCAGCCTGTGGCTCAGTTGCACGGGGCCTGTGTGACTTCAGCTCTTTGCCTCTCTCAGTAGTTTTACTTTCTGTAATTATTAATGTATCGTAAAGCTCACACTGTATGTTCCTCTGTAGCGATGTAACAAGCCTTCTTTTTCCTGCATTTGCTGCCACTGCAATAATGGTGTTGTTTATGTAAAGCAGAATCATTGTTCACATTTTAAGTGATTGTTTTTACTCTCTTTAGGCATCATTTTGTTAGTATTTCTAATCAGCCTCTCCATAGAGTTTAACTTCAGATTTAAGATCAAGAGCATCTCAGACCTTCGGCACAGGGAGCAACAGAGTTCGGCCATCGACTCTTCTGCCAACACAGCCTGAAATCTTCAAGTGATGAAGACCCCGTTGCAGCCCTTTGGTAAGTAGTGTCTGTTATTAAGTGCTCATTAAAAATGTGCACCTGATTTTTGGTTCCCCCTCTGACTTCAGCTTCCCATTACTGCAGTTTGCTGGGCTCCATTTCCTTGTGGAGGTACCTGCTGACATGGGGAGGTCACACACAGTGCTCCTAATAGACAGAGGGGTTTTCTGGCTTGGACAAGGGGCAATGGGTACTAGTTGAAGCACAGGAAGTTCCAACTCCACATGAGGAAGAACTTCTTTCCTGTGAGGGTGACAGAGCCCTGGCACAGGCTGCCCAGGGAGGCTGTGGAGTCTCCTTCTCCGGAGGTCTTCAAACCCACCTGGATGCCGCCCTGTGCCCGTGCTCTGGGTGTCCCTGCTGGAGCAGGGGGCTGGACTAGGTGATCTCTAGAGGTCCCTTCCAATCTTAACCATTCTGTGACTCTGTGGTGAGTCCTTTTCCTGGTACTTTGAAGTCCCCTTAAGTGGTGAAGCCAAATATAAGCACATTGTTCCTAGTAATTATTCTGTAAGTGACACATGGGTAGCCCCTTTCTTCCTTTTCCATGGTTGCTGAATGAGCTGAATCCCAACCCTTGCTCCATCCAGATCCAATTTAACATTTTCCAAATTGTTGAGCTATGAGAAATTTTAATACTAAAGAATAAATTGTTCTGCCTCTCTAGGATTGCAGCTGTACTTGGTTTGCGCTGGCTGGCTGCCCGAGCTAGGAATCCTTCCGGAGACTCCCTGCTACAAGTCAAAAGGAACTTGTTTTTTTCCTACATTGTAACAAAACTCTCCAGAAATCAGCATTTCAGGTCAGCAACAGGATGTACGTGTCAGCTGAGCTCCAGCACATACGAGGAGCTGGGAAGAGCCCGGGAATGGTGAAGCAAACAGGAAGAGACCCTTCTTTTCCAAAGGTGAGGACGGAGCCAAGTGCAGTCAATGTGGGGCTCTGTGGTCGGGAAAGCGGAATCCCTTGGTCACCTCTGCAGACAGCAGAGGGGCCAGCAGGGTGGGAAGGCAGATACCCCCCCGCCCTCCCGGTTTCAATTCAAGGTCACTTGTGCCTCTTACCAAACTTACAGACCCACGGGAGGAAGAGGGACACTGACTGGGAGCCGTCCCGCGGAGCTCAGCACGGCTTTCGCCAGGAGGGCACGAGGGGGGCCTGGACCCTCTGCCCCCGCTTGGCCCCTCCGGCAGCCGGCTCCAGGGACGGCGCGGGATGTGGGAGGGCGGCACTGGGACCGCACCTAAGTCGGGTCTTTATTTTGAAACAGTCTGGGGCTTGGCCCAGAGAGTCGGCTCTGCTGGTGGAAGTAGGCACAGGTCAGGCTGTACCCCTGATGGGCACTTCCACCCCAAAATACTTCCTTATTTTAACGGGTAGGGGTGCATGGTACGAGACGTCCTTCCCGTGCTGAGGATGGAGGATGTGCTGTGTGCAGGAACTTGTGGGTTTTGGTGGGGGCATCAGTTTGGCTGAGAGCATTGGCCACGCTGGCCCAGGAGCTCTTACTCTGGGCACGAACAACACTGCTTTAGCCAAGGCTCCGTTTGCGCCTTTGCTTAAAATCTGCCCGTTGGCCGGTTAAGATGCTGTTGTGTACAGGACATTTTTTTGGAATGTTTGAATATTTATGAATATTCACACACCCCTATACAGACACGCGTAAACACACAGATCTGGCCACACACGCACACACACACATAAACACCCCTGCACCCCTGTGCAGCTCTGCAATGCATATAAATGCACAGCTGTACACACATAACCCCTCTATACAGATACACATACACCGTGAGGCACTCGCACACATAGCTAAGCACATGCACACACATAGGCACATTATGCATTACATACATATCTGGGCACACAGAGCCCTGTAGTGGCTGGGCACACAACCCCATGCAGACACACTCCCTATACGTATATGCATATGCACCCATATCTTTACACACACACTTCTATGCATATGTGCCTACACATACCCATATAGACCCATGTACCCATATAGACATACAACATATGTATCTATACACCTCTAGACATATATACATGCACACACATTTATACACACACATGCTCATACATACACCTATACATACATGCATACACACCCATTTATTCATACAAATGCACCCCTGTACATACACATACATCTATGCATATACACATACCCMTATATATATGTGCATATACACATTTTTACACCCCATACATAGACATACAATATGCATAATCTATATCACATATCTATACAGACATCTCTAACATATATGCACATGCACACATTTATGTAGATATGTATACATATTCACACACCCCTATATACACCGCCTATAGATACGTGCATACATACATCTATACACACACCTATACATATAGATATGTAACATGCGTATCTATACCCACACATATCTATAGACACCTCTAAAAATATATGCGCATGCACATATTTATATACACCCCTATACCTATACACACACCTATACATACACCCTATACATATATGCATACACACTCATTTTATAAATACAAACACCCCTATACATCCATTCACCCCTATATATGCACACTCACCCTATACATGCATACACACACCTATACATACACCCCCATACATATACACACACATCTATACATATGCATACATGTATATGTATACATACATATCTATACAAACACCTCTAAACATATATGCACACACATACCCTATACATATATGCATACACATACACTTCTATACATATATGCAGATTTATACACACACCCCCAGAGATACACATACACCCATACATATTTCTATACACATTCCTATACACACATTCCATCCATATGTGCATACATGCATCTATACACTCACCTATAGATACAACATGCATATTTATACACACATCTATACAAACACCTCTAAACCTATATGCACATGTGCACACACATTTATATACACTTATACATATATGCATCACATACATACATCTATCTATACACACACCTCCATACATATAGGCATACACACACTCCTATACATATGTGCATGCACACATCTACACACACCTATACATATTCACATACAASCTGTATATCTATACACACATAGCTATACAAATGCCTCTAAACATATATGCACATGCACACACATCTAAATATATATATAATGCATATACACACATTTATACATCCACACMTACCTATAAAGATACGCATACACACACATCTGTACACACCTATACATATGTGCGTGTATGCACACACCTCTACAGAGCCCTATATATATAAGCATAGATGTAGCTTATATGCTTAGTTATTACACACATACCTATACATGCATACACTATATTATACACAGACCCTATACATGCATGAGTATACATACAGCTATACATAAACATATACACACACACCCCTATACAGACACACATATACATCTATACACACACTTATCTATACACACACACCCCTATGCTGATAGGCATACGCACACATACAGATACACATAAACGCACACACATGCACCCCCATACTGATACGAATATAAAAACACACTGAAACTCCCTCTATAGATACASAAACACACCAATACACACACATATCTAAACACATATTCCTGTACATACATACACATATACAGCCCTATAAAGATGTGCACACATCTATAAGCACACACATCTTTACATGCACACCTCCTATACATAGGTGCACACACACATCTACACACACACACAGCCCCCAGTACACAAAAGTACTACACAAGGTGTATATGTTATACACACACACGCCTCCCTGCACAGATATACATTCACACACACCCCTACATAGACACACACAGACACACATTTATCTCTATATGTACACATACTCTTATACTGCTAGGCATACACACCCATTTATGCACACACACATATCTGTACCCATAYGCRGCGATACACATAGCCATGTAAAGTTACACATATGCACATTTATACCCACACCCCTATACACGTGCATACATAGACACACACGCCAMTATAAGGATATGTATACGCAGTCTACATCTACATACATATACATCTGTACACACACCCTACACATATTCACACGCACCTATATACATAAATGCACTCTTATACACACACAACCTATATACACACACACCCCCTATACCCTTATGTACACCTATAGATCAATATGCATGCACCCTCACACACCTACACAAACCTGTACACACACAAACACCCCTGTACAGATATACACACATGCATTTCCACACGCACACACACATACATATATATAATTATACTGGCACAATCCATTGTGGAAAAACRCACTGCAGGTAAAATCAGTTTATTGATGCAACCAACTTTTCCCAAGGCAGCTTTGCCCTTTCTTGGTCCATTTTATTGGTTCCAAATRCATATTTAATTCATACACTTCTTACAAAGCAGTTGAGGCTCACGTTATCCTTGCTAACCTCAATGTGCTCACGAGTAAGAGGAATGATGCTTTAGGAGCCCAGCTCTTCTGTCAAATTATCTAACACTCATTTAMTTTGAGCCATGTGATTGCAAAGGGCCATAAATGATTCAAGGGGAAGGTTACAGGATTCCGAAAGGAAAACGTTATTACTGTTTGTTTCTCCCAAAGTAAATCTCACACTGAGGTCACGTAAGGGGGCACAATGCATGCAGACTTAGCAGCAATAACCCTTATACCAACCAGGATCGTGTGACACTCCTGTTACCTTTCCCCAAAGCCTGGATATAAAGTTGGAAAAAAACTCAGTCTGCAGTTAAAACAATCCCAGGAAATATTTGAAGATGCTGTGAACTGTATCCACCACATATCTTAGAAGTTACAATTTATCAGATATTTTATCCTGCTTTCAGTGGCAAGCAGCCCGTTTCCCAGAGGGGCAGTTCTGCCACCTGCTAAAATGACCGGTACCGAACTGCAAGCGATTCCTAATGATTCACGGAGCTTCGCTGCCTAGGGTGGTAACATGGCAGCTGCCTCATCATTACTCTCCGAAGTTAAGCTGTAGGCAAGCAGAACAAAATCTGACTTACAGGCCATCTTATTCACTAAAAAAAAAAAAATCCATAAATAATGCTTAAATTATATACAGTATCATAGAAGTGGGTCTTTATTTTTCCCCACAAATAAATTATTTCTTTAAAAAACAAATGTTAACATTTTATAAAAAGTAATGCCCTAACAAAATGACAGTGCAGTTATCATTCAGTACTGTCTCTGGGTTGTTGCAGTAAAGTGTGTATTTCTTCAAAATACTGCTTCTTCCAGCACTGCCTTGTACTGTCCTCGTTGGAGACGGGAACTCCTTTGCACTCCAGCTGCAGTTCCGTCTGAGCTGCCACAGCCTTGAAATTCAAGGCGACTGTCGCATAATGTGCTGAAGGAGGAAAAGGCAACAGTAATAAAGTGGTTGTTAAAAGGACTACATTTGTTGTAGCTAATTTCATACTCCCTTTCCCTGCACCTGGGTGAAACCTGCTTCACAGGTGACAACTTTTATAAGCTACTGTGCACAGTAGCCCACCGTCCCAGTCCTCTGTAGGCTGAGGCAGCACCCCACTGGGTCTATCAGCTGTCGTATTTGTCCCTTCTCTGTTTGAAGTGCAGCCTCTATTAAAGGTTCCCCAAACAGACTCACCATCRGGCCAGTTTCTACATCGCCATTTCAAGACAATTCTTTGGCTTGGAACCTGTAAGAGAGAAGGTTATTCCTCTCTATTAGCATGTTCCTCTACTTGTGAGGAGCTCACATGACTACTGACAGCCAATTCCCCCTTTGAAAAATGWTTTTTTTTTTTTAATCAAARTAGGCACTTTCAGTACCCATTGAAACAATATAGATGTTCTTAATCAACTATTTTCATCCAGCCCCGAGCTTGCTCCATTGTACATGCTAAACAAAACASTGATTTGGACGAGGCAAGAGCAGCAGTGCTTTCACTGCTCCAGCTTGCCTCAACATGGCATCAGTGCGCCCAAAATCCTCTGTCACGCCTTACACCCCTCCCCACTGGCCTTGCTGGGTGCTGCTGCTGGTTGAAGATGTAAATCCGCAGCCCAGCGCCCGTGGCTGTGAGAAGCGTCGGCAGCGCCTGGGCGCAGGCGAGCGCGTCACTGCCCGGGGCTCAGACCCGACCGTCACTGGCACAACAGCAGCTGCAGAGCAGCACCAGGCGTTACTGCAAAGCCCAACTTACCAGTTCTGCATATTCACCACTAACACAACCRTCAAACATCTGAAGTTTCCCTCCTTTTTCAGCTTCAATCACAGCAGGACATTTAGAAAACTTCTGAACCAACTAGGGAAACAACAACACAGCACAAAAAAAAAAAAAAATCAGTTAAACACCAATTTATGCTGATACATAATCCACTGTATCATGAAACAGAGGCGGTTTGTTGAAGTAGTGTTAGAATGATAATTTCAGGCAGCGCTTCCATCTAATGTCACACTTGATTCCTTAAACACAGATCGAGCTTTTAACTTTACCCAGCACTCTACTACTATCTTGTCAGTACCACTAGGCTGCAATAAGGTGACAGAATGACAATATAAATGCTGACAAACCTGCGGTAAATATAAAGACCAGTAAAGACTCGAGCACAGCAGGTAACATGCAGAAGTGACTGGCTGGTACTAGTTTTATGAATCAGGGAGACACAGCAGCAAAAACGTAAGAGGCAGAAGAGCTGCTGAGGATCTTTATTTCTCTCTGTCAGAAGGCTGGGGTTTGTTATGACTATAAGTTCTCTCACCTAAGCCCAGGTTCTTTTGGATGCACATTTAGAAGTAGTCATTTTATACACTGTGCACTGTAGGCAACACCAGCGCTGCAGCCAACAGTTAACCAAATTCAATAGCGACCTGAGGATTTCAAGCTCCTGACTTACAAGTACTTATAATAAAGAAGCCAGTAAAGGAGCGTGTGCCTCGGCTGCACACACACAAAGATGTGCCCTCACTTTGAGGCATCAACTTTTTGTCCTATTGAGGTAACAGAAAAACCAAAGCCACTCTAATAACCTCTGGTTAAACAAGTGGAATGRACCTACCACCCCATTAGAGACTTTCAGATCAGTATCTCAACAAGCTGACAACTTGTCAAAGTAGGTTGGATTCCTACCCTTTACTTATTACTAGGAGACCAAACTGAAAAACTAGCTCAAGAGCTGTCAAATGCTTTTGCTTTTTCACCAGTAAAATTCCTCACTGTTCTAAAAAAAGATATATATACATATAAAAGAAATAGAATAATATATAAGGATAGAAAATAAGACTTCTTATATATATAAGAAGTAACATATAAGAAATAGAATAATAAGAAATATATATATATATATACACACACTACTCACAATACTTCAATTTTTGATTGATCTTGTCTCTCACTACATCTGATGCAATCAGGAAATACCTGCAATGCCTGACACTGCAATACTACCATTTTTCACTCAAACATTTATTCTGATATAGCAACATCCTCCTTTCTTGTACAGTTAATTGAAGTTCTATTAACTGCTGAAAGTGTCACTTACTTCCTTAGTTGTGAAGATGCCATAAAGTTCCTCTGCTGGGGAGTTGAACAGTTCTTTCATCACTATCTTCACTGTAGGAATTTTTACACCAACAAGATCCAAAGAATGCGATGAATCCTGTAAAGCAAATACTCATATGGGTGATCAAAGATCAAGCATTTAAAGCTTTCGGAGTGACAGAACTGTTGTCACCTGTGCTGTCTTAAACATAATGTGAATACACATTAATTATGCAACCTAATTCCATAGTTATTCATATGTGTATTCATAATCATTAGTCACTACAGTAAGTGACAAAATTGTTAACATCTAACTTAGCCTGCAAGAAGTGAGCAGAGAAGATGAATTTCATTTCACCTTGTTAAAACTGACACAGAACCAGGCACAAAAGGGTAACGCTGGCACCCTGCTTCCTTCCCAGTTACAGCAATACCAAACTCATACAACACGTGAGGATAACATACTTGTGTGCTGTTCCCACTTAGTTTTCTCTCAGCTGCCAGTTCCTGACCAACAGCAGTAGTTTTTGTTGGCAAGATCATTCCCAAGGTAAACTCTGTAATGGAGGGGGAAAAAGAAAAAGAAAGCGCCACTGAGTATGAAACCAAGCTGCAAGCTGCACAAGCACCCTGACCAAAACTGCAATATACAGAAAGGGCCCTGCTACTCCAACCCTGAGGGTTTTTTTTTTAATTTTTCCTGATTTTTTTTTTATTAGCCAGACAACAGTATGCACTACAAGCCAGGCTTTCCAAGTTCTGTGAACCAAAATGAAGAGCATTTGCCCACTACAGTGTACAGCACCTGCACAAATTCCTGAGCACTGTGTCAGAGAAATGACATATTGAGGGCAGGGCCTGCTTTCCTTGGCAACTGGTTGCTCCACAGGTTTTCAGTGATGACCAGCATCACTGTGGGACAAAATACAGCCTGGGGCTCTATGGAAGCTCAAAAACTGCCACGTTTGACAATAGTAAAGGTTTTTGACTGCTAGGTCTAAAATTTATTTTTGGCTTAGCTGGTGACAATTTAAGAATAAAAATAAAATGCCAAGGCCCTGTCAATGTCCTGCCTATCTAATCAATCAAGACAACTCAATTGACTAAGACAACTTGAGACAATCAAGCAGAAAAATGCACTGAAGTGTTGGAAATTACCTGTTTTGAGCGCTTTCAGATAATCTCTGAGGGCCTCTCTGACTTTCATGGTTCCTTCAGTTCTCATAAGATCCTTAAGAACATCCCCGTCCCCTTTCTTTTTGCTAACATTTATCTAGAAACAGAAAAAAAATACAGAATCTAAGCAGTACATTAACACCAGCCTTTGGATTCTGACAACAAAGGAATATATTTTGGTTTTGTTCACCATATTCAGAGGACAGCTGAAATTTCAAGTCCATTATCTTCTCAGTTTACCATACCTTACTAAAACTAAGTCCTCTTGGGGGGTTTCACTTAAATAAACACAGTATCTCTATAGTAATTCTGTCAAGATCATCAACTCTCAACAAAGTTGACTACTACACAGCGGAAGTTGAGTAATCTGCAGAAGCCACAGAATCGACTACTACGCTGCCAACAAGAGGCTCTTTTGTATAAAGCTACAAGCAGAGTTCTCAAGTTGGTTTTTAATGCATTGGTATAAACTACAACTAGTGAAAAAAAACAAGAAAAAAAAAAGGTGTACATTCTTCCTGTTATGTAAGTTTGAGAACAGCGATAAGCCATTAYTTAAGTATGGAAAATAAAAGCATGAAAAATAAAGTAAACTGAGTCTTATTATCCCATTTAATCACAGGATAAAAATCAAAATATGATCCTTATATGTTGATTAATGTTTTATTTAAGAATTCTGGACCTATATAGCCATATCAGTATTTTACACCTACCTCTGTATCATCTACCTCATTTTCTTCTGACAGGTTAGGAATTTCAACAGATCCCTTATGTTTCTCACCAGATTCTTTCACTGTACCTGTATTAACATAATGAATTCTTAAATGTATTATTAAAAACTATTTTCCCCATAGCAGTAGTTTTACACTTGGAAATCAGTTGTACAAGTGTTAYGTGAAACAAGTTGCCTAAAATCTAATTTAAAGGAATTAAACCACAAAAAGAAGTCCCCAAGCACATGAAAGTACTTTTATAACAAACTATTCACAGAACCGTATTTTCCAGAGCAGCCACATGAATGTATCACGCAGATGTATCTGCTAAGTGTGCCCTGCACTGTCATTCTTGGTGCTCCCCTCTGTATGGAATGGGAACATAAARGATGGAGAGGAGGAATAGCCCCTTCCTTCCCCTAAATTTGCCCTTCATTTCAGTGCTCACTAGGTACTAGGCAGTCCCAGGAAGCTCCTAACACAGCCCGTGCACTACGCGGAGCGGGATGATGCTGACGCACGCGCACGGTGCGTGACAGCAAGTTAGGACTCTGCAAGACTGGAGCCTTGCAGTGCTTTTGCCCACAGGAAGATTCACAAATCAGACACTGCCTTCTGCTTGTGCAGCTCTCTGGGCAAAGGCCATCCCGACCACATGCAGCCCTGCAACAAGCCCTGGAATAGGGAGCTGGTGCTGCGCCCTGCCTCAAACTTTACTGTATGCATTTGGAATGTAAGGTCTAAGATAAATCAGTATTTTCATCCACTGAAGACTCTGCTCCCTCATCTTGCAAAAACATCTAGTTAATTAAATTTATTCTTTAGATGGTGTTAAAAATGTCTTCAGAAAGCAACAGAGAAACCACGCAGTTCTGCCCCAAATCCAGTTATCTTCATGCTGTTACATCAACTTAGCTGTCCAAACACTGCCACACAGCAGGCTCCATCAGTCCAGCAGCAACCCCCCCGTGAAGTACAAGCAACCCGCAGTGTTGAGCACGGCGGGGAAAAGGAGTAACCACAAAGGCTGACATGGTATTTCCTTGGCTTCCCTCACCTTTCTCACCTKCCAAGGAGCTGGCTATTACTAAACAAGTTGGCTATTATTGAAACCTATTACTCAACATGTACTTTCATTAATTGATTGTTTTTTATTACTACCCTGGGAATGACCACCAGGCTCTAGGGGACCACCATGCAACCGTCAATGGGTTAAGAGCCGAGTTAAGTACATAAGAAAATGCTCAGCCATTTCTTACCAAGTGAAAGCTAAAGACATTAATACTACACAGCAGAGCGTGGTACAAAGACCCCACTCTGGTCAGGATGCAGGGGAATAAAGCAGAGCATGTTGGAGAAAGCTTCTTAGCTCAAGTCCAGAAGCAGACAGCAACGTCCACGAGCAGAGGGCTAAGCTAAAGGCAAAGGGCTAAGCTGAAGACCTTCTCCCCGGGGCTCACCAAATACAATACAGTACAACACAAAACCCCAGTACAAAGCCGTGTGCACCAGTGAATTACACTGTCACTGCGTGTCTAGTGCTAGCCCAGCTCACGTGCAGCCAGCTCAGTTCTCTCTTTAGGGCACTCCTCCTGTTTCAGGGTTAGCACAGACCAAGGTCAGCAAGTGTCTTTGCAGATGCTGCCCCAAAAGGAAGCATGAGGCTGCAGAGGCAGCTTTTTTGAGCAGAGCACAAACTGGACTCCAATCAGTTCAGCTAATTCTATTTGCCCTTTTTAGAGTTATTAAAATAAATATTCCTCAAAAACAAACAAGCAAAAAAACCTAGCAGGACAAATCTGTAGCTATAAAAAAAATGCATCAAATGACTTCTCTTTTCTTTTACAAAGCTGTAGGGATTGCTTGTCCAAGGAACTAAGACAAATGGGGGCTGTGCTGGTCAGGAAGTGTAACCAGTTAACAGCGTCGGTTTGGTTGTGCAACAGTATGGAAGAACTCTGCACTTTTAGTATCATGGTAACATAAGCAAAACTATTACCCTTTTATTGATAAGACAGACTAGTAGTATGTTTAAAACTCATGGGACTCCATTTGCAGAGCTACAAATAGGATGGCCCCTTGGTTTCCTGCCAATGCACTATTTTAGGAAGCTAACAGTGAAAGTTCATTTCTCAGAAAGACCAATCTATGAATCCACTGTTAAAATACCTGAATTTTAAAAGGAGACGCACCAGTCTTCATCAAGCTGCCACCACTTGTACAGCGCTCCATTAAAGGCTACGTGACAGCTTTAAACTCATGAAAGGGAGGACAGCCATTTTGCTTAATTCGGCACCACTGACTACCTTTAATTCCTCTATTTCTTGGTGTTCTGTAATCTAAATCGCTAGGAGAGGTGGTGTTTTTCTTTCCAAACTGGCTGCAAATTTCAGGGATTCTATCATCTTTTCCTTACAYATTCATACTTTAATCATAGCTTTAATTCCTACTTAGGATAATTCCTTTAAAGGCACATAGAAAGAAATAATCACAGCATTTCTGTTCTTATTGGGTATGTCTGAACTCTCATTTCTAATCCACCTTCTCAAAAGTATACTATATAATTGCTATTAAATGTAAAAAAGGAACCCTAGCTCTCAGACTTTCACTGTGCTGTACAAAATCCTTCAAATTGTAACTTTACAAAGACACTTCACACAGCACCACAGTGAACTGTGCAAAGTGCAATACTGAGTTGTGTGTGATTAAACACTAAAAGAGCATTAAGATCTATTAGAGAAGAGAAACATTTAGAAAAAAACTGCATGAAAATACAAACAATAAATTACAGCATTTGCCTACTTCTAAGCTTTATACAATGCTATGACACCAAAATAAAACATTTCAAGAGCAAAACCAAACTAACCAGCATGTAAAGCCTGGGTGAGTTTACAGCTGTTGAGTTTAAACAAAAATCATTATTTTTGAACTTGGCCTGGAATTTGGTAAAACTCAAATCAAATGATTCAATTGTTTAAACTGCCTTGAAATAAATTACTACCCAGTATGATGCTATRTTTGCCTTCCTCTCTGTTAATGCTCAGATTACATTACTACGATTACTTCCTAGTTCATAACACAATTATAACATACTGATCCCATCTATCCACACATGCTTAAAATAAAAYATATGTATACATATAAGTAAATAAGCCACCAGTACTAAGCCTTCTATTATTATGGGAGCAAAACTGGGTCCCAAATCTGCTTACATATTTGCACTAGTACATATCTGCACATGTTACATATCGCAGGCAGCCACACAGAACAGTCCCATAGAAAATATCTGCACTGAAAAGGATCTGTAGACAGGACAGTGTAGAGTGGGGGCAGTTACCCGAATCGCCTCAAGCACAGACTACAGCCCTGTTTGGGGATGCAGGAAGAGAGAGAGGAAATTTAAAACAGCCCTTGATACTCCCTACCTCCTCCTACCTCCAGAGGCCTAAGAAACAAGTTCTGCATTTGGGGAAGAACAACCCACCCTTTGGCGTTAAAACAGTCATGCTGAGTTTCCCAGGCACACACTTCACTGCAGCTATTCCTGCTTCTCCCTCCAGTGCCAGAGGCAGTTTGTGATTTGCCATGGAGTTTTAGGCATGGATTAAAGGGAAACGCTTCCTCCACGTTGCTAGTTGCATGCAACCCGCTTGGATGCAGCCCTGTGCCACGTGCTCTAGGTGACCCTGCTTGAGCAGGGGGGTTGGACTCGATGACCTCTGAGGTCCCTTCCAACCTTCGGCATTCTATGATTCTATGATTCTATGAAACCTCCCTCACGCAAACACGTTATCGCGGCTGCCAACGAAGAAGCACCACAGACACCCGGGGACGGGACTCGCTGAGGAAGGAGTCCCCGGGGGAGGCAGGGCAAGGGCCCAGCTGGCCAGTTTTCTTTCTTCACTAGCAAAATCGCTGCCCCTGTTACCCCAGATAATAGCAACTAAAATATAGTTTCTGAAGAGCTAGAGAAAACAATGTAAATCCTTTTTTTTTTTTTTTTTTTTTTTGAGATATTTGCGCTTTTACACTCCTTTTGAGCTTCTCGTTTCCCGCTCTCACCACAGACACATTGATGGCAGAGGCGCCGTTCAGCCCCACTGGACAGGATCCAGTTTGTCCATCCCCCTCGCCACAAGCATCGCCCGGCTCCCTGCGGCAGCTCCCCGCGCTATTTCCTTCTTGCAGCGCGGGGAGCGCAACGTCCCGCTCACACCCTGCTCAGCACCCGCGGGGCTGGCACCAAAAGCGGGAGCAGAAACAACCGCGAAACTCCGGGCCGCTTCTGCGGGGACACAGGGGCTGTCCGGGCTCCTCCGCGAACGCCCCGGGGATCTGGACCCGACCTGCCGCGGGAGACCTCGCCATGTCCCCAGCCCCTGGGCGGCGTTAACGGCCGCCAACGGCCGCGCGCCGCACCTGAGCCCGCCCCGCGCGCCGGCCGTTACCCGCCCCAACGGCCGCGCCGCGCCGGCCGTTACCCGCCCCAACGGCCGCGCCGTTACCTCTCCAGGCGAGGCGCAGGTTCCACTCGTAGAAGAAGATGAGCCGCCCTTTCCGGCTGCTGCAGGACGCCTCGCCCTCCACGTGCTTCAGGTCGCCGATCTCGCAGCGCCCCGCCGCGCCCTCCACCACGAGCCCCTCCAGCACCTCCTTCAGCTTCGTCTTGGACCAGGCGGTCGCGTCGCGCTCCGTCCTGCGCCGGGGAGGCGGCACCTGAGCTCGGCCGCGCGCCGGGCTGCCCCCTCCGCCCGCCCCGGCCGCGCCGCCGCCCTCACCAGTGCCAGTTATTGACGTTGGTGGCGTCCGCGCGCTCCTCCACGATCCAGCGCGGGTCCCCCTGCCCCCACTTGGCCATGGCGCTRCCGCCCGCCCGCCCCTCCGCCCTTGCCGGCAGCGCGGCCGCTTCCGCCGCCGGCGAGAAGGTGCCAGAAAGTTCCCCGCCCCCGTCGCTCGCTCGGCGGCAGGAGGAGGAGGAGGCGGAGGAGGAAGGCGAGGCCGCGCCGCCCTCGCTCCTCCCGCCGCCGCGGGAGCCGCCCTCGGAAGGCGGCGGCGGCGCCGTCTCTGCCGCGGAGCGGGCGAGGGGACCGAGCGCCGGCGCTGAAACAAGGGCGAGGCGGCGCCTTTGGAGCTGTTTTATTGGGCTGCTCTTTTACACGCGCTGGAAGGAGTTCAAAAAATCCTCTGCTCCCAGGAAAGTAAGCGCAAAATGCAATCATCATTCCGCAGCTCCCCTCCTTGGCTTGCGCTTTCTTTCCTGTCCGTCTCTCACAGCATATGTAACTGCAGCAGCAGGAATAAAAACCTAGGCAGCATTCCCGTATTTATAGTACGCAGTGCATCCTGTATTGTTTCAATATGTGACACTGATTTTTCATAAGGAAAAGGCTTTTTCATCACGCATGCTTGTTAGCGCCGAAAACCAAGTCCTCGGGATCAGGCTCGTCTTGCTCAGCCTCTGTATCCAGAATAACGGCCACTTCCGAAAATCTTACACCTTTCAGCTCTTTTTCTGGAGTGTGCTTTACGGGATCGAGTGCTAATGGATGAGCCAGCTCATCCTTTTTATCTGCCAAAAAGCAGTTCTGCAAGAAAACGTGAATAACACAGATGAGGCCAGGCACACGATAGGTACAGAGGGCACAAAATCTAAGCTATAGAAACCGTCCAACTTTACCTGTGTCCTGCCTGTGCGGCCTGCAAGGCAGGTACACAAGGTGCATACAAGAGAATCACCTACTTTCTGAGGACGACAAAGTCCTTGTCACTCTCCCCCCGCTTGTCAGCAGAGACAAACAGCCCATCTCAAAGATTTTCAGTACTTCAGACATTTCTTCCCCTCTTGCACCCCAAGTTCTCTAAAAATGGTTAAGTTCTGTTGCCAGCCTGCAGCTCTTGGAATTATTTCAATTATTTGATGAATAATGTAAGTAATTAAAAGGCTGTTACCTGTTTTGTTGTAATTTCTGCAGCAGGCTGGACACCTACCTTTTCAAGTTCTTTGTTTTTTTCAGGTGCTCTATTTTCTTCATGTTTACGCTCCAAATCTAATAGCACTGTCTCAAGATAATCAGCTCTTTGTTTGGCCTCAAACACATCTTTATCAGCATTCCCTCTATGGRTGTCTTCCGTCTTGGTAAAGGTGGTTGTTTCAATGTTCCTGAAAGAGAGTTAAGAGAATTAGTATCACCTCTGGATAGTCAAGGGACAACCTTGAATTTCTGAGCAGATTCCCCTCTGAATCTCTGAGCAGTATCTACACTGGGATTCAAAATCACAAGCATTTTACCCTTGTAGCTTCTGGTATCCTGAAGGGATTTTTCTGCATAGAGATCAACAAGTTGCTAAAGAGGAAGTTGGAATTTGCCTGTGTTATTTATGCTACACGACTTTGGTGAATGGTTTAAGCTTTACCGTAACAGTTCCTACAGATCAATCCTTACATTAGTGAAAGGTACAGGGAACATCCTATGTTAACAGAATAAAACAGCACATCCTTTGATCAGCTAAATTGTATAACTTTTTGTGATATCAGCACTGTTGTACTTACACGTTATGCATGTGCTCTGGTTTCTCTGTGATTTTGGGACTTTTATTTATGTCAGCAACAACTGGATTATCAAAACCCTGAATAATCTTAGTTTGCTGTTCAACGGGCCACGTGTACTTCTTATTCCTGAAAATGACAAATGCATTAAAATAAAATGTCTAATTGTTTTTGAAGTTTTAAAAGCAATACATGAAATATTTGTGTCATAAGTTTAGTACACAACGTGTGTTACCAGTATTATTCAGTGGATTAGTTTGGAATATTATTTCCTATTTTTCTGCATAATTGTTAGACTACATATTATTGTTAAAAATATTAAATTCCTATTGCCTACTGGGCAATCTTGTCATTTACCACAAAGATGTGGTGCTGTTGCCACTGAAGTCAACAGCAACACTTAACTTCAGCACGTAAATTCATGGGACTGGTAGAGAATTCTATGGGTTCATATAGGTACTTGGACCCCTCGTCTTAGCTACAGATTGTGCTATGCACATTGTTTTCTGTTTTAAAAGGATTTATGTCTGCTGATACTCTGTGACAAACAAAAAAAGGAAACCAACTTTTTGGTGATGTGGAATGA
Organism: Nothoprocta perdicaria; assembly: GCF_003342845.1. Classification (NCBI taxonomy): domain Eukaryota; kingdom Metazoa; phylum Chordata; class Aves; order Tinamiformes; family Tinamidae; genus Nothoprocta; species Nothoprocta perdicaria. The sequence continues at coordinate 9,407 of NW_020456232.1, read as the reverse complement.
AAGAGGCAGGTAATATCTACAGGAAAAAAAAAAAAAAAAGCCTGAAAATGGATAAAATATCTACAGGAAAAAAAAAAAAAGAGTTTACAGCAAATCTTAGGCAATACTCTACCCAATATCAGTAACTTATCAGATGAACAGTAGTTTTCAAAGTACTTTCAAAGTTTCAAAGTGTCATTTAAAGTAGATTTAGTAGCTATCCGTTCCATTTAGAGGAGATTGCTAAAGTACAAATGTTTATACCTCTTTTCAGTGATAACTGCGTACACCAGGAAGGCTATGAGGGTGCAGCCCAGCAGAACACCCAGAACGATGGCTGCCGTGAGCTCAGGGGACACCGGCTCAGCAGGGACCTCCCTTACGAAGTTAACCGTAACAGAGGTTCCAAATATCTTTTCCAGTTCTGACTGGATGATGATGATCCGCTCGGTAAGTTTTCTGAAGATAGAAAAGGAAAATGCTGGTCATTTATCAGACCTCCATTTTGGTCTGCGGAGTACTGAAGAAAATAAGAAAATGAGAGGAAACTCAATCCATAGTCTACCAAGATTCATCACTGGCACCTTTTCCAAAGTTTCAGATGTTTCATGTCGTTTGTGGGAAAAAAAAAATCATTTCTAACAAGCGGCCCCGAGGCTGATGTGAACTGAAATGCTGCAAAGCTTGCAGCAGTGACCTTGAGGTGACATCCTCTAAATGCACATCTAGGCAGCCACATGTATTGCTTTGCAGATACCAACAGAGCTTCCCTCAGTCAAACCGTTTTAGGAGGGCAGAGGGCTTTGCAGGACCACAGGCTCCACTGGTATTTCCAGCCACAAACAAATTCTAGTTAAACATACACGTGGAGTCTAGAAATCACATTATGCATTTTAAAAAGCAGCTGCCCTTTATACAATGTTTTGTGCATATACATTCATACCACTGTCATGTTATGAAAGAAATACAAAATAAATCTAAAGTTAAAACATTTATTCATTAACTGCAGTTCTGCATTCTGCAGTTCCAAAGTGAAAACAAAATCTATTTTAATTATCATCTTTCTGCTTCAGTTTTCCTAAAAACTGACTTTTAAGTATGTTTTGCACAATTAAGCAGCTGTATTAATTAACTTTTGACAAACTTTGGAAGTTACCTTTGAATAATTAATGAAAATGTTCTGAATTCTAAAACCTCAGCTTTGAGGTAATTCTCAGGAAAATTGTTATTTGTTGTAGACTCGCCCAATCAAAACAAAACATTGATGAGATACAGACCTTTTTACCTCTTCCCTGGGTACTTCTTGGTTTGCCTCATCAACAGCAATGATGTTTAAGTAGGTTTCATCCGTACTCTCCCTTGCTCGTCTTTCAAACTCATTGGAATAAACATCGATGATGTATATATTCCATGCAAGTATTTCTTCTAGGACCCTGCCATCATAGTAAGAAAAATGTTTTAATTAATTGGGCAATGACAGATTCTTTTATACTGGTAGTGATAGAAAAATAGCATTTACAATACAACATGTTGCATGAATTTAGTGTTTTAATCTAAGGATGCCAAACTGCAGGATTATCATCAGTAAAAGAGTCAAGCTCTTTGCCCAGTATCATAAAGTGACTGAGTAGTAAGTAGAGGAAAAGGACATTCAGTCCCCAACTCTAACAACTAACCTAAGACACCTTTTTATTTAGAAGATGCTATATAACTTCAGAACATAGCCTAAAAACTGAACATACAGAGGTGTAAGGATTAAACTTTATACATAGATTTCATAACCAGCTGCATAGCATATCATGTATTTAGTCATGCTTTACAAAGTAACATATGGCTCATTTCATGCCTGGCATCATTTTTATAAATATAGGTGATGATACCTATAATATGTTATAAGTATATAAAAGAGAAAGGAGATGGGAATCTGTTGTCATGATCCTCCTTGTCTTCTTCTGATCCTCTGCACGAAGATGTATTTTCACACTGGATCAGACAACAGGCCCTAAAGAGCCACCATTCTGACAGGAGTTACTACCAGCTGCTTCAAGGGAAGGTGCCCCAAGCAGCTCTGGGGTTTCCATCTATCTTTACCACGGGGAAATCAGTGCTGCGACAGTGTCAATGTTCCAAATTCATTTTTCCACCCTTTAAAGTCACCTTCCTTCAGTGGCATAGGACTCAAGGCCTCATATTTACAATGAAAACAAAATATTTGTGTCTCATAAACAAGCCAAAAAGGCTAGCATACGTTTTTAACTGTACTGTGACCATACACCTGCTGGTAGCGAATCCCCTAATGCTAATGATCTCCTGAGAAACTTGTGGCACAGGGGGATTTTTCATTTGTAGCAAAGGTAGTTTTGGTTTGAGGACTCATTTTAGGATACTTGTCAGGGAATGAACAGTCAGCACATCTTCTATCCTGACCATCTCCACGTTTGTATCCTGGGGCATTCCATTCCTGTGGCAGGCAGAACACATTTTCCATAGACAGAGCTTGGCCTGCATGATTTACTGAACAAGAGGAAGTCCAAACTAACCCAATATAATTCGGGTATATTAGCTCTTCTCTTGCTGTGATTTAAGTTCATAAAATAGAGGAAACCTCATAAAAAAATAAAAGTCATTATAACCCTTTGCAAAGGGCAAAGCATTTGCACGACCCATAAACCACCTGTTAACTTCCCTGTTTGGAAAAACTAGAGAGAGCAACATAATCATTTCCTTGTAGTCTTACTATCAAAGAAAAGTTTTTATCCTAGTCTGTTGAAATTCGTTGAAGTGGGAGGTGACCTCTGAAAATTATCTAGTCCAAAGACCTTTTGAAAGTCTTCACTGCAGGCCATAATCCTACCAGGAAAAAACAAGCCCATCTTTCAGGTGGACTCTGCAAACTCCATGGAATTATTCTGAATTACATAAAATAGAATGAATGTCTGTTTTCTTCACAGACCCAGGCTGTATAGTCAGACATAGTCTTTGTCCCCTGTAGACTATCAGACCTCTATCTCAAAGCAACTCTAAATTTGTCATTAGGTATATCAGAGTAAGCTTCATAACTTCAAAAATACCTTTTTACTTCATCAATATTTCTTTCAACAACATTGATTATGTGGTTGAGAACAAGCATCACAATGTTGTCACTGGAACTGGCATCAATGAGTACCTACAAAATGAACAAATCACTTTTAAGTCTTTCAAAAGTATTTATACCTCCCTCCTCATTCTTAAGATTGACTTTCAGAACAAAATCTAATAGTGAGGCTAAAAATGAAAACTCATAGCTTTCCATTTCTAGAATTTCAATAGAAGTAAGGTTTTAAAATAGTATTACAGGTAATTAAAAATTGAAGAATTTATTGAATTATGAACAAATATAGAACTCAACTATGCCTGCAAGCAAAGTTTCAGGGAAAAGAGTTTTCCAGATTTTCCCTTCTTGCGATCTCTCTTTTTTTTTTTTTTTTTGTATATGTAATACCATTAAACAGACATCTGAAATGAAATATGAATACTTCTTGAAAACTTTCTTTTTTGTATACTCTCTGGCTATACTGATTGTACTGTATGTGCAGTACAATTTATTATAAATGCAGCACTTAAAATACTGTATTATCCAACCCCAGTTTTCTATGTCAAAGCTTCACTGGAGTGTTTGGGGCTTGGCCAGCACACTAAAAGGTATCTGCTGTGCAGCTGCACGGAGGTAACACACTCCATGTAGGAACAGGACATCTGTGCGAAATGGCACAACGAGGGTGGAGGGAGTTTCCTTCAGAATCTCCCTATCTCCCTATCTCAAGACAACTTTGTTAATTTAGCCATGGCCTGAATTATTTAAGAGATTAATTTGGTCCATAAGTGTAACTACCTTCTAAAAGTCCTTTTTTTCTCATGTCAATATATTTTTCTTTGTTAATAGGAATGTGAAATAGTAAATCTCACCTGAGATTATTTACAATGTATTGGTACATCTATCAGTCTCACAACATGGCATTCAATATTTCGTTTCTCATTACCAAACTAGCCTTTCTTGTGTACAGACTTTTGACATGGAAGCAAAACAGCAGCACACAGTGAGAGATCTTCCTTACATTGACAGTTGTCTGGGCTGTAAGTCCTCTCCCAGCCTGGTCTGCAGCTTGGACTGTCAGAGCAACTCTTCCAGCCCATCCTCTCACAGAAACAGCAAAAATCTGCCCCGTATTTTCATCGATGTCAAACTGATTCGCTTTGTGATCCACCAAGCTGTACAGCAGAAGGCCATTCTCTCCTGAGTCTGGATCTGTGGCCTGGGTTCAAAAAAGAAAGGTGATCTATGAAGTTAGTGTTATTGAGCTGTACTTCACTCTTCAAACAAAACCTACCAGTTTCTATCTGTAAGACCAATATTCTAGAATAGTGTCTGTCATATTATTTCCTGGGAACTAAACAAAGCAGAGCACTAACTCAGAGTCAGACCAGAGCTATAAATGCAGAAATACAAAGCCTGGCAGATTCTTCATGGCTACAGACACAAAAGGAGCAGGCTACAGGAACTGAGGGATAACACTAACATTAGGCTTGGGAGGGACAAGTATGAGAATTGCTCCATTTTGTAACTCATTTCCCCTTTGGGTGATAGATAATAAAGCACGCAACTGTGTCAGAGAGTGAAGAGTAGTTTGAGCAGTGTATAAACCTTCAAAAACCATAGCATTAAATACACTAAACAATGAAAGCATTAAGTCAGAGCAGCCTGCACAGCTCTTCCAACTGACCAACTTGTAGGACTGGTTTCCTTCACCTGACTATGTGAAGCCTGAATGATGGGCAGAATCTGGCTGAAGACTTCATGGGCAGATTTAACACTTCCTTTAACCTAGCTCACTTGTGGAGGAAATTCAAGCCCTTCAGAAGTCTTCCCTTATGAAGAGGGCAGAAAGATACTCTACCTGAACAGTAATAACGGGGTACTTGTACGGCACGGAGTTCAGTATCCTAGCGGAGTAGGTACTGTACAAAAATGTTGGCTCTTCATTTACATCTAGCACTGAGATCGTCAGCATTGCCACATTTTGAGAAAACAGACCTGTTAAACAAACACAAGTTAACTCAGACAACGCTCAGACTCCGGTAAAACCAACATGAGCAAAGCACGGCTTTCAGAGGCTGGACCAGGCTCCAGCTCTGCCACATGCGGGGATGAGGGAGGAGGACGGGAGCACAGAGAGACGTGCCCAGAGGCACTTGCTCTCTCTGCCCTGGGGCTCCACGAAGCTGCAGGGCAAGGTGGAAGGCCCCAGCACTGCTCCTTCAGCCCTCCCAATGCCAACCACAACATTCTCCTCAGGATGTGGTAGGCCCCTGTGGGCGCGTGCACGGCTGAGGAAGCTGCTCCTCTTCCTCAGTGCACAGCCCTGACCTCCAGCTTGTGATCTTTCACATCTTTGACTTGCAGTTAAAGACAATCTTGTTTTCTCTGATTGGTTGCAAATACAGAAGACAATTGTCACGTATTCATCACTCCTGATTCAAGCTGGAATGCTTTTTTATGAAAAGTTACCTGAACGCTGGACTTGTGTGGCAGATGAGGTGTTTTCATTCGCTTCAATGAAAATTACATACCGAGAAACTTCCTCATAGTTCAAATTAACTGCTGTTTTCAGCTGGCCACTTTTTCGATCCAGTGTAAAATGACCTGAAAGGCAAATTTGCACCTTAGTTGTTACTGTTACCATTTCACTCGAGTTGCAATTTTTTCCATCAGTTTTTAATTGTTCTTTTTTTGTGTGTGTGTGGCAAATAGAGTCACATCAGCACTGAGAGAGCTGAAAAAACTAGATGCCCCTAAGTGCAAGCAAATGATAGACTAAGAGTGATTGGCACACAGGAAGCCACTTGCTTACAACCATTTCTATTTTGATTCCCTTATCCTGCAAATTATTCTAACTTAAGATACAGGAACACATTTGCTGGCAAGCTACATCACCCATTGTCTTCCTAAAGATCAACAAATTCTCTCATGCTCTGAAAGAAATATATAAATTTTTTTACATTCTTTCTTTAAAAAATAAAGATCACTAAATATAGCAGTATCTGCCACAAAAATGACATGTTAGTTTATTATCTTAATAAGACAGAAATACTCACCTGCATTATTGCCAGATACAACTGTATAATCAATCTGTTTTCCTAAAGTTTCAGCCACAGCAAAAGTGTAAATTAAATAATCCACTCCTGTGTTTTCCATAACTGAAACACTAATATAAAAAAGAAATGATAAATCATAATGTTATTTTTCATATCAATTATTGCACTGACAGAGTTTGAAATTTAACCCCTTAAGAGCAAGTTTTCTCCCCTCTAGATGTTTGTATCCTTCATTAAAGGACAAGGAGGATTTTCATTTGTGGGCTGAAAGAGAGAAGGTATTAGCATAGACAGCACTTCTTATATTCAATTAGCAATGAGTGCAATAAAAATCAGTGCTTTTTTTAATTACTGTGCAAGAGGAAAGGGACAAAGAGGATGATCTACACAAGCCGCAGGAAAAGAAATAAGAGGTAAAGCCCAGCATCCAGTACACAGAACCCCTGGACTAGCAGGAATTCCTAGACTAGCTATTTGAAATCTAACGTCCTTTCTTCTACAAGAGGAGGAAAAGGAATTGCWATGAAGCTTAGCTTCAGCTTTACTAGGTTTTCCATGACATGGAGAATATGTACCAGTTATATAACTTAATATGGAAGCCTCACCTGATTTCCATGTTGTCAAACCGAGGAACAAATGGACGGTTGTCGAGCACATTAAGAGTAATCATAGCAGTGCTGTTTAATGATGGACAACCGTGGTCTTCAGCCATTACTGTTAAATGGATCTCTCCTGATCTGGACAAGTTTCCAGTTGTTATTATTCTGCCCTCACTCCTATCTTCTATCAGGAAGAACTGAGAGAAGCTTATATCGGGGAGGATGTAGTATCCAACAAGRCCATTTTGCCCCTGCCAAGAGAGGAACACAACTTCATGTAACTATCGGTTGCAAGACCAAATTACTTCAAGTCTTTTAGTACAGACTTACTGGAATCTTAACATTTCCATGCCTACATGGGCAGAATGCCGGAGGCATTTTAAATAACCAGAGAGAGCTGGGCTCAGAGTTAGTTGGTGTAAAACTGTAACACAAGAGCAACAGCAAAGAAAAGGGCCAATGGAAAAACATTCCTCTGGAAAATCATTTCTGATATTCCAAAAGTCAGACATATTTATAGGCTTATAAAAATATCTTTACATAGCAAAATATTCAGAGTATTTAGTGTTCTGCCTTAGGTTCCTTATGGGCCTTGAGTTCTGCACAAACTTTTAGTCTATTTCAGCTCATCCAAAAACACATGAGTTTTGTGAGCAAAGTCCACAAATTACAACTCTAATTCTAGATTCAGAATTCAGAAGAGGAGGAGAAAGGAGTTAATAAGTCAATGCAAGAAAGTGAAAATTTCTTTATCTTCTAGACTCCCCATGTGACTTGAGGCAATGTGCTTGAGATTCCTCATCTGTCAAAGCGAGTTAGAAATAGCTATTCASCGTCCACAGAATCCACACAGCTTAGAGGTGCACACACTGTCATATGTTCTGGTATTTGGGTATCCCTGCCAATACTGAATTTCCAGAGGAAATGTTCCTATATCAATATCAAAGAAAAATACATGTGCACCATGAGTACATTTTGAAGGGTAGGAACAGTTGGTATTTCTAGAGAATGGAGAAAAATACATTTGGGCTGCAGCTAGAAGCAGTCTCAGAATGAAAAACTAGGACTTACCTGATCTCTGTCTGTGGCATTCACAGTTATGACATGAGCACCTACAGGATTAATCATGTTTATAGAAGCGGAATAGGAATTCTGAACAAACACTGGAGCGTTATCATTCACATCGATCACTAGAACCGTGACAGTGGCAGTTGCCTAGAAAACAAAGTGGTTTCTTGCATTTTAGAATATTTAGCATATCTTATTTAGCGATACATTTTTGTTATTTGCCTATGCAACAAAAAACATTAATTAGATTTTGAAAATGCTGTACTGAAACTCACGGGGGAGTACTCACTCATGGGCAGAGTGGTGACTCATCGGATAGAGTGCTAAGTCAGGGGCAGGGCTAGAGTGCTCACACAGAGGGAATGCTCACTCAGGGGTGTAGTGCTCACTCAAACAGGGCAGAGTGCTCACTCATGGAGTTATCACTCACACTCACGGGGGAGTGCTCAGTCACAGGGGAGTGCTCACTCAGTGGAGTGATCACTCACAGGGACTGTGCTCACTCACTGGGGCAGTGCTCTCACAGGGGTGGAGTGCTCACACACTCACAGGGGAGTGCTCAGTCACAGGGAAGTGTTCACTCAGTGGAGTGATCACTCACAGGGACTATGCTCACTCACGGGGGCAGTGCTCTCTCACAGGGGTGGAGTGCTCACTCACAGTCAAAGGGGGAGTTTTCTCTCACGGGTGGAGTGCTCAGTCACATGGGGCTTTCTCACAAGGGGAGTGCCCACTGACAGGAGTAGTGCTTACTCATGGAGTCATGGAATGCTCACTCACGGGAGGAGTGCTCACTCATTGGGGGAGTGGTCACACACAGAGGGAGAGCTTACTTCCCAGACTAGCGTTCACTCATGGGGGGCAAAGTGCTCACTCATGTGTGGAATGCTCACTCATGAGAGAGAGATCACTCTTGCAGGGCGGAGTTCTAAATCAAAGGGAGAAGTTCTGACTCCTTCCCCCCGGGGGGGGGAGGGGGGGGTTGTAGCTCCCCGGGGGGGGGGTGGGGAACCAAGTGGTCACTCATAGGTGGGAGTACTCAATCATGAGGAGAGTGCTCACTCACAGATGGGAGTGCTCACTCAGGGTAGGAGTGCTCAATGACCAGGTCAATGATCTCTAACACCGGGCAGAGTGCTCACCCTTAGGGAGACGGCTGAGTCAAATGGTGAGAACGTACGGAGGTAGTGCTCACACACGGGGCAGAGTGCTCAGTCACAGGGGGAAGTTCTCACACTCACACAGGAGGAGTGTGCCTGTTCACAGGAGGAGTGCTCACATTGATGCAGGAGTGCTCATTGCGGAGGAGTGCTCACTCAATGGAGAAGTGCTCACTCATACAGGAGTGCTCACTAAAGGCTCAATCAAGGCACTCAAGTGTTATCACAGTCCTGGGAGAGGCCGCTTGCGGGAGGGCAAAATCCCGTGAGAGCACACTCAGGTGAGTGCATACTCCCGAGGGCACATTCCAAGCAGTGCACACTCAGGGGAGTGCACACTCCCGTGAGTGCACACTCAGGGGAGCGCACACTCCGGGGAGTGGACACTCAGGGGAGTGCACACTCCCGTGAGTGCACACTCCGGGGAGTGCACACTCCGGGGAGTGCACACTCCCGTGAGTGCACACTC